>NW_027397066.1:83947881-84451347 GCF_003265705.2 Callorhinus ursinus
TGCAAGACTGTTGAATCACAGATCTGTACCTCTGAAACAAATAATGCAATATATGTTAAGAAAAAAAAAAAGAAGAAAAAGAAGATAGCAGGAGGGGAAGAATGAAGGGGGGTAAATCAGAGGGGGAGACGAGCCATGAGAGACGATCAACTCTGAAAAACAAACTGAGAGTTCTAGAGGGGAGGGGGGTGGGAGAATGGGTTAGCCTGGTGATGGGTATTAAAGAGGGCACGTTCTGAATGGAGCACTGGGTGTTGTGCACAAACAATGAATCATGGAACACTACATCAAAAACCAATGATGCAATGTATGGTGATTAACATAACAATAAAAAATTTTAGGGGCGCCTGGGTGGCTCAGTTGGTTAAGCGACTGCCTTCGGCTCAGGTCATGATCCTGGAGTCCCGGGATCGAGTCCCGCATCGGGCTCCCTGCTCAGCAGGGAGTCTGCTTCTCCCTCGGACCCTCCCCCCTCTCAGGCTCTCTCTCTCTGTCTCATTCTCTCTCTCAAATAAATAAATAAAATCTTTAAAAAAAAAATTTTAAAGAAAAAAAAGATTCTTTATGGTCATCTGTGGTAAAAAATCTCCTCAGTGAATTTAAGCCTCCTTTTTCCTATATTATAAGCACCAAATAATATCCACTCCTCATTACTACAAACATGCCACACATAAAATTCTCAAGTAAGGGCAAGGTAATGACTCTGTCCATATCATACGTGTCTATATATCTCTTCAGCCATCAGTGCTACAGACGATGTAGGTGGGAATCAGATTTCTGCAAGTCCTCTGTGAATTATTCACGGGATTAAAATAATATCCACGCAATCTATGTCACTGAATAACTGTGAAAATCAGATGTGATAAGGTGTGTGAAAACTCTTTATAAACTATAAAACAGAACATCAGTAAGCCAACATGGTAGGGTAATGTGACCTGTGTAATCAGCCCAGTGAGGTGCCATTGAGAAATGGACAAGAACAACCAAGAATACCCTGGAACAAAAGACTGCTTTATAGCTAACAAAATTCTTGAGGTGTTTTTTTTCCTCCCCAGGAAATTAAAGCACTAATCAAAAATAGAAAGAACCATGGACACCAGCAAGTCTAATCTGGTGGGTTTTTGAGTAAGGAAAAGAAAGGTCAAGAGAGTCAAATGAAATAGTAAAGTAACACATTTTGACAATTAGACTGGAGCACCTGGGTGACTCAGTCGGTTACTTGTCTGCCTTCGACTCAGGTCATGATCCCAGGGTCCTGGGATGGACTCCACATCGGGCTCCCTGCTTAGTGGGGAGCTTGCTTCTGTCTCTGCCTGCCACTCCCTCTGCTATGCTTTCTCTCTCTCTCTGACAAATAAATAAAATCTTAAAAACTAAAAAACCACCAGTCAATGTTTTAAAAATAATATTTGTGTGACTTTAATTTGAGTAAATTAAACAAAATTATATTAGCCGTTGTTTTACTTAGCTCTTCTTCCTTCTTTTTCTTGAGTTCTTTTCTAATGGACCTAACCCAAAGCCTTTTGCTCCCATTCAGCTCAGCTCGCCCAGCAGGACCTCATCGTGGCTTTTGTGTTTCATAATTCTATACAATTTTTATCATATTCTTAAAATTCTGGGAAAATATATATGTACTAACATGGAAAGGTGTTGAATAAATTAATGGAAACAGTAAGAACAGAATATGTTGTAAAACAATATAAACAGCAGTGTGTGTGTGTGTGTGTGTGTGTGTGTGTGTGTTTGCACTGAAGTTAACAAAAGTCTGGGGGAATATGCACCAAGCTGTTTACAACGTTTTCCTCCTAAGAAGCAGGTTTGGTGAGCAGGGGATTCAAAGGGAAGAATAGTATCTTTCTCTAGAAAGAAGAATAAGGAAAACATACATTTTTCTTCATATACTTTTATGGTATTTGAATTTTTTAAAAGGTATATCTTTTATAATTAAAGGAGCAAAAGATTATCAAACTATAGATAGTGGGAGAAGTCTGGGTGGCCTCTAAAATGGAGAGTTAGAATCAGTCAATGCGTCTCCAGGTGCCCAATGGGGACCGTCTTGAGCAGCAGATGCAAAGATCCCATGCTGTGTGGCTGGCATGCTTCTTTTTATCACAGAAAGCTTGCAAAAAGAACACAGATTTATAAAAAGGAGCCCCAAAAGGCACCCAACCCCTTACTCTATGAATCCAGAATAGCCCCAGGTCTTTGTTGGGGAATGGAGTAAGCTCAACAGCAGGCATGAATAAGTCTCCACAGGAGAGGTTCTACCCCTATCTCAACCCTCCCAGAATTCGAGGCTCAGAATCCCAAAGCTTGACTGAAATTGAGCTGCTGGGAAATATAATCATGTAAGAACAATAAAGAATTTTGTTTTCAAGATAAAAACTTAGTACAAAGCTTAGCCGTAGGCAAAATTATAGAATGAAACTATAACAAGGAACTCTTTTCTCCTCTGGGTTCTCAACCCCTTAATACCTGGGACCCACACCCTCTTCTTTGCCTTCCCTTCCTCCACATCTTATAATCCCAGGATCTCCTGTTCCCTTTAAAATATAAAAAATTACGAATTAAAAAATGCTAATTGACTATTTGTTTTGTGTGTGTGTGTGTGTGTGTGTGTGTGTGTGCGCGCGCGCGCGCCAATGGTATCACTGGTTTTTCTAGTTCACAAAACATTTTCAACTTAAGAATTTAAATGAGAGGGGCGCCTGGGTGGCTCAGTCGTTGAGTGTCTGCCTTCGGCTCAAGTCATGATCCCAGGATCCTGGGATCGAGCCCCACATCCGACTCCCTGCTCCTCCGCGGGAAGCCTGCTTCTCCCTCCCCCACCCCCCCTGCTTGTGTTCCCTCTCTCACTGTGTCTCTCTCTGTCAAATAAATAAATAAAATATTTTTTTTAAAAAAGAATTTAAGCGAGACTACTGGAAGTAAGAAAACAAAATACTACGTGTCATCTCCTCAGTGTCTGTGCTAGTAGAATCCTCTTGACCAGTTTCACTTTTAGTCTTTTTTCCAGAAACTCATTCACACCACATTTTTGCTGAACAGAAGTGCTCTCACTGTTACTGCACATTCATCTAGGACTCCTGATAAAGCGGTTAAACCCTGTTTAAGAGAGTTCCGTGATTTCTAAGCAATGTGCACGGAGACTACTCCCACCCCAGGTCTCCTGGCAGCAAGGTATTGAGGAAGAAAAAGTGAAATAAGAATCAGAAGACTTGAGTTCTCCTTCTAACTGAAACATGTGAACAGTTTTGTATTCTGTAGTTGGCATTCCTTAGTTCTTCCAGGTATCCCAGGGGTTGTTACAAGAGTTCCTTGAGAGAATACAAATTAAAGCATTTCATAAACCACAAAGCCAAGGAAAACTAAAAAATTCCAAACGAGCCAAACCAGATTGTGTCATTTTCAGCACGGTTTACAGCATTGTGATGTGATTTGTCTCTCTGAGGCACACAACAACCTCAAACAAGCCAGGTAGCTCACCTTCTCCAGAGAGAAAAGTACTTCTCTGTAGGACCAGAGCATGGTCCAGAGAGCTCACTCTAGAATACCCAGCTTGCTTTTTTTTTTTTTTTAACTTGGATGGAGTTTGTCACTTTATCAAAGAAACTTTAATGTTTTCTAGTTCTATTTCTTGTTTTGATGCCTTTGTTTGGTACATTTCAGAAGGAGGAACATTATTCTTGGCACACACAATTGAAAAACCAAGCTTTGATACCTGTGGCTTTACACTTAAATATGATCCACTCTTAGGTGAAAGTCTTAATGTAGATAAATGTACTTGGAATAAAGTATGATTTACACAAAAATAGAATAAAAGCAGGATAGCTATTACAGGGAAAGATAACAGTTACAATACACAGAAAACGTCCTGTCCAAAAATAACATATCTTAATGGCCTAAGGACTGTAGAGTAGTTTTCAACTTGTATTTGCGATAAAAGAAATATTCCCCAGACATAAAATCTGGTGCCACTGAGAGATTTATGGGTTTACTAATGTCCAAGGTTTTTTTATGTTGCAGGTACAGTCTCTAGACTGCCTTGTCTGGAGGAAGGCAGGGACAACCGATGGACAACTGATGGCCCTTGGGTATCTTCTAGGATCTCCACAGCTTATTTCTTAATTCAAGCTATCCAAACCATGTTTGCTCTTTTTCGTACAGAAAAATATATTTTCCATTGAAGTTTGGTAGCTCAATTAGATATGAGAAAAACTCATGTTGAAAGAAGCCTAAATATTTACTCACACAAAAGCACCATGAGTCTTTAAGCTTATTACAAGCAGGAATAAGCAGGTACTTTATTCCAAAGTCCTAGAACTACTGCCTAGGTCTTTCTCTTAAAGAAGAAGAAAGAATTGCTATCATGGTGTTCATTCCAGGAAAACAGAGAGTTTAGATGGATTTCTTCTCCATCATTTGTTATCTTCACTTGTGAATTTGAGGGGAGGAAAAAAGAAGGACAATAGAGGGAGATATTCTATAATGATACAAGTTTGATAAAATGAGTTGCATATACTGAATTAAATTCTTATTTCCTCTGACACTTCCCAATTAGTTTTATTATTAAAAATGGAATCTAATCCCCAGTGATTTCTAAACTGTTTTATATTTTAAAGATAACCTGGGGGTTTATTATGTATTTGAGCTCTCACCCTGCTACTGTTGCTCTTTAATTGCAGTTTTCATTATTATAAATGTCATGGGAAAATGTTGCTGAGATCGCCTTAATTTTTTTAAATGAGCTTGAATTCATTTTTGTAAAAAAACAAATTGATAAATGTGCACAGAGAAAAGACTTGCATGCATAAATTTATCAACCCTGATCATCTCTAGATGGTAGGAATGTGAAGTTCTTTTTTTAAGATTTTTCATATTTTCTAAATCTTCTGAAAAAATTATTTCACAATTAAATGTTTAATATTAATTTTAAGACAGCAACAACAAAACGAAAAGTTAGAGAGTTAAGTAGAATGAGGATATGCACAACTTTTTATTGAAAAGCCAATGTTTGGTGCCTGGGTGGCTCAGTCGGTTAAGCGACTGCCTTCGGCTCAGGTCATGATACTAGGGTCCGGGGATTGAGTCCCACAACGGTCTCCCTGCTCAGCGGGAAGCCTGCTTCTCCCTCTCCCACTCCCCCTGCTTGTGTTCCCTCTCTCGCTCTCTCTCTCTCTCTCTCTCTCTCGCTCTCTCTCTCTCTCTCTGACAAATAAATAAATAAAATCTTTATTTAAAAAAAAAAAGAAAGCCAATGTTAAGGTGGGGTGAAGTTTTCCCATTGTGGATTTCATGTCTGTGGGATTTCCCTTAATTTGAGGAAAGAACTCTTCTTCCTTCTTATTTATAGGGCTAATAATAGACTCACATTAAGAATAAAAACTGAGTTAGCAAACTCAATATGTAGCAGGGGAAAATCCCCAAAGGCCAGAATTTTTAGGCTTCATAAAACTTTCCAACTGTAATCGTTCCCTCCTACATGCAAAGGAAAAAGGTAGACTAAAACCATAAATTCTAAATGATTAAGATATAATAAATGGCCCCAAAAATTCTAAGCAGTTACCATTTTGCAAGTTTTTATCTAAAATATTACATAGGAATACATAAGGCACTTGTGATGAGCCCTGGGTGTTATATGGAAGTGATGAATCACTAAATTCTTAAAAAATAATAATAAAATAAAATATTACGTAGGAAAAATAATTACTTTAGAGAGTTTTAATCTAAAATATTATCAAATATCTAAAAACTAAATAAAACTAATAAATCTAACTAAAATCTAAATAAAACTAACAACTTAAAATAATCTAAAGCATTTCATCCAAAATATCTAAAATTGGAATGAGTAACTTCTCCAAGTTGCTTCTTCCTACTTACTCCACTGAAGGTTAATATAAAAAGGATTTTACCAATATTATGTTCAAGTCTTTAATCTTAATAATGCAAAATTATTCCTATAAGGTCTCTGCCTACCTTATTCTTCACCATTGTGTGATTCTAGGCTTTGAATTTTCAAAGAAGCTTCAGAAAAATCTTGGAACAAACTTGGGGCCAAAATAAAGTTGTCATCTAGAGAGCTCAGACAGGAAGTGAAGCTGATAAAACTCAATGTCTTTTCTGCTCTTTTATATCAAAAGAGATTTGTAATGCTCCATTTGGCCAACTCTGGAGAACAAGACTAGCAGAATTGCTGGGATTAGAAAAGGAAAAGGTATGCCATAGCTTCCCCATCTGCATACACTGCCCCTGGGATCTGTAGATAGAGAACCAAAGAACGGGACTGGGCACCATCACAGACCAGATCATATCAAAAATCATTTCTAAAGCAGGTTCAGAGATGCCTGGGATTTAAGATAATTAGAGAACATTTATATCACTGTCATGTTTTACTCAGCTATCTCCCCGCTGACACTATAGAACTCAACACTGATGGCCGCAGATGCAGCGCCATCGCCAAAAATCGTTATCTGTAATCTGCTCTCTCGGATCCATAGTTCCTACGAAGACATAATCTCTCTGAGGCAAGCTGGTCTGAGGGGGCCGTCTGTTGGAAGCCTACAATGAAGATAACAGCATTTTCACTGCATCTTCCCCATTCGTGTGTAGTTGGCCAAATGCCATCTTTTCCTTACAGATGTTATTCTTACCATATAATCTGTGCTTGAACGACTACCTGGCATTTCAATTCCAGTGTGTCAATATTTGGGAAGTTAATTCATTGCCTTCACCAGAACTCTTCACATATAGTTTATGTTCTTAACTATTAGGAGTCCATTTAAATCAAAGATAGGGGGCGCCTGGGTGGCTGAGTCCTTAAGTGTCGGCCCTCGGCTCAGGTCTTGGGTCCCAGGGTCCTGGGATAGAGCTCCGCATCAGGCTCTGTGCTCAGCGGGGAGCCTGCTTCTTCCTCTATCCCTCCCCCCTGCTTGTGATCTCTCTCTTTCTCTCTCTCTCTCTCTCTCTCTCTCTCTCTCGGTTGAATAAATAAAATCTTAAAAAAAATAAAAATAAAAATAAATCAAAGATAGGCAAAATACAGAAAGGTAAACTGGTTTTTTTAAATGTTGACTCATTTAAAACAAAGACCAGCATTAACATCATATGCAGTATATATTTCAAATTTGTAGTCTTCTTTTGATATAAATATTGATAAGGGTGGTAAAGAGCACTACCTGCTAACTAATTGATCTGCATTTGAGAAACAAAAACAAAAAGAGACAATGTCTGGTCACTAGGCTTCTTGCCAAGAAGTCAGGTCAAAGTACATAGAGGCTGCAGTGTTTGATCAGCCAGTGAAGTGGGTTACAACGAACCCAAGTGTGCTCATTCATGGTACTTTTCTACCTGCAACTCTTTTATAACTGTTAGAATGGGTCCGCTTTTGTTTCATTTTGGTTTTTTGGTTTTATTTTTCGTTTTTTTTTTTTTTTGGTGTTTTGTTTTGTTTCATTTCTTTTCCTGGCCTGGATTCTTCTGACAGCTAATTATTATCTAAAATATATGACAAAAAATAATAATAATATGGAGTTCCTTAAACATTTAAAAGACAAAAGAAGGACTTTTTGCTCTGGTTGGTTTGGGACCACTTGATCCTGTCACTTATAGGCACATGGTTGACTATTGATAAACACCGATTTTCATAAAGTAGTTTTCTTTGGTAAATATTCACTAATTGATCTTTAAATCTATATCCTAAATACTTCTTTTAAAAAATGTCAAACCCTGTTCTCAGTTTTGCACTGATTATATTACAACCTTCGCAGAACCTGTTGATATGACAACGTGCTATTAGTAAACCTCTAGACTACCATGTGAACATATTTAACACTTAGCCCAAACCTTTGTGGTATATAGAAAAAGAGGATCTTTAGCCGGGAGATGCCTTTTTCAAATATTATGAGAATTAGAGGAGGTCATATATGTAGAGGATCTAGCATAAAGGCATAGGGATGTGTGTGTGTGTGCCTCAAGCACTGTGCTATACTTTCTTATGTGCCCCAGTTCCCTAAAATAATACTAATTGTGATTATGACATTGATCTGAATTCCAAATCAGAAATATCTGTTTTCACTGAGAAAATATAAACCCTCAGAAGAGAACATTATTTTCCTACATCAACTCTGTAGCCCACCCTTATCTGAATTCTTAAACTACCTTCTTGCCTGGTAGAGCGTATGAACTTTCCAAACTTTTTTCCAAGCCCAGCCCTCCACTGGAACAATGGATCACATCCTCTCTTGCTTGCTCAAGGTCTTTGTCCCCACATTATACCTTCTCTCCCCGACCATATCATCGGTTTTCCCCTCAGTACTCAATCATTCCCAAGAGAAAACATTACCTCTTACCTCTTACAAGTTTCCCTCACCCTATAAATGTCTCAAGCCATCTCTCTATTTGTTATAAGTTGAATTGTTTCCCTCAAAAGAAGACAGAGTGAAGTCCTAACCCTCGGTAACTCAAAACATGACCTTGTTTGGAAATAAGGTCATTGCAGATGAAATTAGTTAGGAGGGGGTCCTCCTGGAGTAGGGTGGGTCCCGATCCAATAGGACTGGTGTCTTGTAGGAACATGGGCATGTGGAAACAGAGAGACACACGTTGGGGGGGGTGGGGGGGACACCACGTGACGATGAAGACGGAGATTGGAGTTGTGCAGCTGCAAGTCAAGGAACGCCAAAGGTTGCTGGTAAACCCCCAGCAGCTGGGAAGAAGCAAGGAGAGTTTCCCCTACAGGTTTCAGAGGGAGTATGGCCGTGCCAACAATCTGATCTCAGACTTCTAGCTTCCAGGACCGCATGAGGCAATAAATTTCTGCTGTTCTAAGCCACCCAACGTGTGGTACTTTCTTACAGCAGCCCTGGGAAGCAAATAGACCATTTCCACTCTGTATTACACTATTCCCATGAGCAGAAAACATTACCTTTTATCACTGAAAAATTCCCTTGACCCTAAATCTTCCTTAAGCTAGCGCCCTAATCCTGTGCTTCCTTTTTGTAGGAAATGTCTTTAGAGAGTCCCTTCTAAGTGGTGCCGTTACTTACTCTCCCCCCCCCCCCCCCACCCCCCCACCCCCGTCCTCTGGTGCACTCATTCTGGTCAAAACCCTCACTCTTCCCTCCACTCCTCAGCTGCCATTTTTGTCAAGATAACTTACTGTACTTTGTTTTTCTTCAAAGCAAATAACATTATATGTTTATTTTTTAATTTAGCTGTCGTCTCTCTCTCTCTCGCCGGAATCTAAGCTCCACAATGACGGGGAATTGGTGTATGTTTTCACTGGCCCCCTCCAGGTCCTGGCGCTCAGCGGGTCCTTAGTGAAATTTTGTTGAATGAGGCAACGCATTTACTTTTAGAGCATTAATTACATGTGATGCATAAAGCTTCCATTGGGATTCAAATACTCTTTAATTATGGATGCTAGAAATTTCGTAAGGAATTTGTTGCAGTTTTCAGGAGTTTGAAGACTACCAACAAAAGGTGATTTATGCATTGCAAGCATATATTATCATTCATTTTTCACCCTAAGATAAACTGTGATGTCTTTATTTTATATTATACCTTCCCAAGCTATGAGCAGATACTAATCTTCACATTCATCCTATGTATTGGGGAAAGGCAGTTTTTTTTTTTTAACTTGTATCTTACAGATTTGGAAACTAAGAGACTTATGAACGAAAGGACCTTATTGTAACATCTCAGTGCATAAATGAGAAAATAGAAACTGATCAAATCAGTTAAATTTCCACTAAAATCACCCACCATCAACACTACCTTATAATTTTGTTGACATTTAAGATTATTATCTTGATTGTACTAAATGAGAAAAAATAACTTCTTCCTGGATATTATGGCAATTTATAGATGAGGAATATGAAATCAGATATATTATGCAAACAAATGCATAAATGAAGATATCTTGCTCAGGTCAGTGCTCTGAGGAGCAGCAGACATTTAGCACAATGAACTGAGTAAAAAGAGAAAATTGAGAAGCACTGTTAGACATATTCATAAAGTGCATTATCTGCAATGTGAATAAGACTATGGTCACATCAGTCTATGATGTGATAGTTCACAGTGATCAACCATCTATATCCACATAAACTTGTCTTCCCGTTTTCTCATTGCCCTCTCTACCAGTAATAGCAAGATAAGGCAGCAAATTAAAGGTACTGAATCTTTGCTAAAGAAGAAATCAGGGATACATTGTTACACTGCCTATGGAGGCCTCCATAGAAGAATACTATGAATTTTTTTCAAGCTATTTTTTGGAAATGGGAGTAATATAACAGTAGTATTTTAATCACCCATGTATATATCCAATAACAATACTTTTGTGAATACTGTGTTTCATATTTCCACTAAACTCACCTTTTTAAAAATTATGTTAACTCACTAATTTCATGAAGAAAATTAATTCCAGAAATTTTAAGGACAAGTGATACTGGATTTAACGAGACAAAAACTATTTATAAAAATACATTTGCATTCTATTTTATGGAATATTACTTCAACCCTTGGTTTAACTCAACTATCTTCTCTCTCTCCCCCAACCCTGCCTCTTAACCACCCTTCCTTACTTTCCAATCAGATTTCCCATCATTTTCTCCTTCCAACCTAGACAAATGGAAGAGGCATCTCTACACTTGTCTGAAGACAGTCCCGTACCTGAACTACAAAACCTCTTCTCTCCCTGCACCCGAAGCCCTGTTCACCAGTTGTCTCCTTTCTCACCCATACCTTCATCCTTTTTCTGGCCCTTGGTTTCTTCCCAGCAGCACTCACACCCATCTACCTACTCCATGCTCCACTGGAGCCAATACACTATTTCACTCTTCTTCTCCCACCAAAGTTTGCACCTTCAATTATCAACTCACAGGCTCAATAATCTCAAGGTATCCCTCCTTTGCTAGGTCTCTCAGCAGCTTTGGGCATTGGCTGACCAACTCTCTCCTTGAAACAACCCTGCCTTGTCTTTCATGAAGCCGCACTCACCTTGTTTTTCTTCAACTTTTCTATACTCCTTATCAGTCTGTTTTGTTAATGCTACATATGAGTCCTGCTAGTGTTCGTGTAGTCCTGTAGTCTAGTAGTCCTGTTCAATGCTGGTGTCCCTCTAAAGCCTGTTCTGGGACACCTGGCTGGCTCAGTTGGAAGAGCATGCAACTCTTGATCTCAGGGTTGTGAGTTCAAGCCCCGTGTTGGATGTGGAGATTGCTTAAATAAATAAAAAGCTTTACAAGAAAAGAAAAGTTTTAAATAATAATAATAATAACTTTTTTAAAAATAAACCCTCTTCTGGATCCTCTTTTCTTGAACAAGCTTGTTTATTCCCTTTCTGTCAGTTATACCTGTTAGGGCTGAATTATGTCCCCTCAAAATTCATATGTTGAAGTCCTAATGCCCAGTACCTCAGAATGTGACTTCAAATGGTCTTTAAAGAGGTAATTGAATTAAAGTGAGGTCATGTGAGTGGCCTTCATCCAATATAAATGATGTTCTTATAAGAAGAAGAGATTTAGGCACAAGTAGACACAGACAAAAGATGATCTGAAGACGCAGGAGATGACCAAAGAGAGAGTCCTCACACGCAATCATCCCTGTAGACATACTGGTCTCCAAGACTGTGAGAAAGTACATTTCTGTTGTTTTGGCCACTCAGTGTGTGGAATTTGCTTGGCAACCCCAGCAAATTCATACATGACCCATGATTAGGCTGTGGCTCCTAAACTCCTTACTGTGGTGCCATCTCTCATCACCAGGTCATAACCCAATTCTGCCGAACCTCACCACATGGATGTCTCAAAAATATCTCAAGAATCCACTGTATGTTGGGGCATCTGGTTGCCTGAGTCAGAAACATGGTCACTGTAGTAGATGCTACTTGTGCCCCATGTCAAACCCCTTCGCCCACCTCAAACTCCAGTTTCACCTCAGAAATTCTCTCAGATTTTCTGCCTTGGGGTTTTCTCCAAAATTCTAAGAACTTGCTCAGCAGTTCTCAAGAGCAAAGGAGTTATCCCTGGAGGTACTCACAAACCAAAGAGAGGAGAGTCCAGAATAAAGGCCATCTCCAGTGGTCCAGAGGGACACTTCTGAGGAGCTTTTCACACATTTCCACAGAAGATTCCCTTCAGGATTGTGCTCCAGCTTTTGCAGCAATAAACAGCTCAGTAATGTACACTTTTTTGGTTTTCCTCCTTCCTAAATTGGCTTTTCTCCTTTTCTGACTCACTCTCTCCACTCCCCCACTCTTACTTCCTGGGATCACCTCCAAAATAAACCTCCCGAACCCCAGTCCTAATCTCAGACTTGTTTTGAGGGGAAACCCACATGAAGACAGTCAATGTCATTCTCTTAGTTTTCTCCTTTACCCATTTTATCTGGCCATCTATTATTAAATTCTGGTGATTCTACCATGGATTTCAAATTAGTTTACTCTCTCCAAGCCCACTGCCTTTACCCTGGGTTCAGGCCACCATCTACTTTTAATTGGATAATACTACCATCTTCTCACTAATTTTCTGTGCCTTGTGAATTGCCCCTCACCAAATTGTTCTACCGAGGGAAGTCAGTGTGTGCTTTCTAAATAGACTGTCTGATCCTACTTACGCGCTCATAAAAACTTTCAAATATTCCCAATTGTCTTTAGCATGATGTCCTTTACGTGATTTGCAAGGTCTTTTAGTCTTCCTCCCCAGTTTCATCCTTCATTTATCACCTGGTAGACTGGACCTATTAAGCTATTTTTAGGTCTCTGACCAGCCATGCAATATATCTTGCCTCAGGGCCTTTGCACCTGCTGCTCCCTCCTCTTGAAATGCTTTTTTCCACTCTTCATCACCACTACCACTCAGCTTTGCCAATCCTAGTTTAGGTGGCACTTACTCTTAAAAACCTCCAATTTTGACTTATTAGGTGCCTCTTCTATTTCCTCTCAAGACATATTATGCTATGTCTTAATTGCCTGTTTACTTGTTTATGTCATACATTTGATTATAATTTTTGAGGGTTTCTATTTCCTATCATTTCTCAAGTACTACACAGATATTCAACAAATATTGGTAAAATAAATGAATTAATAAATGAAAGACAAATTGTTGAATAATGTTACTCAACATTTTTACAACAACAGAAAACCTGGCAAACAAGTTTTCAAATCATATAGAAAGGATGAAGCAAAACAGAAGGAAGATTAATAAATAGACACTCTATAAAAATCTAGGACAAAAATGCTATCTTCAGAATTCTTTGATACCATTACTGCTGTAACCATGGACACAGGCCTACTCAGACTTTTTAAATCTATTACTTAGGAAGCAATTTTAAAAGCTTGTAATACAAAGCCAGCATTTTCAGTGGAAAATTAAGTCAATCCCATAACCTAATGAATTTTGAAGTGACTTTTTAATGAGATGGTTCTAATTTATGACCTCACTCAATGGAACGGTAAGGTGCTAACCAGGACTACCCTTTCAGTAAGAAAGGTCCTTACTGAGAAGTAAGTAAAACTTGTTCTAGGCCTTGAATCTGTGATTTCTCACTCTGACAGTGCTCTTTCTCCTCTCACTGCTTCCACCTCAGCTCCGGGCTCTAAAATCAGAAGCCTCCTTTGCCTGCCCACCACCCTCCCTTCCCCTTGGTGAATCCGAGTCTTACCGGATGTCCTGGTAAACCACCCTTCCCAGCTATCCACCATCTAAATAATGTGTCGTCCCTGCCGGTCCCTGCCTCTCCACTTTGTTGGATACAAACAAATGACAGCACTCGAGTGCATGAGTGGGAATTTGGGGTGAGCTAAGATGGGGAGGTTGGTTTTCTGGGCATTCTACAGGGAATCTGTGGCATCTTACCAATCACCCTGGGTAAATGATTCCCATCCCAGGAAGACCTGAGAAGCACTTCCTAGCTGAGACTCTGTCATCAGAGTCATCAGGGCATCCCGGCTACCATGTAGGAGTTGTTTCCAGCATAATCCAGACAGTGTTGCTCAGCCTCTTAGCAATTTAGCAAGCAATAACTTTTACTATCAGCTCTTGGGTGACTCTAAGGTGTTAGCTAATGACACCAGACAAATCTCCAAAATACGATTCTTCCATTTATTCAACAAATGTTTTCGGAGCGCCTGTTATGGGTCTGCCAGGCACTCTTCTAGGTACTAAAGGATCTTTGATGAACAAAACAGACCAAAATCCTTGCTTTCTTAGAGTTCATATTTTAGTAGGAGTAGAGCAAAATAACATACAGTTCATTTTAAAAAACACTTATCATACAATGAGTCACTGTGTAGTTTTAAATATCGTCTCCCAAAGAATAAAATTTAAAGGTTTGAAACTATGTACACATAATGTTTCCATGTTAAGTGGGAAAAAGACTAGGATACAAAACTATACATATGTATATACAGTTCTCTCTATATGACATAGCTCTCTCTATATATGATTCCCAAGCTTATAAAAAAACTGAGGCAAATGAAGACATAGATATAGCTTCCAAATATAGCTAGATATAGATTTAAGGAAAAAGGGGGTATAGATATGCACTAAGAGTTACTAGTGCGATCTTTGGAGTGAGATGACCAATAACATTTTTTTACATTTATTTTCTTTTTTATATTTCTTGTATTTTTTGAAATTTCATGATGAATATCCTTTTATTAATAGCAAATGAATACTAAATTATGTATTTTTTTAAGGATTTTATTTATTTGACAGAGAGAGACACAGCTAGAGAGGGAACACAAGCAGGGGGAGTGGGAGAGGGAGAAGCAGGCTTCCCACTGAGCAGGGAGCCCGATGTGGGGCTCGATCCCAGGACCCTGGGATCATGACCTGAGCCAAAGGCAGACGCTTAACGACTGAGCCACCCAGGCGCCAGCACATTATGTATTTTTAAGGGAAAACTGAGGGAACAGAAGCGGGCTTATGAAAACTCTGTCCTTTTCACTCATTTTTCTGTACACTTAAAACTGCTCTAAAATCAATTAATTTTTTTAAAGAAATAGGCTAAGATGAACTTTCTCTCTCTTTTACCTTCCAGTCTATAAAACACTGTACAGAACAACAGCTCCCAGATCTTGGAAGTTGGGAGACCAGTAAAATTTCTCAGAAAGAGACAGATTTTTTTCACTTTCCTTTGCCAAGTAAGTACATTAAATACACACGTGGGCACACGTACACATACCAGTATAGCCACACTCACTCTACATGATATTCCTTTAGAAGGAAGGATATTTTATCACATAAATGTAAAAGCATAATCTTAAAGTGAGAGAAATTCTGTCAACAACCCACTGCATTTGGTGACTTTTCTCATTTCACCCTGCCTTCATGAATAACTGTACCACGTGGGTTGGGAATCACTGGTATACAGCCCAGTGTTTTATCCAACTGCAACTCAGGAGAGGAGAAGGATGTGTTACAAAAATCAGGACTCTTCAGCCTTGTCTTTCAGAGGATGGAGAGGCAATCTCCCCAAGCCATTCTTGAGCAGTTGGCTCACTGCATGTTTCATGCTGTTCTTAGTCATTTATCACGGTTGTGAAATCATATCAAATGTGCAAATGCTATCCTCCTGTAGACAGTGAATTGGATTTGTTTATGACCTTGAAGTTCTCACACTTGTTCTTGTGAAACAGAACTAAGAGTGAATGTTCACAGACCGGATCCCCCGGCAAACCCTTTAGAGTATGGTCCACTGCAGACTCAATGAAGTGATGAAGGAGGACTGCCAGGGGACACAGGCGCTGTGACTCACTGAAGATCTCAAACAGGTACTCCCTGCTTCGGAACGAGAGACTCAGAACTTCCAGACCCAGTGCCGTGGTCCACTGGTTCTTCTGCAGACTCTCGTCTCTGGCCCAGGCTGGCAGCATCCCAAGTGTGGCTCAGATAGGATTTACCTCTATCTCCAAGAGGGACTAGAGAGTGGGGGGCACTTGAGTTGAGGAGCTGGAGTCACAGCCAACTGTTAGTTGTATGTGGTTTTACACAATTACTAGAAATGGCAAAGCTTGTTCAGGCTACAACATTCAGGGGGATTCCAGATCCTACCATCCAGCTAAGTTCTCTTGCTACCAGTCTAGGGCAAGTGGGGACTCAGGGCAGACTGCAAGGCTTTAAGGGCAAAGTCACTGAAGGGGGCAGGGAGGTGGTCACACACACCCTTCCCTTCCTCTTCAATCTTAGGCAGGTAAGAACAGGCCCACATTCTTCCTCTCACACTCTCACCAGAGACTAGAAATAAAGCCTTTGAACTCTGTGCTGGGCTTCTCGGGCACTTGAGTGATTGTTATTCTGGGATGAAAGCAATGTGGCCATATCCTTTTATCTGATTCCTCTGTAAATTGATAAAGAGAAAACAGATGAACTCATCCGGTTATTCCAGTTCCACAGAAATGACTCCCAATTTAAAGAGAAACTTTTAGGTAGAAATCTTGAGGATTGAATTGCAACATAATATATAATGCCTCTATTTATTAAATAAGGGAAAATTGATCTTTCCTCTGCAGGTATTGGTCCTTCCAGAGAAAAGTAGTCTCATGCAACTGATCACAGAGACTGTGATAAAATTTAATGCATCCATTGTGCTCCATTTAAATTATCTGACTTCACTCATTGACTGCTATTTGTAACAAATTAACACCTCGGTTTTGAGGGTGAAACTGCCAAGTTCTACATACTGACAAAGTGGCCTGCAAAAAATAATCCTGCATTGTTAGTAAGTGACCCCTCAGCCCAGACAAAATCATGGAAGTGCAGAACATACCGACATGGCAAAATTCAAGCTTGGAAGCAAGAGTTCTTCTCTAGACACACAAATTTAGACATGTGCTCAAAACCCCTTTTCCAATATGTTTTTTCTTTTTCTTATCCGTAGAACCACTAGGAGAATACAAGCAGCCTGACTCTTCTGTCCTCCTGACAAAACGATTGATGACCTCTGAACCAATTTTCCTAATTCTCCAGCTGTTGATTTGCTTGGACAGATTACTCTGCTGGGGTTGAGTCTTGGTAACAAAAGATAGAGGACCCAGATTGGGCAACTTGCCTAAACCTGAAGACCAGAGTCACTTTTATTAGGGCCCATTGACACATCTTGCTTAGAAGAGGTAATCCCCCGGGGCATCTCCCTTTGGCTCAGGTCATGGTCTCAGGGTCCTGGGATCTAGCCCCACGTTCGTTCGTTCGTTCCCTGCTCAGCAGGAAGTCCGCTTCTCTCTCCCTCCCCCTCTCCCCTCCCCTCCCCCTCTCCCCCGCCTTTCCTTTCCCCCTCTGCCCCGTCCCTCCCTTCCCCCTCCCCCTGGCACACACATGCTCTCTCTCTGTCTCGCTCTCTCAAATAAATAAATAAGGTAAACCCTACATTTTCTCTCCTTTCCTCTTCTGGTAACTCCAGACCACTCCCTTTCCCGTCTTCCATCTTCCAGCTGTACTGGTTAATACCTTATCTGCACAGTTAAGAAATGACATGTTACTGTCCTGTTTGCCAATCCTGGTTTAACCTTCTTCCCAGATTCTTTCTTCCTCATTCAGAGAATGAACTATTAAGGTCCCGACTTAGCAAGAACTAGTACTTTTATTTTGTATGTATTGCAGTAACCTCTAGGTAAAATGGTAAAGGTAACATTTTTCTCAGAATCTCTCCCCTTTTGTCCCTTTCGGGCATACATTTCAAGCTCCCAGTTTTTCTCTACTCTTACCTCTCACACAACTTGCTTTCCAGAAAAATTAATAAATCATTCACTCTCGAGTACTAGACTGGCAAAAATTAGCCCTTTCCAAAGATGTTTCCTTTAACAGAGAACCAAAATCTCATTTCTAATGTTAGAAATGCAACATCAGTAAGAGGTCTTAGGGGAAGATACCTTTGTGGTATCCTTTAAATCTTACCCCTTGGGACATAGTATTCAAATTGGGGATAACAACCCATTGAGTGGGTTAACACTAGGTTATTTATTAATGAAATAGAAATGTCAGGTCAAGAATCACTTTAAAGTAAAGGTAAATACTGTTTCTTAGAGTTTGCATTTCTGTTTCTGTTTTACATATACATGTATTATTCATATACGTATTTATATGTGAAAAATATAAATGCCTGTCTTAGAATAATAATTATCAAAAAGTTTGAGGGCGCCTGGGTGGCTCAGTTGGTTGAGTGACTGCCTTCGGCTCAGGTCATGATCCTGGAGTCCCTGGATCGAGTCCCGCATCAAGCTCCCTGCTCGGCGGGGAGTCTGCTTCTCCCTCTGACCCTCCCCCCATCTCATGTGCTTTCTCTCTCATTCTCTCTGTCTCTCAAATAAATAAATAAAATCTTTAAAAAAAAAAAAAAAGTTTGAGAGTTATTTGCCCCTTGACTCTAAATTGCTAAATTCTTCTGATTTTTCTTGTATCACTTCGCTAACATCCAGCCCTGCTCTCCTACTCCCACCAGTACCAGTGCAGACTGGACTTTCAATTCTGAAATAATCACAAAGTCTACATAACTGCAGTCTCCTTTGTTCTTCTGGGTTTTTGGAGTTTCAGAAGTACAGCATGGCCCTGTAAAAAATCCGAACGCATTTTTTAATTCCCAAACATTTGCAAGACAAAAACCTGCATTCCTTAGCCTGGCCCTCTACCACCTGCCCCATTTTCACCTTGTCACGTTTTCTGCGGCAGCTCTCAGACTTCCCTGCAGGCATTCTTCTGTCCTTTCTCGGGGGCTGTGCTCACACCCTTAGGCCTGAAGTGGCCTCCTCTTCCTCAGCCTCATCCTCAGTCCTATGAGTCACACCAGCTTTGGAGGTGTACCTCAGTCCCCCACCCCCTACCCTCCATAGGTAAGTCCTGTCGTCCATCAGTCCCCAGACCCTCCGAACTCCATAGTGCTTCCCACTGATCTCTCAGTACCTCCTCACCTTCCTGGGAAGCCCTACATTTTATTATTTTTAACCATTCACTGGCCATATTGTCATTGTCCTCATATTTTCAGTTATTTTTTCTATTTTTATCTTACTTGTTCAAAGAGATTATAAGCCCATTAAAAGGCAGAATCTCAAGGTTTTGTTCATCATCCACAGCACCTACAACAGAAGTCCTCAATAAACATGTTCAACTGATGGATTTCTCCTATTATACCCAGGACGATCACTTTGACCTGATAGTCGAAAATTTGACTATAAATTTAAAGAAATACTATTCGGTTTATTTTTGATATTTGACTTGCCATCAAATTTCATTCTCTAAGTAAAAAGAAATTAGTATTTATTATTCTTAAATTACATGGGAGCAATTCATTTTAACTTTCTAGCTAACTGTACTATTACTGATAATAGTAATCTTGTCTCATTTAGCTTGCTTTACCACTCTCTGTAGAAGGTTTTTTTGTTTTTTGTTTTTTGTTTTTTTGTTTTTTGTTTGACAGAGAGACACAGCAAGAGAGGGAACACAAGCAGGGGGAGTGGGAGAGGGAGAAGCAGGCTTCCCACTGAGCAGGGAGCCCGATGTGGGGCTCGATCCCAGGACCCTGGGATCATGACCTGAGCCGAAGGCAGACGCTTAACGACTGAGCCACCCAGGTGCCCCTGCAGAAGGTTTTAATGAGAAAAAAAATTAGGTCATTGAAACAATAAATGTTCTGAAGTGCTCAAGGTGGAATGGGTGAGATAGTTTCTTCTCACCAGAGGGTTTGAACCACAGGTTACATACATACTTAAAAATACTAAGGGTAGGGGCGCCTGGTGGCTCAGTAGGTTAAGCCTCTGCCTTTGGCTCAGGGCATGATCCCAGGGTCCTGGGATCGAGCCCCGCATTGTGCTCCCTGCTCCACAGGAAGCCTGCTTCTCCCTCTCCCACTCCCCTGCTTGCGTTGCCTCTCTCGCTGTGTCTCTCTTTGTCAAATAAATAAATAAAATCTTTTAAAAAAAAGAAAGAAAAGCTAAGGGTAAAGGGAATTCAAGCATTGGAAGATGGTTGAACTTTGTGGACTTGCAATTCACAGGTAATGAAAAGAAAAATAGACAAATTTGAATTTCAAAATTTAAAAAATTGTGTTTTAAAAACACTGTCCAGAAAATGAAAAGACGACCCGTAGAATGAGAAAATATGGTTGCAAATCATGTATCTGATAAGAGTCTAGAATCCAGACTATATAAAGAACTCTTATGATTCAACAATAAAAAGACAAAGAATTCAATTAAAAAATGGCAAAGAATTTGAATATACATTTATCCAAGAAGACATACAAATGGCCAACAAGTACATGAAAAGGTGTTCAACGTCATTAGTCATTAGGGAAATGTAAACCAAAACTAAAATGAGATACTTCATACCCACTAGGATGGCTATAATAAAAAGATGAATAATAACAAATGTTGGCAAGAATGTGAAGAAATTGGAACCTTCATATGTTGCTGGTGGGAGTGTAAAATACAGCAGACACTTTGGAAAACACTTTGACAGCTCCTCAAAAAATTAAACATAGCTACCGTATGATCCAGCAATTCTTACATAGGTACCCAAGAGAACTGAAAACATATTTTTCAGAAAAATTTGCACATGAATGTTCATAATAGCATTATTTAAAACAGCCAAAAAGTAGAAACAACTCAAACATTCATCAATGGATGAATGGATAGACAATATGTGACATATCTGTACATTAGAATATTGTTCAGCCATAAAGAGGAATGAATTACTGATATCTGCCAAAACGTGGGTGAACCTTGAAACCATTACACTAAGTGAAAGAATCAAGACACAAAGGTCATGTATTATAGGATGCTATTTATGAGAAATGCCCAGAATAGGCAAATTCATACATACAGAAAGTAGATTAGTGTTTGCCAAGGCTTGGGAGGATGGGGAAAAGAGGAGTGACTCCTTATGAGTTTGGGGTTTCTTTTCTGGGTGATGAAATGTTCTGGAATTAGGTGGTGGTGTAGAGTGCACAGTCTTGTGAATACACTAAAAACTATTGAATTGTAGATTTCAAAGGGGTTGATTTTACCCTATTTGAATCACTTCCCAGTTAAAAAATAATAAAAGAGAAAAAGCAAACCACTTATTATGATATGAAGAAAATACTGAAATCAGAGATTAATTTGATGACAGGAAACCTAGTTATCGGTTATTTATAGTTCTTGATTACCTATAGCTATTTGTTTACATGTCTGACATACTTTTTTTTTAAGATTTTATTTATTTATTTGAAAGAGAGAGAGAGCATGAGCAGTGGGGAGGAGTAGAGGGAGAGGGAGAGGCAGGAGGAGGGACTCCGAGATCATGACTTGACCCAAAGGCAGACGCTTAACTGACTGAGCCACTCAGGTGCCCCTGACTCACATACTTTTAACAGGTGCCTCTCAAACCATCAGCAGAGTAGGATAAATTTTTTTTTTTTTTTTTTAGTTTTCAGTCTGTCTCAGACCAATGCTTTTAAAAATACAATAAAATTAAATGGCTAGCAGAATAAAATCAACACACATAAATGACTCTGTTAAATTGCTATAGTATTTCTTAGACATTACTTTCAATCCCTGTAATTATTTCATACTGGGCAAGAAACTGGGCAGACTGGCACTGGTCCATGACCCACACTTTGGATAGTGCTGCTTTAGGATGTATATTCCTTGAGGATGGGAGCATGTTTTATCCACCTTTGCATCTCCTCAGGTAGCACAGATTGATTGCTAGTTAAATTGGATCAGTCAAACTGCTAGAGATAGCAGCTTCAGGATAAATAATTCAAACAACCAGTGAAAAGACTTAGATTCAAAAACTCAGGCAATAGAAACTGGCCAAAATCAGCTCAACAAGAATCAGTAGCTACAAAGTCATGGTTCACAATGGCAGTACTAATTATTCTTCTCCATTAAATGGTAGTTATTTGTTTCTCATTTCATAGTTTTATACCTTAACTTCATTAAGTAGGATGACATCTTTAGGAGATAAGTTACATAATCAAAACAAAGCCGAAAATAGAGACAGAACCATTTTAGCTCTAAAGTGACAAAGAACTTCAGCATTGAACTTTCATGCACAATTCATAGATTATTTACAGAAAGCGATTCCTAACGTTGCTGAGAATAGCCCTAGTTTTTTGTTTTTCGTTTGTGTTTTTTTAAGGGGGAGGGGAACTTGAAAGGCTAGCAACTATGGAAGTGGCTCCTAGAAGTCTCAAACTAGAGGTGTTTGAGAAATGGAATCTGGGACTGGGCTAGGGTGCCAAGCAGATTTCATAATACAGGTATCCCCCGCTATCTGAAAACAGAGGGTTCCTGTGAAAACGTTTGTAAGCCAAAGTGGCCGAAACTGATGAGTATCACCCAATTTCCAAAATTTCCAAAAAATTCATGTTAGTCTATTTCCCTTTTATGAAATATCTACACTAGCACAGTAATGGTGTTTTTCCTAAAAATGAAAATCCTCTTTGGATTTCTTTTAGCAAAAACGGGAACTAATGCAAAGCTCTCATAAAAGCAAAGTGGGGTATGCGGTGCCTGGATGGCTCAGTCTTTTAAGTGTCCAATTCTTCATTTCGGCTCAGGTCATGATTTCAGGGTTGTGAGGTCGAGCCTCAAGTGGGGCTCTACAGTCAGGAGGGAGTCTGCTTTTAAGGATTCTCTCCCTTCCTCTCCCTCTGCCCCTCTTCCTGTGCACACTCTCTCCCAAATAAATAAATTAATTTTAAAAAAGCAAAGTGGGGTAATGCAAACTTTTGGAAAGTGATGGATATCTGTACCCCTTTATTATTGCATAGAAAATATAGATTCTTAAATTTCAACAAACCCCACCTAAGGAGAACATATTAGCTGAAAGACTCCTGAAGTCAAGATTTTTTAGACTTAGAAATGTTCCCCATTCTGTCTAGGGCTTGAAAAAAATACGCAGTGCTTACTTGATCCCCTTTTCACCACAGGAGAGTGAACAAAACTTTCTAATGGCTGCTCCTCTTTAAGGAAGTGGTGCAAGGACATGCTGGTGCAGAGCAGTTACCCAGCCTGAATGGGATGGATCCACAATCACTGTGCCCGGGTTATGGCTATGATCGCATGCCCCAAAATGTCTGGCCACCAGCACAGCCTTCCATGGAAGTACATATCCTCTTTTTTTATTTTTTGGAGATGAAGTTGTTCTACCTCCTGAATGAAAGAAATAAAGTGAGATTATGAGAGTCTGGTCAACTTTAGATCCTCACATATTAACTCTTAATGAGGTAGCTATAATTTCTAACTTTCCTTTCTCTTGTGATATTTTACTGCCAAGGAATTTATGAACTAAGGAAAATGGTTACTTAAAATTTCTTATATAAACCTAAGGACAGAAACTTCCATAAGGATAGTGATTTAATACAATGTAGTATGTCATAGAGCAGACGAACAGTGGTAATTTGTCTTGCTTTACAGAAAAATTACTATGTGGAAAGTGAGGGGCGCTAGTTATATTAGCCAAAGTACCATAATTCATCAACATTCTTATTGTGCTAGTTTGTTTCTCCTGTGACACACACAGTCATGATGTATATCTTGGCAAAACAGCCAATTTTTTTTAATACTAGCACAATCGCTAGCATTGTAGGTAAGAGAATTTTTCAAAATCTTTTTTAAATTCCTTCCCCCTATACATATATAAAACTAATTATTCACCTACAGAAGATGATATGGAACCAATTCCAATTCTTTACTTAAAAACAGGGCATGAATCAAAAGTTTATCCTGCCTTTCCTATATACATTGTACTAGGAGTTAACCCAGTAGTAAGTGAAGGAAGCATCTCTTCATAAAAGCATTTTAGCTAATAAATGCAAACCATGATAGAATTAGAGTATTACCCTTTTACAACCCTCAATGAATGAAAAATTTGAAACAATGAGTGTTAATGTCTGCTTACATCAGATAAAGTAAAGGAGCCAGACATATGGGTCAATGGAATAAAATCTGAGACTGATCCTGCTCCTGGATCCAACTGCCAATGTTTAGGAAACACAGAATATAAAAGATGCTGAACTTCACCATCAGGATGCAATAAGAGAAGTCCAGGGTATAAGATACTTTATGTTAGATGGCCTACGCTCTTCAACAGATAAGCTGTAAGGCAAAGAATGTGATGGAGGATAAGCCTGTAGAATAAAAGAAACATAAAAGACATACCAAATTTTTTTAGATAGGTAAAATCAACTATAGTATCTAAAAAAGCATACTCACGTGATAAATTCTAAGGGAGGAAGTGATTACTGTAAAAGCCAAGATAGTGATCACCTTTGGAGAAAGGGGTGGGTGTATTTGGAACAGATCACCTGGATGGGCTTCTGGAATGGTTGGCAAAGTTTTACATTTGGTGTAAGTGGTAGTTAAAAGAGTGTTCAGCTTATAATAATTTGAAGCCATGCAATTCTTTTGTGTGGTTTTTCTGGATCTGTATTTTATTTTACAATAAAAAAGAAAAAATAGGAGCCTTGTGATTAAAAAAAAAAAAAACTAATACAGCTTTATTTGACACCTCATCACTCACATGGACAACACCAAACAGGCTCATGGAAATATTTTCCCTGCATGATTTACAAGTATTGCCTTCTCTCAAATGAAGAGTTCTTCCCTCTAGGTAGAAGTGGAGTTTTAAATTCCTTTCATATCTCCAAAGTACACATTTGAAACTGGCCAAGTGGTTAGTTTATCATTTTCTGAGTTAAATATCAGCTTCACTAGCAATTAAAAATCATACAAATATTTTACAAAAATTCTGGGTGGAAACCTACACATACATTTTGGCATTAGGCTAGGACAAATACTGGCTTCCCGGTTTCTATTCCATTTCCTTCCAATCCTCCCCACACTGTAATGAAATGATCATTTTTAAGACTCAGTGAGAAAGACATGAGCAATTCAAAAAAGGTCTGCTCATTTCTTGTAAAATGAAACAGACCTATTCTATGACCTATCAACTGCACTCCCAGGGATTTGCCCAAGAGAAATGAAAATACATGTTTATAGATTTTGTACAAGAATCTTGTCACACAGCTTTATTCATAATTGCCAAGCACCACAGACAGCCCAAATGTCCATCAATAAAATGGATAAACTGCCGAATATTTATATAATGGACTACTACTCCACAATAAAAAGGAACAAGTTACTGATACATACAACAACATGGATGAATTTCAAAGAAAACATGTTGACTGAAAGACATCTTACACAAAAGAGCACATACTGTATGAATATATTTATAGAAGTTCTACAACGGGCTTCATTAATCTATGGTGGGGAAAAATGAGCACAGTAGCTGCCTCTAGAGCAGAGGGTATAAATTAACTGGAAAAGAGCACAAGGTTTTTGGTATGATGATAATTGTCTGTATCTCAATAGGGGTTTGAGTTGCACAAGTGGTAGTATTTGTCAAAAGTCAGCAATTTGTCGCAAGAATGAACTATTGGGACTTCATCAGGATAAAAAGCTTATGCACAGCAAAGGAAACAATGAACAAAACCAAAAGGCAATCTACAGAATGGGTAAAGATATTTGCAATGACATATCAAGTAAAGGGCTAGTATCCAAAATCTATAAAGAACTTATCAAACTCAACACCTAAAAAAACAAAAAATCTAGTCAAAAAAAAAATGGGCAGAAGACTGGAACAGACATTTCTCCAAAGAAGAGATACAAATGGCCCACAGACACATGAAAAGATGCTCAATATCACTCAGCATCAGGGAAATACAAATCAAAACCTCAATGACATACCACCTCACACCAGTCAGAATGGCTAAAATTAACAACTCAGGAAATAACAGAAGTTGGGGAGGATGTGGAGACAGGGGATAATGAAGATGTGGGGATATATATATATATATATATAACATATATATATATAATGATGGAATTCATTATATACATATGGAATACATATATATATATGGAATACATATATGATGGAATATTAGTCATCAAAAAGAATGAAATCTTGCCACTTGCAACAATGTGGATAGAACTAGAGGGTATTATGCTAAATCAAATAAATCAATCAGAGAAAAACAAATACTGTATGATTTCACTCAGATGTGGAATTTAAGAAGCAAAACAGATGAACATAGAGGAAGGGAAGGAAAAATAAAATAAGATAAAAACAGAGAGTGAGGCAAACCGTAAAAGACTCTTAACTATAGGTAACAAAGTCAGGGTTGTTGGAGGAGAGGTGGGTAGAGGGATGAGGTAACTGGGTGATATACATTAATGAGGGCACTTGATGTAATGAACACTAAATGTTATATGCAACTGATGAATCCCTAAATTCTACCCTGGAACTAAGAATACACTAAATGTTAACTAACTTGAATTTAAATTTTTTAAAAAGTCAGCAATTTGTGCATTTCATTTTATGTAAATGTTTCATTAAAATAAAAAGAATCAAAACTCTAAGTAAAGATAAACACACCAAAGTAATTAGAGGTAATATACTGGGGTCTGTAAATTATTATAAAATACATTTAAAAATCTGATAGATTAATGGATGGACAAGTATATAAGTATGTGATAAAACAAGTTTGGAAAAATGTTAATAGAGAATCTATGGACATCCAGGTATTCAATGTAAAATTCTTTCAACTTTGCTTTATGTTTAAAATTATCATAATAAGATGTTGGGTAAGGGGAGCAAATGAGATCATTTCATTTCTTATTTAGAACCTAAGAAAGCTTTTCATCTCATTTGGAATAAAACACAGACTCCTGATGCATGGCCTGCACTGCCCTGTATAATCTAGGCCAAAGAGAGCTCTCTGTTTTCATCCAGTATCACTCCATCATGGTGTCATTCTGCTCCAATGACTTTGGTCTTCTGTCTGTTCTTCAAGTATATACCAAGTCTATTTG
Organism: Callorhinus ursinus; assembly: GCF_003265705.2. Lineage (NCBI taxonomy): Eukaryota > Metazoa > Chordata > Mammalia > Carnivora > Otariidae > Callorhinus > Callorhinus ursinus. The sequence goes on from NW_027397066.1 coordinate 83,974,733, forward strand.
TCCTCACAGTGTACATATGTGTCTACCTGGAATGCTCATGTCACAGACCTGCTCATTGCTGTTCTTTCCCAGTCCACTCCTAGCTCAGCTATAACCTCAGAAAGACCTTCCCTTACCAACCAGTCAATGCTAACATACCTGACATTCCCACATCCATTCCATCACACTGGCCTGATTTTTTGTTCCCATATGGGAACCACTTACCTTCACTGAAATGATTTATTTATTTGGAATTGCCTAAGGTCAGAGTTCTTCTAAATATGTGTTTCTAGACAGGAAGCTGGTATCTCCATGGAAATACTAGGAGCTGCCTACATAACTAATCATGTAAGGAATACTACCAATATAAAAGAAAGAAATCAAAATGAAAAGAATCTACCACTTAAAAAAGAATTTAAAGTAAGCTTAATAATTATCCTTAATGACACACAAGAGCGTAATAGTAATAAGAACCCAGAAAAGAAGTCATAGGGGTTGAAGAAATATTATAATTGAATTAAAACACAACAAATTGGATAAATAAGATGGATACTACTAATGAATAAGTCAATAAACTGGAAGATAAAATGAAGGAACTTCTCCCAGAAACTATCAGAAAAGTGTAAAGGGACTAAAAATATAGAAGAAAGGGTGCCTGGCTGGCTCAGTCAGTGGAGTGTGCAACTCTTGATTTCAGGGTTTTGAGTTCGAGCCCCACATTGGGTAAGAGATTACTTAAAAATAAAATATCTTAAAAATGAATTAATAAAAATATCAAAGAAAACCTAAGAGACATGGAGAACAGAAGTAGAAATACCAATATCTTGAAAATAGGATCCTAGAAAGAGAGAAAATATATAATTTCTAAATATATAATATAACTTCTCAATTGTAGTGAGAAATGAAGTCATTCAACTCAAGAAACTCAATGAGTAATTCTAACATTGATATGAAAAAATAAATGGCTACAAATAACTAAAGCAACCTCAAAAAAAAGAGCAAAGGGAAGGACCTCCTTGCCAGATATTAAAATGTATTATGATGATACTATAACACAAGAAGAGAAAATGAAACAATGTATCAGAATAGACAACGCAAAAATAGATATAGAAATTTAATATCTGATGAAAAAGACACAAAGAATCAATGGGGAAGGTAAGGACTATTGCAGTGGATGCCAGTGGAAAAGTGAGTCAATGTATGGATTGAAGATCTAACATCCTAAGCACCATGGGATCACAGATGGATTACAGACCCAAGAATGATGTTAAAATGATATGCATTAGAGACTGATGTAGGAGAATATCTTTATGAACAAGAGAAAGAACTTCTTATATAAAATCCCAGGAGTACAAACCATAAGTTTAAATTTGATTCATTTGATTAGATCAAAAGTAAAGGTGTCTTTCCAACAAATAACAATGTCGATAAAGTAAGCAAATGAGTGGTAGATTGAAAGAAATATGTGAAATCTACCAGGATCTAATATGTAAAATAGATAAAAATTCTCTTAAAAAAAAAAACAAAAAAGAAGACAAGGCTTAAGTTATGAACAAGCAACTCACAGAATAAACCAAACTTATCAGCCATTAGAGAAATTGAAATTTAAACAACAGTGATCTTCACTTTATATACATTATATTGTCAAAAATTAGCAAGCAAGATAATGCCAAGTTTTGGCAGGGATATACGGATAGAGGAACTCCCATGCCCTACTGACAGGAGTGCAAACTGGTGCAGTCTCTGGAGAGAAATCTGACAACCCCACAAATCTGTAGGAAACATATTCAAGGATGCTCATCACAGCATTGTCATAAAAGCAAGTCAAAGACAATTTCACAGTCTTCCTTCAGGGGAACTGATAAGTACAATGTGACAGATGCACAGTAAAGAATATTACACAATATTTGAAAGACTGTGCTATTTACACAGTTACACAGATAGATCTTACGTCAAGAAGCCAAGTTTTAAAAAAAAAGAAAGAATGAGATGACATCTACAAGACAATAGCATTTCTATAGTTTTTCTTTAAAAATACACATAAAACAGCCATACAGGTTTAGCAAAAACTAACAAAGAAATGGATCAAGTCCACATATAAAATTCGCAGGGCCTGGAACAAGAATGCAAATAAAGGCCTGCATATATCTAAAGATTTAAGAGTTATAAATCAAGCTGATGTATTGTTAAATAAAATGTTTGATACTTTTACTTTAGCAAATACACCTTCCTAATGATAAAATTTTAAATTATATGTAAAGATACCTTTACAAATATATATATACACATATATGTAAAAGAGACATATATATAAAATTTGACAAAATATCAGCGATGAGATTGAACTCCACTATCATTGCACATGGCTGAGCGTTCTGTTATGGTACAACAATGTTTGGCTGAGTAATTGTTGAATTACAGACTATTCCTTGGCTGCCATGTGTAACTGTTGCAAATAACACACTAATTCACAAATCCTTCTTCAACCACACAACTTGAACACAAGGAGAAGCAAGAAATGGACCCAAAGAGAAGTCAAGAAAATACTTAACACTTAAAATGATATTTCATTGATTCATAATCTGTGACATTCATACTATCTGAGAGCAAGGATTTGACAGAGTAATTTGTCTTTTCTCTTACCTAAGTGTTTGCACTGCTCAAACCCTTCCTGGCCTGCAGACATTGTCTGTCCTGATGCTGGCAACAGCACAATGCACAAACTTTCTATGTATTTGCCCACAAAAGATACAGGCAAAAGACACAGAAGTTCTCCCCGGAGTAGTAAGTGGCGTTAGTCAAGAGTGTGAATGTTGAGGGAGACAGGTTATGGCTGTATCTCTGGACACTGGATTCTGAGTGATAGAGGCTCCCGGGTGCTCTTAAATAAATTTGTTTTTGTGATATTCAGGTCCCTCTAATGTGAAGTCTAAAAGTCAAGATCCAAGGGTCAAAGGATGACATTACTTGGATACACAATAAATATGTTAGAGTTCATATGGGAGGTTGCTGAACAGAATTAAGAAATGGGGTAAAAACAGAATAGATGAGATAGATGAGAGATGGATAGGTGATGATAGTTAGATAGATAACTGACAGAACAAAAGAGGGACTTAATAGAATAATAATAATGGCATGTCATGAGCCAAAAAAGTATTATTTTTTATTAATTTTATTTTATTATGTTATGTTAGTCACCATACATTACATCACTAGTTTTTGATGTAGTGTTCCATGATTCATTGTTTGCGCATAACACCCAGTGCTCCATGCAGTACATGCCCTCCTTAATACCCATCACCAGGCTAACCCATCCCCCACCCCCCCCCCTCTAGAACCCTCAGTTTGTTTCTCAGAGTCCACAGTCTCTCATGGTTCGTCTCCCCCTCCGATTTCCCCCTTCATTTTTCCCTTCCTACTATCTTCTTTTTTTAACATACAATGTATTAGCCAAAAAAGTATTATTAAGTTAACCCTTTCCACTTGCAATCAAACAAAAGAGGAGGAAAAACAAGTAAAAAATATGAGCCAAAGTACTATTTGAATTTGGGTGTGTTTTGGTAGCATTTTTCCAACAAAATTCCAAGAGATCACTGTATTAGATCCTTTACATTTGATCAGGCAGCATGGTCTAAGTCTCATCATTTTTGTGGAAATATTTAAGTGCTGGTACAGTAGTGTCCCCCCTTACTCACATGGGATATGGTCCAAGGCCACCAGTGGATATCTGAAACCACGGATTCTACCAAACCCTATACATACTGTTTTTTCCTATTCATACATACCTATGACAACATTTATTTATAAATTAGACACAGTAACAGATTAACAACAACTAATAATAAAATAGAGCCATTATAACAATACACTGTAATAAAAGTTATGCGATTGTGGTCTCTCTCCCTCAAAATATCTTAGTGTACGGTACTCATCCATCTTTTTCTTGTGAAGATGTGAGAAGATAAAATGCCTACATGATGAGATGAAATGAGGTGAACGATGTAGGTACTGTGATTTCATTTTGCTCAGATATTCAGAAATGTACTACTACTAACATCTCAATCATTTAGCAGCTGACTTTTAAATAGTTGGATTTCTTGAGCACCTTCGACTCGACTTCTCTTCCTCTGTATATTGGGCAAGACTTTCCTGAGGTTCAGGAGGACACAAAGAAGCAGAAACATTAATCACTTAATTTTAGGAAGTCTCGTAAGAGTTTTATGAGAAGAAAAATGTGTGCTATTATATTAGTGTTCTTCAGAGAAAACAGAACCAATCTGATGTGTATACATTTCTATTTTTAGGCTGAGGTAAGTAAACCACCATTGCTCCACAGTAGGAATGATCTCTTAAGGGAGGCTAACTACTAAAAACAAGGATAAAGTCCTCTGCTGAAAGATGATGTGGTTTACCACTAAAGATCTATTTTGTGAAGTAATGATCTTCACCACTTAGAAACTTCACATGGGTGAAACTGCGGCTATATAATTAAGCAAAAGGGTCTGGCTTTCTTCCTGAGAGACCAGGCATTCAACAAATACTTCTCATTGCCTCCTCCTATTCTGTATCAAAATATTAAGGAAGAACTCTTTGACATCAAGTTAACAGAAGATAAACTCAGCTTTGTTTTACCGCTTCCCACTTTTAGAGACAGAGATGTTAACTGGGAGCATATTACTCTTTACGTTTCAAGTAACAGAAGCCCAATTCAAATTGCCTTAAGCAAAAAAAGAATTTACTGGATAATACAACTGTAAGCACAAACTGCTCCAGAGATTAAGGATGTCATCAGGAAGCTTTCCTCATCTCTTGGCTACATTAATAGGCAGCCTTTTCCTAAATTGTAATCAAGTCCGTCTTTGGGATCTTTTTTCCACACAGTGCCAGATTTATCTCCTACCAATTTAACAATCCCAGTAGAGAGGACCTCCCTCATGAGGGCTCCACAAAGGCCCCTCGTGACTCTCATTAGACAGACCTGAGGCCATGCCCACTCCTAGAGCCAGAGGGTGGAGTTAGCCCCACACTTGGTGATGGCTGAGAGCAAACCAACAGTGGCAATGAGACATCTCCCAAAAGGAAAAAATGGTATACCAAGAAAGCAAAAACAACAAATATCCATTATGATAAGGAAACCATCTTTGATGCTTAAAAAAAATAAAATAAACCATTTTCTAATGCCTTGGGATAATCTATTAAAGACAGAACCTTCCAGGGACTCAGATATCTTGACTTCTTGTTTAGACTAAGGCCTCTAATTTGTTATGTGACTTTTCCAAGTAATTTATGCTCTCAGGATATCTATTTCATATGTATTGAATGAGAGAATTTGATTAGAAGCTCTTTAACTTTTCTTTTAGGCCTCAGTGCAACAATTCCATAATAATGGCTATAAAACAACACCATCTGTAACTTGAGTTTCCAAAAAGACAAGGACTATATAAATAAATGGCTTTCCTTTATATCATTAACACTGTGGCTATTTCTTCAGATTCCTCCCTTTCTTTCTTCTTTTCTTTTTTCTTTTTTCCTTTTCTCCCTGATGGCAGCCAAGAGGTGGCCAGAGCCCACATGAGGGTCCCAGAGGACAAGAAAGCAGCCCACCAGAAATAAGAGTCATACAAGAAGGATGTCTGAGTGAGAAGGGCGTCTCAGGGCCCACACAAAGAGGGTGGCCAAATGGGGCTGCAGCCTGGTGAGGTCAAGAAAGCGGTACTCAGAGAGATTGAAAAAGTAAGTAAGTATGATGAGGATAATGGTAGCAATATTTCTCAGTGCCAGCGAAGAAAGTTACAAATACAGAAAGAAGGAAAGCTGGAATATACCTTGTGGTGTTGAGCTGCAATGGGAGACATGAGTGTGAACTCATGTTTTGCAATATAGATAGAAATAAATAAGATAGAGATTTGTGTATATATATATATATTTTTTTTTTCTAATGCTGTCCATGGAAAGGATGTGAGAACAACAATATTTTGGGTGCAATAAGCACACCTATCAGCCAGATCTTGGACTTGTCAATATCACTCTCCACTAAGTAGAACCAAAGTGCTTGGAAAAAGTGGCTAATTCTAGGACTTGAACAGGGAAAGAACAAGATGATCCTAGAACATGTTCAAAAAATGATAGAGACTCGTCAAACAGACTCAGAAACCATTTGAAAAGGCTGTTACCGGCCAAATCTGGAATAATTTGAGCATCACAATAACTAGTAACAACAATGAATTATAACCTATTTATTAAAATAAGGATTCAAAGGACCATCAATATAAATAAATATATGAGTAAATAAATGGAGGAAAAGTAAGTTCCTCTTTAGAGTAGAATGCCAACTAATAAATGTAGAATGAATGACAAAACTGAAATCACAATTGGGCAATCACCACCATAATAATTAATTCGCACAACTATTATCAATAAATGTTAAAACTAATAGGTGAGGGTGGAAAAGGACTAAGATTTTACCTGATCTCCACCTAAATATAAGACAAGAAACCATCAAAATCATATAGAAGATAATAGGCAGCAATCTCTTTGACCTTGGCTGCAGCAACTTCTTACTAGACACATCTCCAGAGGCAGGGAAACAAAAGCAAAAATGAACTATTGGGACTTCATCAGGATAAAAAACTTTTGCACAGCAAAGGAAACAATGAACAAAACTAAAAGGCAGACTACAGAGTGGGAGAAGATATTTGCAAATGACGTATCAGGTAAAAGGCTAGTATCCAAAATCTATAAAGAACTTATCAAACTCAACACCCAAAAAAAAAAAACCCAAAAAATCTAGTCAAGAAATGGGCAGAAGACTGGAACAGACATTTCTCCAAAGAAGACATGCACACATGAAAAGATGCTCAACATCACTCAGTATCAGGGAAATACAGATCAAAATCATGATGACATACCACATCACACCAATCAAAATGGCTAAAATTAACAACTCAGGAAAAAGCAGAAGTTGGGGAGGATGCAGAGAAAGGGGAACCCTTTTGCACTGTTGGTGGGAATACAAACTGGTGCAACCACTCTGGAAAACAGTAAGAAATTTCCTCAAAAAGTTAAAAGTAGAACAACCCTATGACCCAGCAATTGTACTACTAAGTATTTATCCAGAGAATATAAAAGTAGTGATTCAAAGGGGCACATGAGGGCCACTCATGGGTGGCTCAGTCGGTTAAGTATCTGCCTTCGGCTCAGGTCATTATCCCAGGGTCCTGGGATCAAGTCCCACATCAGGCTCCCTGCTCAGCAGAGAGCCTGTTTCTCCCTCTCCCTCTGCTACTCCCCCTGCTTATACTGTCTCTCTCTGTGTCAAATAAATAAATAAAATATTTTTTAAAAAGGGGCACATGAACCCCAATGTTTACAGCAGCAACGTCAACAATAGCCAAAACATGGAAAGAGCCCAGATGTCCATCGACTGATGAATGGATAAGGAAGATGTATACACACACACACACACACACACACACGCACGCACGCACACACACACTGGAATATTACTCAGCCATCAAAACGAATGAAATCTTGCCATTTGCAACAACATGGATGGAACTAGAGGGTATTATGCTAAGTGAAATATGTCATTCAGAGAAAGACAAATACCATATGATTTCACTCAGATGTGGAATTTAAGAAACAAAACAGATGAGCATAGGGGAAGGGAAGGAAAAATAAAATAAGATAAAAACAGAGAGGGAGACAAGCCATAAGAGACTCTTAACTATAGGGAAAAAAGTAAGGGCTGTTGGAGGAGAGGTTGGTGGGGGATGAGGTAACTGGGTGATGGGCATTAATGAGGGCACTTGATGTAATGAGCACTGGGTGTTACATGCAACTGATGAATCACTAAATTCTATCCCTGAAACTAATAATACAGTATATGTTAACTAAATTGAATTTAAATTAAAATTAAAAACAAAAACAAAAAAGGGGCACCTGGGTGGCTCAGTCAGTTAAGCATCTGACTCTTGATTTTGGCTCAGGTCATGATCTCAGGATTGTGAGACTGAGCACTCTAATCGGGCTCCACACTGGGTGTGGAGCCTGCTTAAGATTTTCTCTCTTCCACTCCCTCTGCCCCTCCCACCCTGCTCACACTCACCCTCTCACTCTCTCACTCTCTAAAATAAATAAATAAATAAATAAATAAATAAATAAATAAATAAATAATAAATACAGAGAAGGAGGCAAACTATAAGAGACTCTTAAATATAGAGAACAAACTGAGGATTACTGGAGGGGAGGTGGGTGGGGGGAAGGGCTAGGTGGTTGATGGGCATTAAGGAGAGCACGTGGGATGAGCACTGGGTGTTGCACGTAAGTAATGAATCAGTAAATTCTACTCCTGAAACCAAAACTACACTTTATGTGAACTAACTGGAATTTAAATAAAATTTAAAAATAAGGGGAAAAAAGAGTCAACCAATTTAAAAAAAAAAAGATTTTAGTTGGTCTCAAGGTGTCTCCCCATGAATATTAAGTGGAAAAGCCACTTTATAATAAAAAAAACAGGCGGACACATCGTGATAAAGTGATTAATATTAACTCCACTGGTAATGAGACAAAGAGCCACAGTATGTTCCTGACAGGATAGATGGGAAAAACAGAGAATTACTTCTGTGATATTCTGCAAAAATGCAAAACTCAGCTATAATCACGAGGATACAATGGACAAATCCAGACTGATAGACATTCTATAAAATGATTGGCTTATCATGTTCAAAAATATCAAGGTCTTGAAAGTGAAGGAAGTACTGAGGAACCATTCTAGATTGAAGTAGACTGGAGACCTTGACAACCGGGTGCAACACATTGTCCTGAATAAGATCCTTTTGCTATAAGAACCATTATTACAATAATGGGAAACTTAAATGCGGTCTCTGGACAAAAGATTTCTCGGAGTTCTTTGTAATATTCTTGTAACATTCCTGTACATTTAAAATTATTTCAAAATTAAAGTAAGTAGAGAGATATTTCTCCAAACTGTTTTACTTTGCTTATGCATGCAATCTTTCTGTACATGATTGGTATTATGAATTTGTCTACCACTCATTGAGCATTTTGGAGCTGAAAAGATAAATGAATGAGAGTCACACTTCCTATGAATCTTTCTTATTATAAAAGTAATATATGGTTATTACAGAAAATAGAGATAAGCATAAAAAAGAAAATAAGGACTTTTCAAATCTTCTCTCTCTCCCGCAACCCCACACACACACCCCAGAATGTTAACTTGGAAGTTGCAACTAAAAACCAAAGTAAAAAAGATATCAGATATAAAATTGAGTTATGAGAGCGCCCGGGTGGCTCAGTTGGTTGAGCAGCTGCCTTCAGCTCAGGTCATGATCCCAGGGTCCTGGGATCAAGTCCCTGCCTCAGGCTCCCTGCTCAGCATCTTCTCCCTCTCCCTCTGCCCCTCCCCCACCCGTACTGTCTCTATCAAATAAATAAATAAAATCTTTTTAAAAAATTAAAAAGATAAAATTGAATTATGAGACAGATTGCTGAGATGTATATTTCAAAGGAAATCTTCGAGAATTATATATAGGACACTTGACGCCCTCCCTGGATCAGAAAGAGTAGAGCGCGAGAGAAATCTGTAAGGAAGATTCCTCTGGGGACAGCTCCTCAGACTAGAGGCCGCAGACTCCCCGTCCTGACCTTCATCACACACTCTAGCTTAGGCACGGTGAAGGCCCACATGTATTATGATCTATAATTAGATCCCCAATACCGAATCCCTGAATTTAGCACCTGCTTTCATTAAACAGCATGTCTGAACCAGACTAAAAAAATAAAATACGGCCATCGCCTCGCTGTGACACAGCTACTAGTTCAGCCTCTGCAATGGGAGTCAATCACTAGCTGTCTAGTATGGAATTTTGCTTTTGTTTGTTGTGTCTTACTTGTTTTTGTTCTTGTTTTTGTTTCTGTAGTGGTGGTGCACTGTGAGGAAAAGAGAGAGATGTTAAACCAAACTTCTCTCTTCTTGATTTCGGCAGGGCTGATGGAAGATTTGCAAAACTCAGCAGTCACTCTGGCAGTCGTTGTCTGCTCACGCACTATTTTTTCCAGTCAGTAAAAATGGGACTCGATGTAGTCTCCTGCAAAAAGCAAAGAAAGGGGGCGCCTGGGGGGCTCAGTTGGTTAAGCATCTGCCTTTGGCTCAGGTCATGATCCCGGGGTCCTGGGATCCAGCCCCACATCGGGCTCCCCACTCCACGGGAAGACTGCTTCGCCCTCTCCCACTCCCCCTGCTTGTGTTTCCTCTCTCGCTATCTCTCTCTCTCTCTCTCTCTCTCTCTCTCTCTGTCAAATAAATAAATAAATAAAATCTCAAAAAAAAAAAAAAAAAGGCAAAGAAAGAAGAAAGAGCCCTTCCGGGAAGGCCCAACTTCCGATTCACTGCCTGGTATTAATTCCTGGCATTTATCTGCAGTACATTTCACTCCTCAGCAGCCTAAAACTAGGGCTTCTTACCTGCCTGGCTTTTCTTTTACTATTGATTATTGTTTCTTTCTAGTTTGAATTTATAGTTCAAAGTTCTCTTCAAAGAGAATATCAGTCAACACATTACCCCAGAATTATCAGAGCTAGACTATTAGTTAGATATGGTCAAAGGCCCTTCAGAGATTAGATACACGTCACCATTATTGGATTGCTAAATCACCCCCACTGACCCTGAGAAATCTGGCCTCATTACTATTTTCTTAGAAAGTAGGTGCTTTCTTCAAATCAAAAAACTTGCTATACCATTGGACCCTGGCCTATGGGTTTACTTTAATCTCACGCAAGCCTGCTGGGCCCTTGTCCTGCAATGCTCAGCTTATTCTGAACTCCTCAGTGAAGAGACTTTTTGCATCGGCCACTGTCTGCCTCCCCTGGGACCCCACTACAGAGGCTCTGGCCTGCCCCCTTATATACTGGACATGGTACCACAGTTTTCATTTTAAGTATGTCTCTTCTCCCAATCCTCCAATGTTTAGGCTTCCCCTCATATCTAGGCCCAAAGTACAGTGAAAAATAGAATTTGATTGTCCTTTAAATAAATTAAAATTAAGCGACCAGGAGCTGAACATCTTTTTCATGATTAATCACTGTGGTACTGGATCAACATGGGCATATTATTAATCCCCCTGGATAATAATAATGTGTGGGCACATACACACACAAGTCTATCTTGAAGAAGGAAATAATGTTGACATGAAGGGTCTGGGCACCTGAAGTAAAGGGTAAGGGAACCAACATGTGAAAAATGCTTGGTATGTACCAACTTCACGCAGGGTGTGCTTACACTTCAGTCCTGAGGACAGCACTTGTGCTCCTGGAGGCCTGCAGTGCACCACCAACAAGAACAGGCTGTCAGTCCCACAATCCCACAGGTCTGCCTTGAATCCTGACTCAGGCACTCACTCATGGTGATTTCAGGTATATTACTTAACCACTTTGTACTTCATTTTCTCTTCTATTTAAATGAGAAATGAGAAAATCGTGCTTAGTTTATAAGGTTGGGGTTTTTTTAAGATTTTACTTATTTATTTGAGATAGAGAGATAGTGAGAGACAACATGAGTGGAGGGAGGGGCAGAGAGAGAGGGAGAAGCAGACTCCCGGCTGAGCAGGGAGCCCGTTGTGGGGCTCCATCCCAGGACCCCGGGATCATGGCCTGAGACGGAGGCAGACACTTAACCAACTAAGCCACCCGGGCGCCCCATAGGGTTGTTTTAAAGACCAAAATAAGGAATGTGAAGCACCTGGTCGATGCTCACTAGACATAGCTATTATTATTGTCTTTATTCTTCAGAGAAGGAAACGGGCTTAAAAGAATGCAAACCAAGGCCACTGATTCCTTAATTTAAGGAGGCACTCAATGTATCAGTCACCTTTTGATATACATGCGCTTGATTTTGCTTCTTTGGGCAAGGTTTTCCAAGGGAAGGTGTTTCAAGAGACAGGACAGACCACAAGGACGGGGTGGAGGAAGTACAGTCTGGATTGGGAGACAGTTGCCCCTTATACTTCCCATTTCCCAGCACTTTCTCTCTCCTGGTGCCAAAAAACCCTTCTCAGATGCAAATTTTATAACCCAATCATTACTACAGAACTTTGCTCTTAGATACCTGTCTATTCATTTCCCTGGAGTCTCTCAAACCACAAGTACATTGCTTATGTTAAATCTCTGGATGGGTAAGGGTTAACATTGTCCATTGGAAAAAAATCACTCTAATGAAAGAATGAATCTCTACCCAACAGCAGGTTAGAGCAGGGGGAGATCAAGCCTCTAAGTCACTACTAAGCATTTCAGATAATCTTGGAATGAAACAGCATTTACTGGAAGTCTTATGATAAAACCTTTTCTGTCCTTTCACAAATTGGTTCTTCTTGTTAGGTGCTTCCATTTTTTTTTCTTTCGCTATCTCAGAATTAAGAAATGTCATAAATGTTTACTGAAAAGGCCTGGGCCATATTCAGTACGTGTGCAAGCTTCAAAATACCCAGTTGATTCAGTTTGTGCAGCTTCCACTGCTGCTCAATTGGCTCACCCTCCTCAAATTCCTTAGAGCCTTGCAAATCGGAAACCATCAGGAAAGTTTAGTTTCTTTCGTGCCGTCACATGTGCCAAACAAGAATTCTTTCACCTTCTTGGAAAATTCAAGCTCTCCTATACTCTAGGCCAAGTAAACACAATAAGAACACTCCACACACACACACACACACACACACTTTATGGGCGTCGATGGCCTGCCCACCTGCTTTACCCGTCATGCCTCCTGCTTCCCGCTCCAGTTCCTAGAACTCGGTGATAAGTTATGACATCTGTCTCCCCCAAACACAGAGTACTGCTTATAAAAGAAAACACAAGCCTGATTTTACTCAGTGGGAAATTAACATAGAAGAGCCATGGGTTTTAGAGAGAGATCCCAATTTGGGGACACACATGGCAATCAAAACTCAAAGAATGGCACAAATGCCACTTATCCTCGCGGCTGTTAGTACTTCTCCCTCTCACTCTCCTCCACCTGTCTCTTTTCTCTTGCACCCACAACTCCTGCACTTGATGTCCATGCAGAGGTAGCAACCAAATCAGAGAAGCAATTCTGTCTGAAGTATTAGACTCATAGAGCACTGAGACTCATAGAGGTCAAATGAGCTGCCCAAGGTCAAAAAAGTAGGTAGTTGCAGAATCAAGATTTTTTTTCAAAGATTTTATTTATTTATTTGAGAGAGGGAGAGAGGAGGGGGGTAAGGAAGGGGCAGAGGGAGAAGCAGGCTCCCCGCCGAGTAGGGAGCCCGACTTAGGGCCCGATCTTGGGACTCCAGGATCATGACCTGAGCCAAAGGCAGATGCTCAACTGACTGATCCACCCAGGCGCCCCCAGAATCAAGAGTTAAACCCCTGCTCAATCTACCTTCAAATCTTACACTCTTTTCTGTAAGACACTGATGAGAAATGGGATGAGAAGGAAGGAAAAGTAACCAGAAGTCTGCTCTGTGCCTGGACTTACTCAGGACCATGTACCTCCAAAGTTAGAAAAGCAAGGGCTGGTTACTTACAAGATTTCAGCAAATTATCTGTGCTCTTTTTATATTCTACCCAAATGAGATCTGGTCCCTGGGGATGTAAAAACTTCACCCATCCACCAGTCAACACATATGAAAAGCAAGAATAATGGCTCCACAGTGGAGGTGATATTGAATCTGAGTCTTAAAAATGAGTCAACACTTACCAGGCAGTTGGGGAAAGAACATTTCAGACTTACCACCTTTAATAGGTAAAGCACTTTCTGAATATTACTGCATTTGACACTAAAGAAAAAGAAAACAACAACAACAAAAAAATGTCATGAGTTATATGGGACTGTTACCATTGTCCCCATCTTAAAGATTAAGAAACTAAGGATGAGGGAGGCTGAGCTGGCATACTGTACGTCTTCACAACACTTTTGGGCAGCAGGATACAGAGAACATAGTGAGGAGGAGAGCTTTTTGTGTGCGGAGTGTTAAAAATGACTAAAGAAAACAATTTAGGTGACACCAACAACTTCCATCCAACACTCCATGAAGCGGGCAGCCTCTATTCCCAAGGATCCAGAGAACTGCAAAATGGGGTGGAAGGCAGGAAACTTTACTGGATAAAGAATAAGGAGCAAAAAAGAGAAAAAGAGAAAAATGAATAGGGAACAATAAAATAAGTATAGAGTCCAGAATTGGCTTGAAATTGGCTGACTGGATATACTGTGGCTCGGGTCAAGGGGAGCATTCACAGGGAAGGAAAGTTATCTAAGGATGGACTTGGCACCGGGGGCAGGAATGGCTCCATCTTGGGCCTAGAAATTCACTTAAACAATGAGGTGATTAGGATGCCACACCCTAATCTGATAGGACTCATATCCTTAGAAAAAGAAAGAGACAGAGATACCAGGCATGTGTGTCAGAGAGTAAAGACCATATGAAAACACAGCAAGCATGCAGTCTTCTACAAGCCAGGAAGAGAAGTCTCCCCAGAAGTCAACCCTGATAGCACCTTGATCTTGGACTTCCAGCCTCTAGAACTGAAGAAAATAAATTGCTGCTGCTTAAGCCACCCACCACCACCCCCCCGCCAGCCTGTGGTATTTTGTTATGACAACCTAGCAGACCAATACACTGCCTGGCAGAGCAGATGACGCATTAGATCAATTACAGAGACACAATCCAGAAAGAAATCAGAATACGAGACAGGGATTGCCCGTGGCCCTGCACCTGCAGTGTGGTGCTCTGTCTGGAGTTTATACCAGAACTCTGGAAGGCAACTGGTGAGGAAAACGGAGTAGCTCAGTTAATTTAATGTGTATCTACTGAGCTCCCACGATGAGCTAGAGGTGAGGAATCCGGAGTATAATTGAACAAGGTGTACACGTAAACAAATAAATGTGAGGCCATATGAGAAGTGCTACAACGAAGGCAGGGTAGATAGAACATGGAATTGGAACCAGATTTATCTGTCTTTGAATTCCAGCTCTCTTATTTACTCTAACATTATGAACTAGGGCAAATTATCTAGCCTCTCTCTCCAAGTCTGGATTTCTCATCTATAAAATGAGTTTAATACACACACCCGATAAAACTGTTGTGAGAACAAATGAGCTATTTTATGCAAAGCAAATCTAAAGTACATGACATACCATAGATACTCAATGAAGTGTATATATTGTCATTATTGTAATTAGGTACAAGGTCTACTGAGGACAATCATAAAAGGATGTTCACTTCTATATGGAAATATTGAGGAAGACTTCCTAGAGAGAGTAATATTTAATCTGAGTCTTAAAAAAGGAGTAGGTGTTTACCTGGCTGATGGAGAAAATGCATTTGAAAATGCAGTTCAGGTACAGGGAATAGCAAGGTGAAAGTAAAAAATACGAAAAACCTCTCCCTCCCCTTCTGCTCATGCACTCTCTTTCTCTAAAATAAATAAATAAATAAATAAAGTCCATCTTTATTTAAAAAAACACACTGCAAGTTGAAGGAACAGTGAATTAAGATATGGTACAGACTGCATATGACAGAGACTCAGAGTAGCACTGGCTTGAATTTGATAGTTCATTCTGCTGTCATATAAAAGTCTGAGTAGGTATGATATCTCTGCTCCGTAAAATCATCCAGGTCTCTGTTCCTATTATCTTTGTCTTTATCCACATATTCCAATGTAGCTCACCACCACATGTGTGTTTCAGTAAGTGGGAAGACAGACAGGGAAGAGGAGAGAACCTTTCCAAGAGCAAAAGCTTGAAGCTGCACATAGATCTTCTACTCACATCCTCTTACCCAGAAATTAGTCACATGGACACACTGTTCTGCAAGGGAAACTAGAAAACATGGTCTGTGTTGAGATGCCATTTTCCTATGCCAAAGTCTTACTTGCAGATTTTTACACTTTTGTTCTGAAACTGCTCAAAGTTCACTGTAAGAACTACACTTGATCAGGGTCGCCTGGGTGGCTCAGTGGGTTAAGTGTCCAACTCTCGATTTCAGCTCAGGTCATGATCTCAAGGTTGTGAGATCGAGCCCCACGTCCGGCCCCACGATGGGCATGGGGTCTACTTAAGATTCTCTCTCTCCCTCTCTCTCTACCCTCCCCACACACATTCTCTCTCTCTCAAAAAAAAAAAAAGACTACATTTGATCAATAACATTTCTGACGAGGTTGGCTACCTTCAATATACCACTAATATTTGCCACTGTTTACTGGTTCCCCCCAAAACCAGCTTCTCTTAGCATGACTAGAGCTGGACTAGAGCTGTGCACTCAGCAGTCTAACCCTGTGTGCTCTCCAATCTCACGATTACTATGAACAGAGGGGAATTTTATCTCATTTGAACTTGAGTGAGAAGAGTCATTTCCACAGTGGGTATCTGAGCAGAAATGGATTCCCCGTTGAAGAGAAGTACAGTACCATAATATTGCCTAAGTGATCTTTCAAATGTTCTCTCTAGATCAGGAGTTGATATCAGTTTCGTATCTACTTTATGGGAGTTGCGATTAAAATTTTAAGCAGATGCAGTGCATTAAAATAGATCACTTACATGTGTAAGCTACCTGACTAAACTAGGAAAGACCAATAAGAAAAAACAAGTCAGGTTTTTTGAAATCAAAAAAGAATTTCACCCATAAAAAGATAAATTAGATTTTAACAAATAAAATCAAGAATCCAAATTCTATAAAGGTAAATATAGAAGTGACTAAATTCATTATTTCTTTTTTTAAAAGGACCCCAAGCCCTCTTTAAGTTGGGACAGAAAGCCAATTAATAAATGAAAGAGTTGTCCTAATTTAATTGCAATACAGAAAAGCATCTCATAATACTGAAGTGGATGATTGAGTCTAATGGTAATAAGTTCATTAATTAAAGAAATGTTTAATATATTCAAGACTTTGTGCCCTATGGTCGGTGCTACGAGGAGTAAAAGAAAAACAAATTATGTGACTGTGTTTCATTCTGTGTGCCAGCAAAATTCTGTTTTTTCTTTGTTATAGACTTAACATAATATGGGTCTATGTGCCTAACTCAGTGACGCTCAAACTGTTTGCCTCCTGGAATCACCTTGGAAGCTTTAAAAAAATATATTGGAGCAGCCAGGTGACACTGCAGCACCATGAAAACAGACTTCCTGAAGGTGAAGCCTGACAACCAAGTGATTCATAGGTGCAGCCACAGTTGGGAACCATCAGCCTAACTTGACCATGAGCTCCTCGAGGGAAAAGACTTGGTCATTCCTAAATTCATCACAGTGCCGGACACAGAGATACTCATATTTTACGTAAATGGCTGGATGGACACACGGGTGAAAGGCTCGTGTTTCCTACCCTCAAGGTATTTATTATAAAGTAAGAAAAATACAACTTGTACACGGAGAGTTGAGCGGATACAAGCCAATAGGTGTCGCGTGATTGCCACTGTATTTTACAACAGAGATTCTGATCTGAAAGAAAGCCTGGTTAAATGTATATAATGGAGCACTTCCATTCATAGGTCAAACAGGAAAGCTTCAATTACACTGCTGATTAACATCTAATTTTTAAAAAGAAGGAAGGAGTCATCACACAGATTGTATCACATAGAAGGAATAAAAATGAAAATGCTATAAACAATGAGGGGGTGCAAAGACGAAATCTTGGAAATGAAATTCAGGGCTCCCATAAGCCCCATCCCAGTATCTCCTTCCTCGGGCAGACTAAGTGATTTGACTTGGTTTGATTTGGTTTTATGGTGACTTTCCTCCACTGTTATGATTAATTCCAGGTCACCTGGCTGCTATACTCTCTTCTACTCTACAAGCAGTGCTTTCATCCAGCTAGATAATCCAGGATTTGGATATTAATCCTTCTGAGGCACTTAGCCAGCATCATTCTGCCCTAACTCCACCACACCCCAGTTAAGTGTCACTTAGCATCTGAACTGAGCCCAGATCCCTTGACATCAAACGCTACTCACAAGTGACGGGGCAAATTAAATGACTCATCCAGAACAAGTGGAACATTTATAATTAATACACTTCCCAGTGTAAATTAATGAATTAAATGAATAAATAAACTGTGAAAAAAAAATGACATTTGGACAAGTCTTCTCTTCAGGTCAGCTTGTGCATTTATGTTTGATAAGGAAAGAGAGAATTCTTACCACTTTCCCAGAGAGGAAGTTATTAGAATAATTTGAAATATTGTCCAGCATAAAATTTCATAACATGTACACTTAAAAACATCTCTAACATAATAGAAAACAAAAATTTGTATTCAACCAAAAAAATAGGGCAAAAGAAATTCAGGCACAGAAAACAGGTTTAAAACCAAACGTGAGTGCTATTATCTCCCAAGACACAACAATGTGTGTGATGTCTTCCAAGTTTTGGAAAGTGGTATACCAAGTTTCTGGAGTCTTCTCTTTCTCAGGAGACAGACCAATCTGGGAAGTATTTTAACTCCATTCTAACTCCTGATAGGCAAGAACCAAGAGGGAGGGCCAGGAAATATACAGGATATCACCTTTGGTGCAACCATCAATGGCAACCTTCCAAGCAGCAGGGCTGACGATTGACCCTTATTATATCTTTGTCATGACATGGCCAACATCTGACGCTGGCAGTCACAGAACTTTGGTCAGCAAAGAAACACTACTCATCCATTTGACCTTTCCTCTCTTCCAGGAGGCTAATCTTTCCCCAGTTCGCCTCCTTAGTCACTGATTCCACATCTTTGTTGATTTTTTTCTCTTTTCTCAAATATTTGTTTAATTCTCTGTCCACTTGCCTCTCTTCTGGCCTCCAAAAATGGGTCTCTAGCCCATCTACTCTCCCTTTTGGGATTCTTATCAAAGTCTCCAACTGCCTACTGTTCGTTTCACTTGAATATCCAAGTATCCAAAACAAAACTTGATATCATTTTACAAAATCTGCTCCTCTTCCCTTTTTTTCCACCTTAGATTCATGATCTTACCATCCATCAAACATTCCATGCTAATGGGTGGCCAAGCATTCTTGATTCCACCTTAAAATGCTGTCACAGAATTAACCTCTACTCTCTGTTCCCTCTTCTGCTATTTTCCTCAGGCTCCCATTCCTCTTTGTTCTAATCTAGGCTAATACAATAGTCTCCTAAATGACGTCACCTTCCTGTCACTTGTCTTTTCCCCACTTCTGAGACCATCCCCCTGGGCTTATCTTCTTAACACACAACAAATCCGATTTTGTCACAAACCTATTATAAGTTTTTGCTGACTCTCCCTTGCCTATAAAATTAAGTCCACGCTTAATCAAAAGGGCTATCCATAAAAGGCCCTTCCCGGTATGACCCCAACCTACTTCTCCTGCTTCACTGATATGCCTCACTACACTCAAAAATGAATTTCTCTTCATCTCCCAAACTGCGTCCTTGCTACTGTTTGCATGTGTTATGCCTTCTGCATGAATATCTGATCTTCCCCACTCTACCTCCATTCCAACCTGGAAAACTATTTTTTCATTTAAAAAACAAAATAAGTAGATCAAATTTCACCCGACTTAGAAAGGCTTTTCTGATTTTTCTTAGGGTCTACACCACCCCACATTTGACTAGGCTGGGCATACAATTCAAGAGTTGAGGAGGCATCATACTAGAACTAAGCTCCTTGCAACAGACAGGAATTGTATCTAACCACCTCACCACTATATCCCCAGCATCTAACATTTCACCCAGCAGAGAGTCACTGTTCAGCTTATATATTTTTAATGAATGAATCTCTGGCCCTCAAGCTTTAGAGCACAGATGCAATAAACAGCATTGAAATAGGATATCGGGGGAGGAGGGAGAATGCTAGGGAAAGAGATAAAAATACAGGTCGGAACTTAAAGCAAAAAAACTAGGCAGAGGGAAAAACTGGGTTTGAAGACTATCAAAGAGACATCCTAGAAGGCCAGATAAGAGATAAGGCTCAAAGGCTCAGGTGCAGACAGAGAGGTAGTGGTTATAGGTGCTAATCCAGGTGAACACCCAGGCAGGAAGATCTCCCTTTGAGATCACCTGGTTCATTTACAAGTAATGCCTTGTGTTGCAGTTTATCTGTTCACATGCCTGAAACACCCACCAGACTGTGTGTTCTTTGTAAGCAGCCACCCTGCCTTATTCATCTTTATATCTGAGCACCTGGTACCATGCCCACCACTTAGCTATAGTTTTACTGTAAACTTCTCGCTGCACTGTGAACCCTGACGTATAATAAATGATTGTGCAGGGCCTGAGTTCCACTGCTGGAAGCACTAGTGAAGGCAGATGTGGAGATAAGGAAGCCAACATTATCACTGTGTTGGGTGAGACCATGCACGTCCAAAGCACACGTGATACCCGAGAAGCTTGCTTTTCTCAGCTGTATTTTTAGGGCAATGATTCTGAACTTTGTGACCCAGGCCTATTTCTACCTCAGTGTCAGTAAGGTTTTTACCTTTAGAAGAGGTAATTAACAGCTCAAGCTAAATAAAATACTTAATGAGGAATTCTTGCCATGATGCAGTCAAGATCTTCTCTGGCAGGCTGACTTTCATGCTTTTAAATCTCTATTGGCACTTAATAATCTCAAAGAATATGGTCCTGCCTTGTTAGAATATACTCAGCCCTATGTTTTCAAAGAACAACTTTTTAAAAGAGCAACACACAATTGTCTGCCTATTAGCTTTTCCATACTCCATTTTGATACAATGCAAGTATGAGCTTCTCAGATAACTATTTCATATGAAGACTCTTAAGTAGTGACCACAAATTTTGTACCTGACCTCCCATCAAAAGGTGGCCCATGTGCCCATCCTATGAATCTGAGTGGGCCTGTGACTCCTTTGACCAACAGCGTACAGAGGAGGCAAAACCGTGTGATTTCTAGGGTGAGGTCATAAAAAGCCATGCAGTTTCTGCCTTGCTCAGCCTTGGAATCACCTGAGCCACCACAGAAGAAATATGACTACCTCGAGCCTGCCGTGCTGGAGGGCACAGACAGAGGCTCTACCAACAATCCCAGCCGAGCTGCTTCTTCAGTCATCACAGCCCAGGAGAGATGTGTAATGAAGGAGCTGTCTTAGAAACAGATCTCCATCCCCAGTCACTCAAGTCACCCCAGCCATTTGAGTCATCCTACCTGAGACCCCAGAGCCATCTCTGCTGTGCTCTTTCCAAGTTTCTTGCCAGCCCTCATTGCACAGCCCAGGCTGCTATAGCAACTACTCAATGTCCATAAGAAAAAAATAGTCCAGGGGCGCCTGAGTGGTTCAGTCAGTTAAGCATCTGACTCTGGATTTCGGCTCAGGTCATGATCTCAGTGTCGTGAGATTGAGCCCTGCACTGGGCTCCACATTCAGCAGGAGGTCTGCTTGAGATTCTCTCTCTCCTCTCCCTTTGCCCCTCCCCTCGCACGCTTTTTATCACTCTCTCTCTCTCTCAAGCAAATACATAAATCTTTTTAGAACAAGAAAAAGACAAAGAAAAAAGATAGTCCAAGTCCAGGTCTGTTGAGAGAAAGAAGAAGCTGAATCCAAGACTCATGGGATTTCACATGTATGTACATACAGGTTTGGGAATGAATGAGCATGTAGAAGTGTGTGAAAGGGTGGACACCAGGTTGTGAACGTTTGTCACTTGGGAGGACCCAGGAGAGGGGGGTAGGTGGAAAAGGAGGTGGGAAAAATGATTAATCACTCACTTTTTAAATTTATCTTTATACTATTTTACTCACACTAAACTCACATAACTTTTGCAATTTTTAAAGAGAGATTAAAGGTGAAAAACTTGTTGGGATGCCTGGGCGTCTCTGTCGGTTAAGCGTCCAACTCTTGATCTCGGCTCAGGTCTTGATCTCGGGGTCTTGATGTTGGGGCTGTGAGTTCAGGCCCCATGTCTGGCACCACACTGGGTGTGGAGCCTACTTAAAAAAAAAGATGAAAAATTGTTGTTTTATTTTTTTTTTTTAAAGCCTTAGAGCATGCCAACTTTCTTTTTCCTTCTCCCTTCCTCCCAAGCTCCTATGGTAATGTTTGTTGATCCACTCCTGAAGTTCTGCATGCTATAGCACCTCAGTTAAAATTAGAAATGTTAATGAAGAAGTCATGAGGTTATTCAGAGGACAGAAGCCATCTTATGTGACTGAGGTATGACTCATTATACACAAGTTCAGTCACTGAGGGTTCCTTCAACACATATAGTTTTTGTTTGTTTTACTAGGTTCTCCACCCAACAGGAGGCTTGAACTCACATCCCCTAGATCAAGAGTCACATACTCTACCCACTGAGCCAGTCAGGCCCCCCACATATGGTTTTGGCCCATATCTACTAAGTAGAGATTCAGAAGGCCTCTGGGTACTTATTCTACTATTCCACCTTTCTTGAGCAGTTGTATGGAAAATCCTAATATTTGTAACTTGTTAATAACTTACAGACAAATACCCAGTTAACAGCAATCTCATTAAGACTATAAGGAATTGAGAGATACCAATCTCAAATTTATAACCCACATATAATTCCCCTTCCAAAAAACCCCCAAAAACTAAAAAGAGACCTATTTTGTGATTGTGCTGGGCTCTATACACAATCTTCCTACCATGTAACAGTCAGAAAGAGTTCATTTAAGGTCAATTTATCTCTGAACACACAATTCACATTTCTGGCAGATGTCCTCCAAGGTTTAATCGGTTGAAATCAACAACTTTAAACTGCACGTCAACACTTTTCATTAGCATAGGGTACACTTCATAAGGACCCCCCCGAAGATTTTCTGGGAAGCTCTCACACTCACGCATTTCACAAGTGGATTTCTAAAATTTTGCTACGGGCAATTCTGCTTTGAAAATTTTCCAGATTAAAATTGTCAAACCCATGGTCTACAGTGCAGAACTTTGGAACCTTGTTTATTGATTTGCCTTTATCCTGGAGCAGACCCAGAATTGTTTTCTGAGAAAAATCTTTATGCTGTCTATAGTGTTCCCCAGGCCTCCACTCTTCAGAGGTAGGCCAGTGCCTCCTCAAGACAAAGTCTAAGTTAGGCACCTTAATTTTCGTAAGGGGACATTTACTTATTTCTCTTTGCTCAGTTGATTTTCCCAATAAACACTTTTTGAGGTATGTGAGTTTTAGAAATACATGTACTTCAATCAGTAACACCAAATAATTACTCCAATAATTACTCCAATTACCTGTCATCGACCAACTTTTATCAAAAGTCAAAGTGCAAGAAATAATACTCAGGAAGGACTAATGATGGGGAATAGAGTCCACCCAGCCCAATAAGTAATTCCGATACTGATCCTTAGATCACCTCAGACATTAAGAGAGCTTCTTTGCTTTTTGTTTGTTCATTTCTGTCCTACCCACTTAGAACTGCATTTACGACATCATGCGTCCGCCCCATGCCCTCCACTTCCACTGAAGGTCGGGAAACAGGTTGTTTTGATTTTAAGGTTGTTGTTGCTAATATTGTTCATTCCAAGATTCTTTGTCCTATTCTCTTTTTTTTTACCTCAGTAATCAAATACTATTTAATGTGATATTTTAATACTCTTTGTCCTACTCTTAAGCATCCAAAATACTAAATTTGTGGGGAAATTTTCCTCAAATTTTGTAACCAGAAGAACATTGACTTCTTTTTTTTTTAAAGATTTTATTTATTTATTTATTTGAGAGAGAGAGAGAGAGAGACAGAGCGCGCACGAGAGGGGGGAGGGTCAGCGGGAGAAGCAGACTCCCCGCGGAGCAGGGAGCCCGACGCGGGACTCGATCCCAGGACTCCGGGATCGTGACCTGAGCCGAAGGCAGTCGCTCAACCAACTGAGCCCCCCAGGCGCCCAGAACATTGACTTCTTTAGGTCTATCTGCATTTATTATTATTATTATTATCATTACCATTATATAGACAGTGTTTCTCTTTACTTCATAATGGTGTCCTTTGACTTTGATGAATCAGAAGTTTGGAACCAAACATAAATATGTAGTTCTCTTTTAAGAGTTGTGTGGAACCTTGCAGCATACATTTCTGTGTATCAGTGACTTTCTAAAATTATAATTCAACATTTTAAATCTCTTTTCCTTGTACATACATTTCTTTAATTTTTATGTTATTATACCATGTGTGATCCAGTAAGGTATCTTAAATTTTCTTTTTGAGAGGAAGTAGGTTATAATTTAATAAATGATCATAACCCCATGATAAGAAAGCTTTCTGAGTATTTGTATAGTGGGTAGGATTTGGTAAGAAGCAGAATAGATAATGCCAGTAAAGGCACCACTGGGTTAATCATAATAGAAACCCCTGAAGGTATCACGTGTTTTTAAATAAAAGAAAATTACAAAAAGCCATGATCTGGTTTATGTGAAAACAATATGTAGCATCTCAATCTTAAAAGGGAGCCAATTTACAATTTTAGGAAAACATTTCTAATGAAATATGTACTCTGAATAGTATTTGTAAAAAGTCCTGAAAAGTCTGGGATTATCTTGCTCAGAATTGTTACATTTCATTAGCAGAACTGTGACAAAGAAACATTAATCCTAAATGAAGTTCCAAGCTGCAAAAAGTAGAAATGGAGATGTATAGTGAAGTTGCAAGTTGCATTCACACTATAATTCAGATATGCAAAGAAAATGTATCTCAGTTATTTTGCCTCGGTTTAAAATGGTCTTGTTGCCCAGTGCCAGCCACTAATTAGTAGGGAAAAACACACTTTTATCTTTATTCAGTTTAAAACATAACACTTCATCAGTGTCCCCTCCAAGAAAACAGAAAACACACCAGTTATTTCAAACATGGAGATTTAAAATACAGAAAGGCTACACAGCTGTCAGAAGACTGAAAACAAAAAGACATTAGAGACAATCCAGACAGGAGAGACAGAATTGGTTGACTAGAATACATGGATTCTATTTTTGAGAGAAAAGCCCACTAATATTTTCCAATCTGTTAACGCAGTTGCAGTCGATTCCATCCAGTCTCTATGCCCATGCTGTCTTCTATCACTCTATCAAATTCTCCTTGTTAACAAATTGAACATTTTTTATTTAAAAATAGAAATTTTTTTTAAGATTTTATTTTTAAGTAATCTCTACCTCCAGTGTGGGGCTCAAACTCACAACCCCCAGATCAAGAGTCACATGTTCCACCAACTAAGCCAGTCAGGCTCTCCTGAAAACAGAAAAGTTTTCACTTGCGTATGCAAATTTATATCTTACAATACTAGAAATAGTCTTTTCTTTTTCTTTCTTCTTTTTTTTAACGAGGCTCCATACCCAGTGTGGGGCTTGAATTCACAACACTGAGAGCAAGGGTCGCATGCTCGACAAACTGAGCCAGCCAGGCACCCCAATAATATTAGAAATATTAATGGGAGAATAAAGTTGGCTTCCTGGTCTCTGGTATTACTATAGGAGACCAAAAATTTCTCACTAAATTTATTCATAGAGAGCAGTGATGAGCCTTTGGGGATTTATGATTAAAAACCTGGTATTTTTTCTCTCTTATGAAAAGAATGAAAGAAAGCCATTTTTCTAATTTTTGTTAAAAGCTCACAAAACTTCTACCTCTTATGTTAAATAGATTATCCCTTATGAACATGCCAGGATATTTCCTACTTTGGACTAGGAATGAAAAAGTGTCCTAGTGCCTATAAATGCATACCTTCCAATCGAACAAGGGGCACAGGACTACCTCTCTGAGAGCCGGAAATGAGAAGATAGAGTCACTGCTCCAGGATCTTTGTGGTACCTTTAAAATAGTCCCAGCTCCAGCTGAGAGAAAGGTGCCATTAAAGATTTCTGCTGCATTGGAGCTTATCATAAAAATAAAACCTGCCCCCAAAATTCACCAAACTTTTCATATCTGTACCTAATGTCAATTGTGTAAAACTGATGGTCAAGCAAATTTTTTTCTGAAATTTTAGAAGTAACAATACTAAATTAAAACTGAGGTGGCAAAGATGATCATGTGTGGGTTTGTTTGTTACCCTGTTGATTTTAAAAGTCATTTAACTGTTTATTAGTAACAAAATGCCACAGAATGATACATGGTATAAACTGGAACTTTAGGAAAGCATATAATCATGTAGAAGTGAAAGTTGAGATATAATTTAAGGGAAAAAAAGCCTCAGGGAACAAATAACACTTTGAATAACTAGTAAAGCTTTAAGAAGCGCATCTTGTGTCACATCTCCTTAGATTAGCTGTAGTAGGTTTTTAATGCTAGGAGCACCAGTTGGTTCCATCATTTTAATTACTCTATCAGCAGTTGTAGTGATAATTCAATCCATACATTCAAGCCAAATAACCAATTTGCATTTAGGTACTGATGGATTAAATATGGCTCACTAGTCAAACAAATCATTAGAGAGATGTGCAGATGTTATTTCAGGGCATAAAACCCCTTTATCCTCATTTAACTTTTCCCACTTACTTTGACAAGATAAATTCATAAACACAATGAGAAGCTCCTACCATTAGATGAGGAGAAGATCAAAAAACCAATTCCATTTTTGCTAAAGTATTTATATGTATATACATTATATATATTATGTGTGTGCATATTCACACAAACATATATACACACAAACGTGTGTGTGTATCTGAAAGAAAATATCCCAAAATATGTACAGTGCATATCTCTGGTTATTGGAATTAATAGTAATTTTTATTTCTTCTTTTCAGTTTCTGTATTTTTCAAATATTCTGAAAGGAATGTATAATACTTTTTAAAAATTTATTTATTCTTATTTAAATTCAATTAATTAACATATAATGTAATATTGGTTTCAGAGGTAGAGGTCAGTGATTCATCAGTCTCATATAACACCCAGTGGTCATTACACCAAGTGCCCTCCTTAATGCCCATCACCCAGTTACCTCCACCCCCACCTCACTCCCCTCCAGCAACCTCAGTTTGTTTCCTATGATTAAGAGTCTCTTATGGTTGTCTCCCTCTCCGATTTTGTCTTATTTAATTTTCTTCCTCTATTCCCCTATGATCCTCTGCTTTGTTTCTTAAATTTCACAAATGAATGAGATCATATGATAATTGTCTTTCTCTGATTGACTTATTTCACTTAACATAATACCCTCTAGTTCCATCCATGTTGTTGCAAATGGCAAGATTTCATTCTTTTTGATGGCTGAGTAATATTCCTGTGTGTGTGTGTGTGTGTGTGTGTGTGTGTGTGTGTGTGTGTGACGTCTTCTTTATCCATGCATCTGTCAATGGACATCTGGGCTCTTTCCATAGTTTGGCTATTGTGGACATTGCTGCTATAAACATTGGGGTGCAGGTGCCCCTTTGGATCACTACATTTGTATCTTTGGGGTAAATACCCAGTAGTGCAATTGCTGGATCATACGGTAGCTCTACTTTCACATTTTTGAGGAACCTCCATACTGTTTTCCAGAGCGGCTGCACCAGCTTGCATTCCCTCCAACAGTGTAGGAGGGTTCCCCTTTCTCCGCATCCTCGCTAACCTCTGCCATTTCCCAAGTGGTTAATTTTAGCCACTCTGACCAGTGTGAGGTGATATCTCATTGAGGTTTTGATTTGTATTTCCCTGATGCTGAGTGATATTGAACATTATTTTCATGTGTCTGTTGGCCATTTGTATGTCTTCGTCAGAGAAATGTCTGTTCATGTCTTCTGCCCATTTCTTGATTGGATTATTTGTACTTTGGGTGTTGAGTTTGATGAGTTCTTTATAGATTTTGGATGCTAGCCTTTATCTATATGTCATTTACAAATATCTTCTCCCATTCTGTCAGTTGACTTTTGGTTTTATTGACTATTTCCTTTGCTGTGCAAAAACTTTCTATCTTGATGAAGTCCCAATAGTTCATTTTTGCCCTGGCTTCCCGTGCCTTTGGAGATGTGTCTAGCAAAAAGTTGCTGCAGCCGAGGTCACAGAGGTTGCTGCCTGTATTCTCCTCTAGGATTTCAATGGATTCCTATCTCACATTTAGGTCTTTCATCCATTTTGAGTCTATTTTTGTGTGTGGTGTAAGGAAATGGTCCAATTTCATTCTTCTGCATGTGGCTGTCCAGTTTTCCCAACACCGTTTCTTGAAGAGACTGTCCTTTGTCCATTGGACATTCTTTCCTGCTTTGTCAAAGATTAGTTGACCATAGAGTTGAGGGTCCTTTCTGGGTTCTCCATTTTGTTCCCTTGATCTATGTGTCTGTTTTTGTGCCAGTACCATACTGTCTTGATGATTACAGCTTTGTAATAGAGCTTGAGGTCCGGAACTGTGATGCCACCAGCTTTGCTTTTCTATTTCAACATTCCTCTGGCTATTCGGGGTCTTTCTGGTTCCATACAAATTTTAGGATTATTTGTTCCAGCTCTGTGAAAAACACTGATGGTATTTTGATAGGGATTGCATTGAATGTGCAGATTGCTAGGTAGCATAGACATCTTCACAATATTTGTTCTTCCAATCCATGAGCATGGAATGTTTTTCCATTTCTTTGTGTCTTCCTCAATTTCTTTCATGAGTGTTCTATAGTTTTCTGAGTAAAGATCCTTTGCCTCTTTGGTTAGATTTATTCCTAGGTATCTTATGGTTTGAGTGGTAATTATAAGTGGGATCAACTCCTTAATTTCTTTTTCTTCTGTCTCATTGTTAGTGTATAGAAATGCAACTGATTTCTGTGCATTGATTTTATATCCTCCACTTTGCTGAATTCCTGTATGAGTTCTATCAATTTGGGGGTGCAGTCTTTTGGGTTTTCCACATAGCATATCATGTCATCTGCAAAGAGTGAGATTTTGACTTCTTCTTTGCCAATTCAGATGCCTTTTTTTTCTTTTTGTTGTCTGATTGCTGAGGCTAGGACTTCCAGTACTATGTTGAATAGCAGTGGTGATAGTGGACATCCCTGCTGTGTTACTGACCTTAGGGGAAAAGCTCTCAGTTTTTCCCCATTGAGAATGATATTCACTGTGGGCTTTTCATAGATGGCTTTTATGATATTGATATATGTTCCCTCTATCCCTACACTGTGAAGAGTTTTATTCAGGAAAGGATGCTGTATTTTGTCAAATGTTTTTTCTGCATCTATTGAGAAGATCATATGGTTCTTGTCCTTTTATTTATGTAGTGTGTCACATTGATTGATTTGCAGATGTTGAACCATCCCTGAAGCCCCGGAATAAATCCCACTTGGTCATGGTGAATAATCCTTTTAATGTACTGTTGGATCCTATTGGCTAGTATTTTGGTGAGAATTTTTGTATCCGTATTCAGCAGGGATATTGGTGGGATCTATGTCTGGTTTTGGGATCAAGGTAATGCTACCCTCATAGAGTTTGGAAGTTTTCCTTTCATTTCTACTTTTTGAAACAGCTTCAGAAGAATAGGTATTAATTCTTCTTTAAATGTTTGGTAGAATTGCCCTGGGAAGCCGTCTGGCCCTGGGCTCTTGTTTGTTGGGAGACTGTTGATTACTGTTTCAATTTCCTTTCCGGTTATGGGTCTGTTCAAGTTTTCTATCTCTTCCTGTTTCAGTTTTGATAGTTTATACATTTCTAGGAATGCAGCCATTTCTTCCAGATTAACTAATTTGTTGGCCTATAGTTGCTCATAATATGTTTTTATAATTGTTTGTATTTCTCCAGTGTTGGTCGTGAATCTCTCCTCTTTCATTCATGATTTTGTGTATTTGGGTCCTTTCTGTTTTCTTTTTGATAGGTCTGGCCAGGGGTTTATCGATCTTATTAATTCTTTCAGAGAACCAGCTCCTAGTTTCGTTGATCTGTTCTAATGTTCTTTTCGTTTCTATTTCACTGATTTCTGTTCTAATCTTTATTATTTCTCTTCTCCTACTGGGTTTAGGCTTTATTTGCTGTTCTCTCTCCAGCTCCTTAGGGTGTAAGGTTAGGTTGTATATTTGAGACCTTTCTTGTTTACTGAGAAAGGCTTGTATTGCCATATACTTCCCTCTTAGGACTGCCTTTGCTGCATCCCAAAGGTTTTGAACAGTTGTGTTTTCATTTTCATTTGTTTTCATGAGTTTTCTAATTCTTCTTTAATTTCCTGATTTACCCATTCTTTCTTTAGTGGGATGCTCTTTAGCCTCCATGTATTTGAGTTCTTTCCAAATTTCCTCTTGTGATTGAGTTCCAGTTACAAAGCATTGTGGTCCGAAAATATTCAGGGACTGATCCCAATCTTTTGGTACCAGTTGAGACCTGATTTGTGACCCAGGATGTGATCTGTTGTGGAGAATGTTCCATGTGCACTAGAGAAGAATGTGTATTCTATAGCGTTAGGATGGAATGTTCTGAATATATCTGTGAAGTCCATCTGGTCCAGTGTGTCATTTAAAGCCCTCCTATTTCCTTGTTGATCTTCTACTTAGATGATCTGTCCATTGCGGTGAGGAGGGTGTTAAAGTCCCCTACTATTATTGTATTATTATCTATATGTTTCTTAAATTTTGTTATTAATTGGCTTATATAACTGGCTGCTCCCATGTTAGGGGTATAAATATTTACAATTGTTAGATCTTCTTGTTGGATAGACCCTTTAATCATAATAGAGTGTCCTTCCTCATCTCTTATTACAGCCTGGTTTAAAATCTAATTTGTCTGATATAAGGACTGCCACTCCAACTTTTTTTTTTATGTTATGTTAAACACCATACATTACATCATTAGTTTTTGATGTAGTGTTCCATGATTCATTGTTTGCGTATAACACCCAGTGCTCCATTCAGTACGTGCCCTCTTTAATACCCATCACCAGGCTAACTCATCCCCCCACCACCCTCCCCTCTAGAACCCTCAGTTTGTTTCTCAGAGTCCATAGTCTCTCATGGTTCATCTCTCCCTCCGATTTCCCCCTCTTCGTTTTTCCCTTCCTACTATCTTCTTCTTCTTCTCTCTCTCTCTCTCTCTCTCTTTTTTTTAACATATAATGTATTATTTGTTTCAGAGGTACAGGTCTGTGATTCATCAGTCTTACACAATTCAGAGCGCTCACCATAGCACATACCCTCCCTAATGTCTATCACCCAGTCACCCCATCCCTCCCACCCCCCACCACTCCATCAACCCTCACTCCAGCTTTTTTTGGTGTCTATTAGCATTATAAATGGTTTTCCAGCCCCTCACTTTCAATCTGGAGGTGTCTTTGGGTGTAAAATGAGTCTCCTACAGACAGCATATCGATGGGTCTTGCTTTTTCATCCAATCTGATACCTGTGTCCTTTGATTGGGACATTTAGCCCATTTACATTCAGAGTAACTATTGGAAGATATGAATTTAGTGCCATTGTATTACCTATAAAGTCACTGTTTCTGTATATTGTCTATGTTCCTTTCTGGCCTATGTTACTTTTGGGCCCTCTCTTCGCTTAAAGGATCCCTTTTAATATTTCTTGTAGGGCTGGTTTGGCAATCACAAAATCTTTTAGTTTCTATTTGTCCAAGAAGCTTTTTATGTCTCCTTCTATTTTGAATGACATCCTAGCTGGATAAAGCATTCTTGGCTGTATATTTTTCTCATTTAGCACCCTGAATATATCATGCCAGTCCTTTCTGGCCTGCCAGGTCTCTGTGGATAGGTCTGCTACCAATCTAATGTTTCCACCCTTTTAAGTTACCAACCTCTTGTCCTGAGCTGCTTTCAGGAGTTTCTCTTTTTCTTTGAAATTTTAAGTTTCACTATTATATGTCAGGATGTTGATCTATTTTTATTGATTTTGAGGGCGGTTCTCTGTGCCTCCTGGAATTTGATGCCTGTTTCCTATCCCAGATTAGGAAAATTCTCCACTATAATTTGTTCCAATATACCTTCTGCCCCTCTCTCCCTTTCCTCTTCTTCTAGGGTCCCCCAGTTATTCTAATATTGTTTCACTTTATGGCATCACTTATCCCTCTAATTCTCCCCTCATGATCCAGTAGTTGTTTATCTCTCTTTTTCTCAGCTTCTTTATTCTCCATCAATTTTGTCTTCTATATCACT
Organism: Callorhinus ursinus; assembly: GCF_003265705.2. Lineage (NCBI taxonomy): Eukaryota > Metazoa > Chordata > Mammalia > Carnivora > Otariidae > Callorhinus > Callorhinus ursinus. Next base: position 84,006,691 of record NW_027397066.1, read on the forward strand.
AATTCTCTCTTCTGAGTCAATTATCCTAGCCGTTAGATCCTCCATTTTTTATTGCTTCTCATTAGTAACCTTTTTTATTTCAACTTGATTACATTTTAGTTCTTTTATTTCTCCCCAGAAAGGGATTCTCTAGTGTCTTCTGTGCTGTTTCCAAACTCAGCTAGTATCTTTATAATCATTATGCTGAGCTCTAGTTCTGACATCTTATATCCATACCGATTAGGTCCCTGGCAGTCAGTAATGCCTCTTGTTCTCTTTTTTGAGGTGAGTTTTTCTGCCTTGTCATTCTTTCAGAAAGTGGTCGCTTTTCTATTTGTAGAGTTGCAGCTATTCTTTTCTCAGATCTCCAATTGAGTTCGTAGGTGTTCAGAATGGTTTGATAACTACCTAGCTGAATTCCTGGGACCAGATGAAACTAGGGTCTCCTACTCCTCCGCCATCTTGGACTCCTCAACATATAATACCTTTTAAATGGGGGGGGTGGGATTTGCTTAAGAATAACTCAGTGAAGCCTCACAATAATATGAATAAATGATAGAGAGCAGAATTCTGTACAGGGCAGAACTGCCTTAGACTTCAGCCAACAGTATTTTCCTACCTGAAAAACCTGATTGTAAATTTCACTTTTTATGCTATGTACCCTAAAGACTTCAAGTTTGAATTATGTAAACTTGTCCAAGCTCTATCGCACCTCTCGTCTTATTTTTTTGCTCTCAAAGTGACACAGTTGAATTACCTAATTTGTTTTTAATTATTTTATTTTTATTCAAATTTTATTAATTAACATACAATGCAATATTGGTTTCTGGAGTAGAATTCAATGATTCATCACTTACACACAACATCCAGTGCTCATCACAATAAGTGCCCTCTTTAATGCCCATCACCCATTTAGCCCATCCTCTTACCCACTTCCCTCCCTCAACCCTCAGTTTGTTCTCTATTGTTAAAAGTCTCTTATGGTATATTTCCTTCTGTCTTCCCCCCCAACCCTTCCCATATATTCACTTGTTTTCCTTCTTAAATTCCACATATGAGAGAGATCATATGGTATTTGTCTTTCTCTGACTGACTTATTTCACTTAGCATAATACACTCAAGCTCTATCCATGTTGCAGCAAATGGCAAGATTTCATTCTTTTTGATGGTTGAGTAATATTCCATTACACACACACACACGCACACACACACACATCCCACATCTTCTTTATCCATTCATCAGTTGATGACATTTGGGCTCTTTCCATAGTTTAGCTATTGCTGATAATGCTGCTGTAAACATTGGGGTGTATGTATTCCTTTGAATCTGTATTTTTGTATCCTTTGGGTAAATACCCAGTAGTGCAATTGCTGGGTCATAGGGTAGCTCTATTTTTAACTTTTTGAGGAACCTCCATACTTTTTCCAGAGTGGCTGCACCAGTTTGCATTCCCACCAACAGTGCAAGAGTGTTCTCCTTTCCCCACATCCTCACCGACATGTTGCCTAATTTCCAAAGTATTTGTGTGCTATAATATCTTATTCTCTGAGATAAATATTTTAAATTTTCCATTAACAAAACATCCCTATTACACTATTCTACATATTTCTTGACTCCAAAGTTTAGTAAGAATTTAAAATTGGGGGGAAATAAACAATTAAATGTCAGGGGAAAGAACCCACTATATGATATCAAACTGGCTAAGATCATTAAGCTTAACCAGCTATTTATGTCTTATCCTGGATTAACCTCTGGAGTGATGTGGTAAAAACACATTACAGCTGCTTTCTATTTAAGCCTTTCAGATTACTTAAATATAGAATATCTCTCTTGATTTTCATAATAACCCATTAGATAATTAAGGCAAACTTTATTATCCCCATTTTTCAGATGGGAAAACTGATACATGTGGTAATTAAAACTTTGGAATCCAAATTAAAAGAGTGATTTAAGAAATCAAGTTAAAGCAGAAGAATATTTACTGAGCAGCTTTCATGGTTACATTTTTTCTGCATCTCTGTTGAAGCTAAAATCAGCCTAAATGTTGGCCAAAGGGTTAAAGAGTAATTTGATGCCTGTCAAGGGTAGTACCCTATCTAATAATAGATAATAGATGGGGTGCCTGGGTGGCACTGTCAGCTAAGTGTTTGACTCTTGGTTTTGGCTGGGGTGGTGATTTCGGGGTGGAGGGATGGAGCTCTGCATTGGCTCCGCGCTCTATGAGAAGTCTACTTGGGACTGTCTCTCCCTCTCCCTCTGCCCTGCCTCCCCACCATGTGCACTGACGCGTACTCTCTCTCTCTAGAATAAATAAATCTTAAAAAATAGATAAAATAATGGCCTGCTTTTCTCCATCTATAAAATGATTTTGAACTACTTAATCAAAGGGTGTGACCTGGTGGGATAATGAACAGATTCAAGGACAAATTTCATTTGACCTGCAGAATCTTGGCTCACAGAAAATTTTACACTAAAACAATCAGAGATTTACAGCTTCTCTTGAAATCTGAACAGTTGACTACACTTGACCTACGTTTATGCATAGTAGCAATCAAATGGAGTTGAGCTATGGCTTCTCCCTTCTCCAGGGCATGTATTTCTCAATTTCCCATGATCCATACCACTTATTACTTACACCTAAGCTCCTTCATTTACTTGCAAAATTGCCTGAGTCCAATAGATATTGGACTTAGTGACCTCTGTTTAATATCACCCATTTTGGCTCATCCACCCATTCACTCACTCATTTGATTCAATGAACATTTATTAAGCAAAGCTCATGCACACAGTATTTCACGAGGTACTTAAAAGAAAGGGGTGACTGAAACCCTTTCTCATCATTTAATGAGGATATAGACACATAAACAGATTACTCCGATATCGGTGCCTCAGTCGTTGGACCTTCATTCATTCCCTTGGTACTTTCTCTCAGTCTCATATCTTTAAACACCATCTCTATGCTGATATCTATCTCTGGTCTGGGCCTCTCCTCGGAATTCCAGTCTCTTCTAGCCAAATGCCTAATCAATAACTTAATTAGGATATCTAATATTTATTCAAACTCCATACATATGTCCAAAGCCAGATCATGATCTTACCCCCTAAAACCTCACTTTTTCCCATCTCAGAGAATGACAATCCCATTCTTCTAGGTGTTGAGGCCCAAACCCTGAAGCCATCCTCAGTTCTTCCCTTTCTCATCTGTCCCATCAGCAAATCATGTAGCACAGGGAATGAGTCTGCAAGTCTTCACAATGTGACACCTGGGAATGAATAGGACTCAGCTGGAGGAAAAATGAAAAAAAGGAAGTGAAGTGTATTCCAGACAGAGGGGGCCGCAGGAGCTCATGCATGAAAGTGAGAAATACCAGGATATCTGGTAGGAACACCTCATAATTAAGCATAAATCAAGGGTAACTCATGGGAAGAAAGAAGCTGGAGATAGTTGGAGATAAGTAGGTTGGGTTTGTTTGGATCAGGGAAGGCCTGTCTCATTTATCCTGTCACCACACAATGCTGTGTCATCCAAGGATTTTAAGTGAGTAGGACGTTGTTACATAAAGCCAGCGGGCGGGGGCTCCTGGGTGTCTCAGTTAGTTAAGCGTCTGCCTTCAGCTCGGGTCATGAGCCCAGGGTCCTGGGATGGAGCCCTGCGTCAGGCTCCCTGCTCAGTGGGGAATCTGCTTCTCCCTCTGCCTCTCCCCCTGCTCATGCTCTCCTTCACTCTTTCTCATTCTCAAATAAATAAATAAAATTTAAAAAATAAACAAAATAAATAAATAAAAAATAAAACCAGGTGGAAGATGATTAGGGCCTGAACTGAAGCAGCAATAATTTGGATTTAAATTCGGTAGGACTGAAGATTGGTCAAATGTAGAAGAGGAAAGGAAACCATGCAGATGACTCCCGTAGTATGGCCCCTGAATAGAAAATACAAGAGAAACAGGTTGGGGAAAGAAGACAATTTGGTGTCAGAAATATTGAGCTTGTTACTCCCCAGGGCTTCTGTGGGAATGATTTACCAAGTTATCCACGAATCTGAAGCTTGAGGGATACAGACTGGAGATGTGAGCTTGAGAATTATCAGCACATAGAGAGTTAAAACCATGCCAGCGACTGCCTCCTGCATCTCCTTAGCCAAATCACTTTATGGTTCAGTGCCTCAGTTTCCTAATCCGTAAAGTGGGGTTTATCATACCTACTTCATACAGTTCTTTTGAAGGTTACTTAATAAAATTATTATACCTTCACTTAGGTAGCCCTTGATACATACTAGTTGTTTAAAAACTAAATTAATTGCTAAGATCACCTTGGAAGACCACAGAGAACAGTGATTATTAACTTTTAAGGGGTATGAATGCCTTTTAGAATCTACTGTAAACTCTGGACTTTCTCACTAGAAAATTACACATAACCAAACACTCAAAATTCTGCACAGAGTTTCAAGAGGTCTGTGGACCCTTGAAAACCTGTACTTAAAAAAATTTTTTTAATTAATTTATTTATTTGAGAGTGCGCATGCGCACACACGCAGACTTAAGTCGGGGAGGGCGAGGGGCAGAGGGAGAGAGAAAATCTGAAGCAGACTCTGCACTAAGCACGGAGCCAGATGGGGGGGCTTGATCCCACAACCCTGAGATCATGACCTGAGCGAAAATCAAGAGTCAGAGGCTTAACCGAGAGCCACCCAGGAGACCCACTTGGGTTTAAAAATTCCTGATGCCAAAAAAAAAAAAAAATTCTTGGTGCCAAATGAGAAGAGGGAAAATTTGAGAATCAAACAAGGAGAAATCAACATTTAAGGAATGAACAGAGTAAGAGAAGACCAAACAGAGATTACCAGAAAACTATAAAGAGAACACTGGAGGGTTTCAAGGAGGACTTGTGATAAATTCCATTAAATTTGGCAAAGCAGTCCAATAAAATAAAGAGATAAAATGGGCATTGGCAACTTTCACAAATTCTGTCAGTCTAGTGTTAAGAGAAGAAACTAGAGTTTAGTAAGTTGAGGAGTGAACATTACATGAAAAAGTGGAGACAACTCATGGACAAAAAAAGGAAGGAAAAGATGAAATGCAAGTCAAAGGGGAATTTCAGGTCAAAAATTTCAAGTCAGCTGATTTTTTATATGTTGTATCTGTTTTGCTTATTGGCTATGAGAATTTTTAAAAATTGTTTTGGAGGATATTTTGTTTGTCTGTTTCTTAGGGATGTGAAAGACTTTGGGTTTGTGGACTTCGGATCAGAGCCAACAGAAAGATTAAGGTGGGAAGTACAGAACCAAGGGAGAGTGATTGATGAGGCAACATTCCAGCGATGGAGACAGGAGGGAGGGCTGGAACCAAGGGCTCCACATCTGGTTTTGAGAAGAAACAGGAGCATATCATCCTCCGAGGATGAGGAAAGGAGGCAGGGAAATGCTTCTATATTAGTAAGGGCGGGGTAGGCTGACAACTGACAGGTGGCCAACTCTGTCGATTAGGGGACAAGGCTCTCTACTGAGAGCACTGGGAGTCAAATGTGGAGGAGAACGAGGGGGTTTGCAAGAGAGGCTAATGGGGATGACAAAGAAATCTAATCAAACAAGTAAATTACTTTTTTTAAAATTTGAGTCTATGTAACACACAATGTTCATTAGTTTCAGGTGTACAACATAGTGATTTGACAAGTTTATACAGTATGCTTTGCTCACTGCAAGTGTAGCTCCCAACTGTTCCCGTACAACACTATTACAGTATCGTTGACTATGTTCCTTAGGTTGTGCCTTTTATTCCGGTGACTTACTCACTCCACAACTGGAAGCCTGTATCTCTGTCTCCCCCTCATCCATTTTGCCCATCCCTCCACCTTCCTCCCCTCTGGCATCCAAGAGTTTGTTCTCTGTATTTAGAGGGCTGATTCTGCTTTTTAAACAAATATGTTCTATTGTGCTGCGACAAGCTATGGGAACTCATTTCTCATAAACCTTTAAAATCTTGATAATCAATACCAGGACATACACCAAAGAAACATTTTGGCACTTGGTCTTCCTGTTTCACTAGCAATGTTATTTAGACAGAATCATTATATTCTTAGCATTAAGATACCAAACTTAACAAAATTGCAAAAGCTAAACAATATATGGATGTATATGTTATATACATATGATGGATGGGGGATGGATAGATAGATAGATAGATAGATAGATAATACTAAGTACCAAAGCTTTATTTGATGTTTTGATGTGTTTAGGGTACAGTGTTTATTTTAACCAGCTGTTATGTTTTCAAACATTGATTTGTTTTATCCTTCTCTTGCTTGCATAACCAGAAGGGAAGTCAGCTTATTAGAGCAATTTCCTCAAGAATTTTTTTGCCAGTTAGAGGAAATGGAATTAATTTCATTTCCCATTGTCACTACTACCAAATTTGATGGTATCAAAAACAAAATAAAACCTAAAGTATGTTCACATATTAAAGTACAAAAATTTCCATACTAACATTCTTGATTTCTCTGGACCCAAGCTACGTGTCACCTTATAATGAATTATCATCTCAGGCAGATGCTTTGTTAAGAGGTACATTTTTCCCACTAGATTTAATCTCTAAAACAAGTTATCCCCTCTGCCAACACACTTTTAAATACAAAAATCTTCTGTTATGGTTACATCTGAGTTGTTTTTCTTTCTTCTTTTGGATTATGTGGGAAATGTGTTGCGTATTTTCACTTGGTGTTTGTGCAAATGTTTTAAACTTTTGTCCTCATGTTGAAATTCGTTTGGATTACATTTTTATGGATAAATGGGAGAAAGGAATGAAAGGACAATCTAGTTTGAATTATTGAAAGCCGGAAAACGTCAAGAATCAGGAATTAAATCTGAAGGTGTTCAGCCTTCTCATGACCTTAGGAGGTTAAACCTAAACAGCAGGTCCAAAAATATGTCAGATTGTCTTAGAAAATACAGCACCGTTCATCTGAAAGGGAAAACAATGTATTTGTCACATTTAACAAGCTCTTATGAGCAAAGATAAAGCAAGTAGTACGGAAATGGGGAGTTGTGCCTCGAATGTACTTGTCCATAGCGCCACCAAGCGGCACCAAGCGCCACCAGTTTACAAATACTGCTAAACACAGTAATTCAGTTATTCTGGGAGTTAGACGCTAGGTGGCAGTAGATTTCTTTTTAAAGCGGCCTTGAGGGCGCCTGGGTGGCTCAGTCGAGCTTCGGCTCGGGTCATGATCCCAGGGTCCTGGAATCACGTCCCACATCCTGCTCCCTGCTCGGCGGGAGGCCTGCTTCTCCCTCTCCCGTTCCCCCTGCTTGTGTTCCCTCTCTCGCTGTGCCTCTCTCTATCAAATAAATAAATAAAATCTTTAAAAAAATAAATAAGCAAATAAATAAATAAAGCGGCCTTGAAAACTGGAGTTGGAAATTCATCACATTCAAGGGTAATTATTCATTTTTTTAAAAAAATTGGAGTATCTATAAATCTTGTTCAAAAGTAAAGAAAATATACTACAGTTTTGCGTGTTTTTAAAATATTTGCAACAGTTTGGTCGTAGTTTTTAAAATGACCTATTTCTCATAGCTTTAATCACCATTTAGTTCTCAAATAGAAACAAAATATTAAAATAACTACTTATTTCCTTTATTAGTATGTTCAACCTAGGAAACAGGAACTCACATATTTTCTCTCTGTTTCTATCACAGCACTAAAAACATCCAGCTGTAGTGACTCTTTAAACATAGTTACTAATTAACAAAACTTGACTAAGTCATGACTTAGAGGCAGAAATGCAAAGTTTATGCAACTAGTTAGCTTAGATTCACTCGTATACTGTTTAAACAAGTAAAGAAATAGGAGGTGGGGGGAGGAACCCTGTGACTATCATTCTGCTTCCCTTTTATCTGAGCTTCTGAGGCAAAGGATTCTTCTTAATTTCTCCTGTCAGAAAGAAATGCCATGTCACCTTGAAACCCAAATACAGGGGAACCTGGGCGGCGCAGTTGGTTAGGCTTCTGACTCTGGATTTGGGGTCGGGGGTGATCTCAGGGTCCTGAGATCAAGCCCCATGTCAGCCTCCTTGCTCAGCACAGAGTCCTCTCGAGGTTCTCTCCGGTCCCTCTCCCTCCCCCTCTACCCCTCTCTCCACTCGCTTGCTCTCTCTATAAAATAAATAAATAAAATCTTTAAAAAAAGAAGAAGAAGAAGAAAGAAAGAAAAGGAAACACAAATACAAGATGCAAGATTTAGGAGGTTTCCCTAGTTGCAACAGCAAGTGCCACATAATACATAGGAATCCAGCAGAGCCATGGCTTTTAATATAAAAATTTGTCTCTTCCTTAATATAAATAAAATCCAGATCTTGCCAAATGGTCAAAAAATTGTCACACAAAAAAGAATAGCAGAGGCATGAAGCCCCATCTCAAGTTGACAGATTAATTTCTCTTGAGGGAACTCACTTTTGACACCTGCCACTCCTAGGTGGGTTTAAGATGGGGAGAGTGGGGATGCCCTTTCACGTTTAACACCCTCACCCAATTCTGGGCAAAGGCCTTTCCTTTAACAACAACAAGTAAAACTGCAACATGGCCAGCATATTTGAACAAGATTTGACTAAGTAAAGGAATAACCATAGGAAGTGTGATGGAAACAGAACTATACTAGCTCCATCAGGGGGAATATGTGAAAAGATTTAACTAATCCCTTGGTTTTTGAATAGTCACTAGGAGAAAATTAAATCATGTCCCTAACACCCCACCACCACCACCATTCTAATTCCCTACCGAAAAAGGCTAGACCTTGGTAATCCCAAATCCTGGTGGAATCCTAGTTGATTCCCTTGGAGGTAGCATTGTAGGGTAGAAGGTGGCAGGAAGCTGACCTTTTTCTGTTTGGAAGCTAAAAAGTAGAAAAGTAGAAATAATCCTCACTAATAACCCCCTTCTCCAAAAAAAAAAAAAAAAAAAAAAGTCGTACTTTTGTTTAGAAGTGGTTAGATGACTAGGGTAGATTGCCCTGGGTAGAGAGGTAAGCACCTGAACCAGGTAGGAGAGGCCCCTCAGGACAAGAGAGAGGACCAGACTGCATATTTCCACAGACCGCCCCCCCCCCCCGGAGATGGAGACCAAGACCCCACCCAGATGCTGTCCCCCAGATGTGGCAGTGTCTCAGGCACAGACCATGCTGTGGGTGCCTGGGCTCTCGTGCTTAGCCTTAGAAACATCAGCAGAGGCTCCTGTGGCTGAGTTTAGCACCAGAGCAGAAATCACGAAGTCTCCCCACTCTGAGTGCACCGCAGGACCATCCTGGGAAGTGAAAAGGTATACAGAACAACACAGACAGAACACTACAGCCTTCCCCCAGTTTTCCTGGACTGAATAAGACCTAGGTTTCTTAAGCAATGCAAAGCTTGTCTTGACTATTAATATTGAACTTCTTGTCTAACTTCTTGCACTAAGGAGTGGAGGGAGGAACCAGGCAGAAAACAGGAAAAAGTGGCATTTTTAAATTCCAGGAGTACACAGGGCAAAGAGACCCTTTACATAGATGGCATCACTCGCATGTAATGATGTGTGTGTACTCCTCGAAGCCTGGCTGGGTCAGGTTCCAGCACTTTAATGATGAGCAGTCTTAGAACCTACCCACAAGCATAGAACAGTGTCTTCTGGTGTAGTTAGACTAAGAGACCCAGAAGAGGAAGGGAGTTCCTTCCCTCAACGTATGTCAGTCCAGTTCCAGTCTGAGAACCTCCTCTTCCCAGAGCACCTAACATCAGGGATTCCCACCTCGGACAGGAGATCGTATTCACCCACAGATGTGTGGCTTTCCAGCCTCCTCAAAGCCTCAGATGAAAACTGACTAATCCCCTTTATACACACAGAAGACATATAAAAACAGTCCACAGATGTGGGTTTTGTTCTATTACAAAATCACGTTGATACTGTGTGACACTGTGTAACGACTAGAAATTGTCTTCCTTGTCAGATGTACACTTCTCCTAATCTTCAGTCATCTTGCAGTGATATTAGGGGAACAGCTGTGGAAAGAGGAAACAAAGCTTCCTTTCCCCTCTTCAGCACTACTGGCAACACATTGTTCTCAGGTTTGTGAATTTCTGGATGCCTTGTTCTCAATCCAGTTTCATGGGGTAGTTCTTTTCTCAGGTCTTGGAATTAAGACCTCTTGAATTTAACACACAAGCAGATGTAAGTATCCTGGAAATACAACAGACCCCAGATGACTGATTAAACCTTGGAAGCTCCATATGACAAGCCCCCCAGACGTGCCAGGGCATTCCGGGAGAATGGCCTTCCCATACTCGCAGAGTTAAATGTTTCCTTTGGGTAATGAGATCCCTGCACCCTAAAGATCGCCCTGCGCTCTTCAGGATGCAAGTCCTCAGCCTTTTGTATACTTAAGGAGTGGCTTATTGGTTCTGTGAGTTCTGGCTTATTAATGATAACAATTATTTTGTTCACCTCTACCAAATGTCAAATGTCATCTATCTGCTTAATCGGCATTTGATGAACTAAAAAGCCCCTGCCTGTGTAAGAAAGACCGGCTTGATGAAATGCCTCGGAGGCAGTCCTCAGTACTAATTAAAATCAGAGACATTGTCACAGGGTGCAATTATTTTCCAGAAAACAGCTGACGTGTACACCCTATGCTTGGCAAAATTCCTGGCCAGTTTCGCAAGAATGTTTATTCCAGACTGAGATCATCCTTTTAAAAAAGAAAAAGAAAGAGAGACAGACAGACAGGGTGGGACGGAGAGGGAGAAGGGAGGGAGGGTGGGAAGAAAGGAAGGAGGAAGGAAGGGAGAGGGGAAGATTTCTTAGTAAATCAAGAGAGGATTTCAGATTTTAAAGTGGCCTTCCTGCATTCTGACCAGCTCCCTAGCTAACCCTATAACAAAATTTTTTAATTACAAAAAGGACATTTTAGTAGCAATAAACTTTTTTTAATGGTTTTTAAAAGTCTGGAAAATAGTTCAAAGAGTTAGCAGTGTATCATTTACATAAAATTCAAAGTATAATGTTTGCTATCTATATTTAAACAAAAAAAATTTAAGTCTTAACAGTTTCAAGAAAAATAATATGAAATCATGAAAATAATTACATATAGGACAAAGGGTCTGGAGGTGAAATATTTCATTTCTACGAGAGAGATTCATTCATTTAAAATATTGTAAGCTCAAATTCACACTGAAGAATCATAGCATTGGATTTTTTTTTTCAAATTTCAATAATTTCTCTAACATAAATGACTTTAAGGAGAATCAATCAAGATGAAACTATTTTCAAAAGGATCCTGGAAGGGAAAATATAAAGTGAACATTCGCAAATAAAGACAAGCATTATAGAAATGCAGAGTCATTATTTACTCATTCCAGTTCTGTAGAAGTCTAGAAAACATGTGTGAAAGAATGCTCAGCCTCCATGATAGACTAACCTCATACACTAACGCAGCCACTCACTAACCCAGAGCAAGCAGGGCATCGTCAGACTTGAAGGAAGCCAGTCCTGACATGTCGGTCCCTTATCTGGGAAGAAGGAAATCATAAAGTGCTCTTTCTATCACACTTAATTTGCTCCTGATTTCTGAACCTAACTAAAAGGCAAGAAGGATATTTTTTTTTCCCTCCTCTTTTGATTCAGTCTGGAATTTTAACTAAAAAAAAAAAAAAAAAAAAAAAAAAAAAAAATTTAAATTTTTGCCACTAGTCTAAAAGAGGTTTATTTAGGGACTGAAATTTAATAGCTGCTAATATTTTGGCTTAGTGAAAACTGATATTTGAGGTTCTGACAGGAAAATAGAGTTTGTAGCTTGCTTTAAATTTATTGCGGTCCTCAACATATTATTATTAAAATATATCCTCTTTGTTTATCTGCATTCTGTTCTTCTAAATGTTAGATTCTAGAGAAATAGATTTGGATGGCACTCATTACTTTTAGTTTCTTGTCAAAAGCAAAGCTACATAGTGAGCATCCCAGATAACAGCTTCATGATTCAATCTGGATGATCATATATAGTTTTAAGGTTTCACATAAAGATTACTTTAAATTAAAAAAAAAAGATTGCTTTAAATTTTCATTCAATGAGCCATGTGCAAAAGATGCAGGTAGAATAATGAACAGTTGTAGGCTTTCTGAACTTCTCACTTTATCGATTCTCTTTCAGAAAGCTTTTCAATTAAGAGGGAAGAGGTAGTATAGTCTTAATATAAAGGGATAAAGTGGGTTATGGAATAAGCTTTTCTTTTTTTCAATTGAGATATAAATTGACATATAATTTATATTAGTTTCAGGTGCAGAACATGATTATTTGATATTTGCATGCATTGCAAAATGATCACTATAATAATTTTAATTAATATCACCATACATACTTATAATATTTTTTCTTGTGATGAGAACATTTAAGATCTCTCTTAGCAACTTTCAAATCTGCAATAAACTTATCTTTTGTGAGTTTCTAATCTATAAGATCATAATTATTCATGATAATTTTCTTTTTTTAAGATTTTATTTATTTATTTGAGAGAGAGAGAGTGCATGTGCATGAGAGCGGGAAGAGAAGCAGAGGGAGAGGAGCAGAGGGAGAAAGAGAGAGAGCATCCAAGCAGACTCCGCACCAACCAAGGAGTCTGATGTGGGGCTCCATCTCAGGACCCTGAGATCATGACCTGAGCTGAAATCAAGAACTGGATACTCAACCAACTGAGCCACCCAGGCACCCCTATGATAATTCTCTTTTAACAAGATAAAATATTATCAACATCATGGCATTTTCTCTTTGCCATAATTTTGTCCGTACAAATAAAAACAGAGAAAAAAAGTCTTTCCATTATATTAGTTACAGCTTAAAATCAATCAGTTATAACTATACCTTTACTAACCTTTTAGCTCTATTATAGTCAGAAAGAAAAAAAATGGTCTAAAGAGATGTACTTTTGATAGGACATCTTTAAATAATGTTAACTCTAATCATCTATTTTTTTTCCTGAATGAATGTATTTCATCAAATTTTCTTATAAATTTTCATCTGTTTTTCTTCTCTGCATGAAAAAAAGATTAACCCATGTATATTCTTTAAGAAAGAATTAACATGGGGAGCCTGGGTGGCTCAGTCAGTTAAGCGTCTGCCTTCAGCTCAGGTCATGATCCCAGGGTCCTGGGATTAAGCCCTGCATCAGGCTTCCTGCTCTGCGGGAAGCCTGCTTCTCCCTCTCCCTGTTTGCTGCTTTGCCTACTTGTGCTCTCTCTCTAGCACGCTGTCAAATAAATAAATAAATAATCTTAAAAAAAGAAGAAAGAAAAGAAAGCATTAACAGGAGTGCCTGGCGGACTCCATCAGTGGAGCATGGGACTCTTGACCTCAGGGTCGTAAGTTCAAGCCCCATATTGGGCATGGAGCCTTCTTAAAAATTAAGGTAAAATAAAATAAAATAAAATAAAAGGAAAGGAAAGGAAAGCACTAATAGACTTAAAAGTATCAATACAGAAGATGCCAAATTACTGTTATAGATTTATTCCTTCAGTCCAACATCTACTGAAATTCTACCATGTGCCAAGTGCTCTATTAGGTGTGGGGACACAGGCTGAATAAGACACATGAGCCCTGACCTCAAGGAAGCAACAACTTCCTGGAAAAAACACTAACAAACAACTGGAATACGATGTGATCTTTGTTATGGTGGAAGTCTAGCAGTTGAAACTCTTTAGTAGCAAGTAACAGAAAACATTTCCCACTGGCTTAAGCAAAAAGAAATGAATCGGTTCGCACAACCAAAATCAAAGGAGGGAGAGTGGTTCATAGAGCTGACACACAGCACATCTCAATCCAGGAATTCAAGTGACATCAAGTGATGTCACCAGACTTGGTTTGTGCTCTCCTCTCTTAGCTCTACCCTCATCTGCACTGGCTTTGTTCTCAAGCTCCAGTGATGGCCTGGGGCAACTCCCAGCTCATTTCTCACCATGTATTATTTGGGGAGGTTGTCCTTTTATTACTCAATATTAACAGAAGTGTTAGCTTTGTAAACGTAGTAATATATCTTCGTCTTTCTCTCTTTCCCTATCGGTTCTGTACTTCGGCTTTGCAGAATCAGATTCTAAGATAAACTTAGATGTACTAAAAATATCTAAGTACATAAGCTAAGCCTTTGTTGCAGGTTCTGCTTTGGAGAGACCCAAACTAAGAGTGGGAAATTATCCCAGCCCACACTGACTCCCAGTTGCCTCTCTGACCATTGCAGCAGACTTCCAAACACCATGCTTCCTTCTACTGTGTCGTCCCGGTCTCTTGGTCACAGTTGATAAAACTGGGAACAGAAGCCTGATAGACAAGCTGGGCCACTAAGAATTTTCCCCAGAAGTTGGGAAACAGTGAGAAAAATTGTTCCCTCACTGTTGTGAATCACACGGGATGAAGCTTCCCGTGGTGTGCTAGAGCGCATTCACAAGGATCTTTGGTTAAACACTCAGAAACTGTGTCCAGCAGCCTTTCGGGAGCTGGAAATACACTGTGATGGAGCATGGAGCTGGAAATACACTGTGATGGAGCATTTACGTTGCAAACATCAGCAACTGCTACAAACCCAGCCCTTCTCTCTCCTCCCCCCACCAAGAGCCAATTTACCAGCAAGCCACTGCCTTCTTACCTGACTCCTAAGACCTGACAAATATTCATAAGGATCCAGTTAGAGAACAAAGTACCAACCAGGCGTTACAAGGTCAGGTGAAACCGAATAATCCCCAAACATAGAGTTTGGTAACATGTTGGGGCACACAATTTTCAGCTGAGACCCTTCCTGAAATGAGACTTCTGGGCCCCCCGGAGCAGCTTCACTTAATCCACTCACCCACTAGCAGGCCTAGAACTAAACTGGCCTGCCATTCGCAAACCTTTGTCTTGTCTGTTACTTCCAGGAGACAAAGGACAAGGGCCAACACAGACGCCACCAGAGACAAGAGACCCACATTCTGAAGCCATGACTTCATCGCTGGTTAAGAAAACTCAGTGCAGACCAGTCATGGCTCCGTGTCACCAGGAAGATAAATTAGTCCTCCTCCTATGAGCAGGAACATGCCATAAGAGTGGAAAGAAGGATAGAATTGTTTCCTCTGATATCTGCTCCCTTCTGGAAGGAAAAGGAGAAGGGTCTGCTCTTTACTAAAAATGTGAGCGATGAAGCAACAGCCATGTTTTCTGCTACAAGGTCTGAGGGACGGAAGAAGTAACTGCTGAAGAGAATAATGAAGCGAAGGATGCAAGATGAAGAGCAGCTCTGCTCCTTTGGGTTCCTGCTGACTTTCGGTTTCTTGCGGAGGCCAGCAGATAAAGCACTTAATTCAGTGTGAACAGTGGTAGTCTATGAGCGTTGATCATTATGCATTTACTAATGCCAGCATGCTATTGCAAAGATTTTGGTTTTGAATTTATTTAGTCAACCCCTTACTATTAAATATTAAGGTCATTTCCAATTCTCTACTCTAACAAAAGAGAGAGAGAGAGAGAGAGAGTTAAAGAAAAACTATTCTGACACTTGTTAAAGATAGTAAAGAATTTATTCAAGACTATTGTAATAAGAGTATAAGAGGGGTTATCAAGGGTGGGGGATTCTTGCTAAACTGACCTCACATGAACCTTGCTAAAGCAAGCCAAGGACTTACCCAGCAAAGGTAGGGATGAGCAACTTGATCAGATATTAAGGGTGATCATGTATCAAGGGTGGGAGAATTCTTGCTAATGTAATTTTTGCAGGCCCAGCTAGGGCAAGACAGGCAAGAAAGGCCAAGGTTAAGGCCTTAGTTGAGAAGAGTGCTCAGAGGAGCCTGACTAAAGTTTGGTCAAAGAGAGAGTCTTTGTCAAAAGAGAGAAAGACAATTGTTTGATTAAAATAAATTCTCAATAATGGACTCCAGTGGAAATGCATGAAATTTGTTATAGTTCTTGTTACAAATATCAATGGCTCTTTGAAAAAGATTGAACCTACTTACATTACAAATGCATGAATGTAAGAGTTTCTCCATTTTTTTTTTTTAAGATTTTTCTTCTTTATTTGACAGAGAGAGACACAGCGAGAGAGGGAACACAAGCAGGGAGAGTGGGAAAGGGAGAAGCAGGCTTCCCGCGGAGCAGGGAGCCCGATGTGGGGCTCGATCCCAGGACCCTGGGATCATGACCTGAGCCGAAGGCAGACGCTCAATGACTGAGCCACCCAGGCGCCCCGAGTTTCTCCAATTTTTTAACAGCATTTTCTTTTGACGAATCCTTAATATATGTAAATATCTAAAATTGTTTAGCCATCCTGGAAAAGAAAAATATCTAAACACAATCATCTAACTTTGTGTTTTATTAACAAAATTGAACATTTTCCTCATTAAACTGGCAGTGCTTTTGAAGTTTTTTTTAGAATTGTGGCCAGTATGTGTGTAAAGGGTCACACACCCTTATTTTGTAAGTACACACTGGAAATTATTTCAGATGAGATGGTTTTTACTTTCTAACCACTTGTTCCATTAAAACCTAGACCACTGCCACACACAGAAGAATTAGCTTCCTAGTATTAATAATCTGCGTGACTTTTTTCTATCTGACTCAGTCAGGAACAAGGTAACATCTTAGCCAGAGTTCTTTGTTCATGGGAGTTTTCTGCCCAGTCACTGAACCATTCACTAGGTATTTACCCATTCTCTTTATTCAGCAAGCTTCCCGCATGCCTAATATGTAGGCACATTGAAGCAACACGGAGGATACAGGTTTAATAAGAAAGCTCTTAGTATCTTTGTCAGATCTAACACCTTCAAATCTCTGAAAGAAAATGCACAGAGGGGTGCCTGGGTGGCTCAGTGGGTTAAGTGTCTGCCTTCGGCTCAGATCATGATCTTGGGGTCCTGGGATTGAGCCCCGAGTGGAGCTCCTCACTCAGCCGGAAGTCTGCTTCTCCCTCTGCCCCTCCCCCCACTCATACTCCCTCCCTCTCTCTCTCTCTTTCAAATAAATAAATAAAATCTTAAAAAAAAAGAAAGAAAGAAAATGCAAACAGTTGGGAACAGTTATGACATGGACTTTACCCTACACAGACAAAGCTACCACATCACTAGAGGGTTCCACATAAAAATTCTGTGGTATGGGAGAACAGTAGATCTTGTTTTTTACCGAAATATTTCTGGATTATCTTCCTAAAACTGAGACCAGTTTGACTGGGGCAAAGGACAAGTAGTTCATGCCATCTTGGGCATTAACAATGACTAATAACTTTAGTCAATAGTTACTGAGCCCTGTCAATGTACCAGTCTCTGTTTTTTACACTTTTCATGTGTTTAAATTCAATGATTTTAATTCAATTCAAACCTAATTCAAAGTGAGGATCATTAGTATCCCATTGTCCAGATGAAAAAACTGAGGAACTAAGAGGTTAAGAATTTTGTCCAAGGTCATATAACAAGTTAAGAGGCAGAACTAGGGTATAAACCTAGATCTGTCTGATTCCTGCCACCAAGCTCTTGGATGTCTATCTCAAGGATAAGAGATAAATAATAAGGCCAAATTCTCCTCAATTACACATTAGGGATGTGTCCCTTAACTTATCAAGCCTTTAAAAACACATTCATGTATTTATCCCAATTGGTCTAGTTACTTCCATTAGTTTAGAATAATCCAATGTCTAAAACTTTTTATTTGGGGGCGCCTGGGTGGCTCAGTCATTAAGCGTCTGCCTTCGGCTCAGGTCATGGTCCCAGGGTCCTGGGATCGAGCCCTGTGTCGAGCTCCCTGCTCAGCGGGGAGCCTGCTTCTCCCTCTCCCTCTGCCTGCCACTCTGCCTACTTGTGCTCTCTCTCTATCTCTCTGTCAAATAAATAAATAAAAATCTTAAAATAAATAAATAAATAAATAAAACTTTTTTATCTAAATTATTCAAACTTCAATAGTATTTTGGGATTTGTTTTAAAAGTTGGTCATAAATTTTGTAATTCTTAGATGTTAGGCAAATTCACCGTCATGTTTGTTCTCCTGAATTGAAGCACCCTCGTTTGCAGATATGCCCTCACACAGCAGCTCCTCCATCCTTTTTCCATGTAGTTCTTGGGCTTTCTATAACATCTTTCTATATATTTCTTAAGATGTGTAGACTGGAGCCTCAAAGAATGTTACAGGTTTATACATAAAGGGGCTTTGTTGAAATACAGGAAAGCTTTATTTTGTTTTACTGTGCCTCAGATGATGAATCTTCTTGACCTTTTTGGCAATGGAGATTCAAATAGGCTCTTCTTGGAAATCTCCATCTCTAAGGTCATAATGAAATGTCTAGAAATGTGCTGTAATGGAAAGAACCCTAGCCTACAGGTGGGCAGCTCACGCCCAATTCCCTGCTTGGGCAATTTATAGATGGTGTGATTCTAACGAAACCCATACTCAACTTCCTCACTCACAAAATGGGAAAATTGATGAACAACTTTATCATGACAGTTAAGAGCACGGATATTGAAGTCAAACTGCTTGGTTCAAAATCAATCAGTAGAGACTGATTGTCTGTGAACATAACCTCAGGCAACTTATTTCACCCTTTTGTGCCTTAATTTCCTCATAAGTGAATGAAAATTATAACAGTAATACCTACTTTCAAGAATCAAACAATTGTTACAAGTATCAGACGAGTTAATACATGTAAAGAGCCTAGAACACTGTCTGGGACAAATGTGTTAGTTAGTGTTACATCATAAGAGTATTGTGAGGATTAAGTGAGAAAACATGAGTGGGAAGTACCTGAACTGTTAGCAAGCATTTAGACACTATTTCATTCATGCACTCACCTACATTGAGCAATTTCAGGACCATCCTTTACTTCTGCTAGGAGCTTTCTTGCCACATCCTTCTTTTATTAAAAACCTTCCATTCTGCACAACTCCTTGGAGCTCCCCTCTGCTTACTAGACGGGATGCTGCCCAATTCATGTATCGTTTAGTAAAGCCAATTAGATCTTCGAGTTTATTCAGTTGAATTTTGTGGGGGTTTTTTTATTTGTTTTTAAAGATTTTATTTATTTATTTGACAGAGAAAGACAGTGAGAGCAGGAGCACAAGCAGGGGGAGTGGGAGAGGGAGAAGCAGGCTTCCCGCTGAGCAGGGAGCCCGATGTGGGACTCGATCCCAGGACCCTGGGATCATGACCCGAGCCGAAGGCAGACACTTAACAACTGAGCCACCCAGGCGCCCTGAATTTTGTTTTTTAACAGTATTCAACCATAGCTCTAAGTTATCACTGTTACCTTTAAAAAAAAAAAAAGTGATCTGGAGTTCTGAGAAGACCCACCATGTCATAGGGGATTTGGGTCTATCTGACTCCAAAGTCCCAGGCTCTTTCCAGGGTCCTTCACAACCCACTAGTAAACAGATCATTTCTACCAAGAGTGATTAAGTACTAGGACAAAACCTGCATGTGTGTTGGCAGTTTAATTTTTCCAAGTGTGTTTTCTTTTTCTTGCCACAGGTCCCCAGACTTGCATAGGACCTCTCCTCAGGCAAAGGATGGCCTAGCCCAGGCATACTGATGCTGCCCCTGGCCCGGGCTGTATGCTGGAGCTGTTTACATAGACACACTTAGATAAACATCTCATTAAATTGAAAAGTAAAATAACAACTACTGTAAGTGCTTTTCTATACCAAAAATCTTAGTAACTTTAGGCAGGTTAAAATCAGCCAAAGTTGTCTTTCTATAAAAACTAAGTTGTTGAGTGAATTAAGTGAAAAGCAAATAATTAAATGAACAAATTAGTGATCCAACCCCCTTCCATAATTTTACACCTGGGCAATCTCAGGAGGACGAAAGAAAGAAAGAAAGAAAGAAAGAAAGAAAGAAAGAAAGAAAGAAAGAAAGAAAGAAAGAAAGAAAACGACCTAACTGACTTGTGATAATTACTTTCTCTTTCAGGAGCTGTGAAATAATTTGTGGCAAGAAGTCTTCCCTTAAATTTGTGCCAGGTCTATACTACACCAAACAAACATTCTTTCATGGAAGAAAACTACATAAGCAGCAATATCTTAATAGCCATCCACTGGTTTGATCATTTAAAAATTTTAATCAGATGGTCCTAGAAGGGAGTTTCCCTTATAGAAAGCCCCCCTGACTCACAGCTCAGAAGTAGGAATTCACAGTTTCTAAGCTTGAGCACCCTTAGAAAAGAAAGAGGGAAGCAAAGATGTGAAAACTTATTTTGCATAGACTCAATTAGAAAGTAGCGCTAAGTCAAGTCATAAAATAATTTCATGGAGGAAAACAGCAATCTATGGAAGAATGAATTCTATAGCCACACAGAAATGGTAATGGCAACAAAGATGCTTCCAAGCAGTGCTTCTCAGACTGGGACTGGAAAGTGCTCAGGAATCATTTGAGGGATCTTGCTAAAATGCAGATTCTGATTCTGTAGGTCTGGGGTGGAGTCTGACGTTCATTCAGCCTTTCTCACAGGTACCTGAGTGATGCCAGTACGGCTGAGCTCCGAAACACACTCTGACCGGTAACAGGTGAAGAGTATGCATCTGCTTACTGCAATGGCCATATCCACTGCTAAGTTTAAAGAGAATTTTATAAATTAATCTAGAGAATTCAGGTACCGTTACAAATGACAAGCTTGGGAGTTCATCATTCATTCAATTAGCATTACGGAGCTTAGGATGTGCTAGGCTTTGTGGTGGGTACTAGGCATTCAGACAATAACTAAACCAAAAAGTGCCTTTGAAACAACATATTTCAACAGATTGACTGTAAAAATAGATATGAAAATTGAGTCGTGTTCATTAAGCCAGACATTAAAGAGATGTGTAAAAATGTAAAAGAAGTCCATTCAGTTCATTAAATGTTGTTTTGGAAATTTAGTTTTGGAAAGAATTGGAAGATATAGTTATTTTATATAGATATGTTATTATGTTACTGTTTAATCGGCTCGTTTTTAACAAATAAATATTTTTTATTTGTATTTATTGTTGTTTATTCTGTTCCCTGAAAGGAGTAAAAGGAATATGGATTAAAAGACTTTTCATCGATCAATTAATAAATGATCTTTTCTTAATTCCACAAATCAAAATAAATCAACGTGTTCCTTGTGTTAACTTTTTTCCTGACATATTTTTAGGAATTCGGCCAGATTGTTTACATGTTGAAAATCAATGGCAATTTAATCCAACGAACTAGCATTGGTCTATTTTGAACCAACTAGTAACACAATTTAAAATCTTTCATTTGCATGACATAATTTACTGAAACTATGTTATTGCAAGCATTGGTGGATTGTATCAATTAAAATTAAAGCAAATACGGGGGCGCCTGGGTGGCTCAGTTGGTTAAACGTCTGCCTTCGGCTCAGATCATGATCCCAGGGTCCTGGGAAGGAGCCCCGCAATGGGGTCCCTGCTCAGGCGAGAGCCTGCTTCTCCCTCTCCCTCTGCTGCTCCCCCTGCTTGTGCTCTCTCTCTCTGTCAAATAAATAAATAAAATCTTAGAAAAAATAAATAAAATCTTAGAAAATAATAAAAAATAAAATTAAAGCAAATATGTATAGTAATGTGGCAAGAAAATTTTCACCGAATTTTGGCTTTATATGGCCAAGTGCTCCAAATTAAAGTCATGGCTTCTGCCTCAAACTTCTATGTATAGTATAAACAGTGGAAGGCTTGTACTCATCAAAGATTTCACTTTTTTTCAGGGGCATCAAGTACTTTCCCTGCTGCCTATTAAATGGCAAAACAGAGTCACCAACGAGGTTTTCAAGTTCCATCAGGTTGAACAGAGTGGGAGAACAGATGTCCCAACCCAAGATTTTTTTGTTTTCCCATAAGCACCCCGACTCAGATGACTCGAAGCAAGCAGAGAATAAATACACGAAGGGCCATGTCTGAGGAGTGTAGTTAGTGGCAAACAGCATCTGAACCAAGCGCGAGTCTTGACTTAGCAGATTTCACCTCTTCAAAAAATGCCACGAGGTGGCAGCATTCATTGCAGCTTGTGTGACTGGAATTAAACCGGAGGTTCTCAGAGAAAAGGGTCTGGTGCGTTCCATTGGGAGGGAGAAAGATAGTGTGATAAGGGTAAGGTGGCGGCAGTCTGTTGAGATGGAAAAGGCATTGGGACAATATTAGAACTTAATTTTGTACTCGAAAGTGAAACAAACCTGGGGACATAGGACAAAAATCTTGGCTAGTGAGAAGAGAAAGAAGTTACTGCGATTTTCAAAGGACAGAAAGAGGGACACAAGGAGAGCACAGATTTTAGTCGAGAGACAATGACTAAAGTGTAGTTCCACAACTGTCTTCACGAACACCTTGCTTCACACGTTATATTTGTGCAGGATTTGGCATGGAGCCAAGTACACGTTAAGAAAACTCAGTAATGTTGAATCACAGATCTGTACCTCTGAAACAAATAATGCAATATATGTTAAGAAAAAAAGAAGAAGAAGAAGATACCAGGAGGGGAAGAATGAAGGGTGGTAAATCAGAGGGGGAGACGAACCATGAGAGACGATGGACTCTGAAAAACAAACTGAGGGTTCTAGAGGGGAGGGGGGTGGGGGGATGGGTTAGCGCGGTCATGGGTATTAAAGAGGGCACGTTCTGCATGGAGCACTGGGTGTTATACACAAACAATGGATCATGGAACACTACATCACAAACTAATGATGTAATGTATGGTGATTAACATAACAATAAAAAATTTAAAGAAGAAAAAAAAAGAAAACTCAGTAAATGTTCATTTCTTTTTTTTAACCCATTCCCACTATTGCAGAAGATTTGCCCTGGGACTACTGGCTACTTCATCAACCCCTGGGAGTTGTATTTTTGCTTCTCATACTTTCCCCATAGAAAAGTCATTAAAAATATAATAGCCACGGATGTCTGGGAAATAGTAGCAGACAAACCTTTTAGAGAGGAAATCAGGAATGAAGTTGTTCTTTCTGAGCAAGGATGCAGACTAACAATAAGACTCACAATGATTCTAGTTGCCACAGCCTCAGATCAATGTTCAATTTTCAAGGCTTCCCTTCTTATCATTAACTGGTCTCCTAATTTACACTCCTATGCAGAAAGATATTAACCATACGTCTCATCACTTTAAATCATGAATGGAGTAACTTAAAAAAGAAGAAATTCTTTCCTAACTTAAAAAAGTGGCTTGTATTTATCCCACTGAGATATACTGTGAAGACTTCAAAATATGTTGATTAAAAGTTCTACTGTTCTTTTCCTACAAAATTTTACCTCACCATTAATGTGTAATATTCTTATTATTAGAAACAGACCTCAAAACTTTAAAGACTAAGATATATTCTAGGATAATATCTCCCCTTTTTTGCACCTTGTGAATTTTTCATCTGGAGTGAACTAAAAATGAACAAGCAATGAATCATGCACAGTTTGGAATGACTCAAAATTCTAAAGAATAGACATGCTAATTGTTATATATGTGCAAGTTTATGACCCAAACTGCTTTTTAAAAATCCACCAAATTCTACTTTACTAAGGTTCAAAGGGAAATTTAGAGCTAGAAGAGAAAATAAAGATAATATAATCTAACATTTTTTACATGACAGATGAGAAAACTTAAAGAATGCAATGAAGAAGTTTTAGATTTATAAATGTTAAAAATGTTATTTTGAACCATATGATTTCACTCATATGTGGAATTTAAGAAACAAAACAGATGAACATAGAGGAAGGGAAAGAAAAATAAAATAAGACGAAAACAGAGAGGGAGGCAAACCATAAGAAACTCTTAACTCTGGGAAACAAACTGAGGGTTGTTGGAGTGGAGGTGGGTGGGGGGATGGGGTATTAAGGAGGGTACTTGAAGGAATGAGCCCTGGATGTTCTATGCAACTGATGAATCACTAAATTCTACCCCTGAAACTAATAATACAGTATATGTTAACTAATTTGAATTTAAATAAGAAATTTTAAAACGTGTTATTTTGGGAAATATTCATGGCTATATCTATACATACATATATGTACATATACATATATATAATTTAAAGTCTTTGGTTTTGAAATCTTCTTTCTTTTTAGGAAAAAAGTTTACATTGTTAATCACGTGAACGTGAATTGCATGCAGCCAGTAATATGTCTTCTTACTTGAAATGGCTGTTCTGTGAGATTCTATCTGGATGAGCCTGGCACACACTATAGCAAGCTTATAAAAACACAATACCAAATTTATGGACCTGTGTAGTTTGAAAAGAGGAGGAAATGCTTAGAGTGGCACAAGTATTTGTGGAAGACAGGAAAAGAGATGAAATGAACTGATGCATTTTTGTGGCAACGTGAAGTACAAGCAAAACCCTCCTATGTCACTTAGGAATTACAGGGAGGAAAGTACTTCTATGTTTTGTGGGTAACCACAAGGAAATTAAAGAGAAAAATTTTCAGGACTTTAGGAGGCAGGTTCAATTTTCCCTCATATGCTTCTTTCCAACTTTTCGTTAACATACCCATGAATATAGCTGGTTTTGTTTTTAAACTTGAAGTAGTTCGGTAAACCTAGAAGACCCTAGGCCAAATTTGGGGCAAAATTTTCACTAAAACAGTGTGAAGGGAGATGTGGGCACTATATAGCAAATGCTCCCACCCTCGAACCAAAAACAGTCTGGAAGGAGATGGAACATAGTTCAACTGACCTTACATTTCATACTTCAGCTATCTCCAAGATTCAGTAGCGAACATGAGCACATTCTCCCAAGTCTACGGACGTAGAGCTGTCTTATACTCTCCACCGCAGCCTAGACTGCAAGTGAAGGAGTGGACCCTAGAATGGGATGTAAAAATACATGCAATCAAGACAAAGTGTATTTGTACATTTCAATGTATAATTTCTGTCAAAGGGCAATTTGCATTTCTGAATTATCAATGTGCTTTTCTCTTTACCTTCTGAGATACAGGACTTTCACCTTAGTCTTCCTGAAGTAACTATTTTCCTGCATTACAAGAAACCCAAACAGAAAAACTGGGGTAATATCAACTGTTTCATCCAAACATAGAATTTTGTAGCAAGATGATAAATACTCTTGCAAGTCAGTCACATCATAAGGTTTTACATCAGAAAAATGAAAGCTCTTCTGGGTCCTGGGTGGAGGCGGGGAGAAGGAAAGACAGAAGGCACTAGATTATATTATAAACATTATTGTAATATGGCTACTGAATTGAATGCAAAAGCCAAAAAACTTGAAGTTGAAATTGACATATTTCTAAAAATGAAGTGTTAAACTAGCTCTATGAACCTCAGTTACATGAACAAAGGCTGCACTTGAGGTTAGTGGATTGGAGTTAAAGAAGTAAAGTTCTGCTTTCCCAAGCTCCTTTGACCACATCCCACAAGTGTGACTAGGAAGTGTGGTGACTTTAAGTTTTAGTCACAAACTCAAAAGCATCAGAAATTAAACTTACTTTATTTTTCTACAAATCAACTCAGTATCTATTTCAAGCTCCCATTCCACCAGGAGTCAGTCAAGGGAGGGCTGGCCCCCTTCGCCCCTTTACGGTTCTTGATGTAGCACCAAGGTGAAAGGTAGAACATCTGCTCCTCAGTGTTGACAACCCACATAGACACCAGCTTAGATATTCATCATCAAGTCTCGTCCTCAGGGCTTGAACATTATCAACCCAAACAAGGTGACAATGACACGTGACAGCCACCCTAAGGCACGGGCATTCTGGACACTTTCTCTACCTGTGGGCCTGGACCCACTCGCCAGTCTTTCCTTCTCTAGGCAGACGCCATTTCCCAGAACTCTTCTAATGAGACAGGACACAAGGACCCAATACAGAACTTCCAGTGATGATGTCCTCATTTTCCAACTCTGGAGTATTTTTCTCTTGAGAGGAGTAGCAGAAAATATCTTACCACCATTGCTCAAACGTTTTCTCTGTATCTCAACATTTCCCTAAAGACCTTAAGCTCTTCACAGACAGATTCCATAACTATAAGAAATAAAATATTTCTTTTTACCCTGCCACATCCCTTTCCTGAGCCAAGGGAGGCAGATTGGTCTAAATGTTTGCATACTGAAACAATGTAGGGGCACAAAAAGAAATATGGGTCAGACAGAGAATTGTCTCTAAAATGACATCCACATAATACTAACATTTTCATTTTTTATTAATTTTAGATTCTCTTTTTTATCCTAATGTTATGGGAGAAAGATTTTTTAGTTTCCATATGAGTCTTTGTATTTCTTTGACCTTTTACAATTAATTTCTAAGATAGTTACATTTTAGAAAATGTGTTCTTTGAAAGTTATGTTTCGAGGAATAAAGTGAGGTTGTTTTTATAGCTAGTATACCACCTATTTTATTTTATTGTTTTTTTGGGTTTTTTAAGATTTTATTTATTTATTTGAGAGAGAGAGAGAATGAGAGATAGAAAGCACAAGAGGGAAGAGGGTCAGAGGGAGAAGCAGACTCCCTGCTGAGCAGGGAGCCCAATGCGGGACTCGATCCAGGGACTCCAGGATCATGACCTGAGCCGAAGGCAGTCGCTTAACCAACTGAGCCACCCAGGCGCCCTATTGGTTTTTTTTTTTTTAAGTGGGCTCCACACTAGAGGCTTGAAATCACAACCCTGAGATCAAAACCTGAACTGAGATCAAGAGTTGGAAGCTTAACCACCTGAGCCACCCAGGCGCCCCATATACTATCTACCTTAAAAAGACGTACAGTCCATCTCATTTCCAGAGACTATCTACTATTAATCCATTATTAATTATACTATTCAAACTCTCTGAAAACTTATTCTTTCCTGCTTGAACTGCTACATTGTTAGGGATCTTTTCGTTGCAAATAACAAACCCAATTCAAAGTAGCACAATTCATTAAAAAAAAAAAAAAAAAAAGAGCTAGTGAACTAATATAACCCGAATTGCCAAAATACAAACTTCTTCAGCAAAGGCTGGATTCGGGGTTTAAGTGATTTGTACTGTCTTTCTTATTCTCTTAGCTTTACTTGCCCGAATTCATTCCTCTCTCAGGCTCTGTCTATTTGGCGACGAGAAAGCTCCTGGGAAATCCAGACTTAGGTGGTCCATGCATGCTGTCATCAGAGGGATCTCTAGAGACACTCTTTCTTTCTCCCAGCACCATGCCAAGACCAGATAAAGGATTCTGACTGACCTAGTTTAGGTAAATTGCCCAACTCCGGCCAATCCTTGGGTTAGAAAGACAAACCACTCTGGTCCGTTTAGGTCACCTGCCATCTCTGGTCAGGTTTCACACTGATCTTGAGCAAATCTTGAGTCAGGAATTCCATTGAGAGTAATTTATCAAGGACCAGCTTCCAGGAGAAAAGAGTAAAGGAGTGGGGAAAGCCAAACAGGGAGGGAAAGAAGCCTACAATTGCCAAAGCCGGATAAGGGAGCTCCGGAGCCTAAATTACACCTCCAAGTTTGTCCTCCTCAGGCAAAGGGACCAGGACAAGGCAGACCCAATGCCCAAGCGCTAGCCTCGAAGGGGTTCAAGAGCAGAGCTTTAACAGCTAAGCACACAAACCTGGGGATGGACTCACAAAACTGGTCAAAAGGAATCCAAAGAAATCTGAGTAGGGCGTCAAGCATCTGCTAAACTTGCCCAGTCCTGTATGGCCAAGATGCGGCCTCTTTACAGACACCACCAAAACATTCTGATGGGTTGGGGGAGGGACAGTTCCCAAATGAAGCGACGTGGGGCAGAAAAAAGAAATGCCTACTCTATTTTTCAAACCCTGAATTGTGAATGTTAAATTTTCCTGCAACTGTAGTATTTTGTCCATTTCTTTTTTCCTCCTAATAAATTTTTACTCTATATGTTGATATATTTTAGTCGTTGCATAAGAATTTATGATTGCTATAACTCCATTGTGCAATGTAGTGTACACAATAGAAATTACCTTTCTAGCCTTTCAATATTTTCCTTAACCCTTGATATGTACATTGTTTGAAATCATTAATGGCATCTCTTTTTTTCAACTTACCTTATGAATCTTTGTCCAATCTCTTATATTTAAAATGTGTGGGGTTTTTTAGAAGTGCCCCTTGAAAACAGCACAGAGATACTGTTTTTTAACCTCCTCATTTGGCAAACCTTTGTTTTAATTGGGAAGTATAACCCATTTAAATTTATTATCAGAACTGATATCATCTTATTTTACAATCTTTGGTTGTGCTTTTTTTTTTCTTCTTCCTTTTGGCAGGCTTTTATGTCACTTCCTCTGTTTTCTGTCATTGCTATTTGGGTTGATTTTATCTTCTGCCGATTTGGAAGATTTCAGTCCTGTTTTAAGTTATATTGCTACTCTGCTTAAGAATCATTCTTTTCCATTCTTTGCTGACTTCCACATAACATTTTTTTAAATGCAATTAGCTATCTTTTTACTTTCTCCCAGTTAGCATTCTCCTCACTGATTCATAGTCTTCATTCATATTATCTGGACATTTAGGCCCACTTTATTGTGACTTAGTTTTATATATAATTTTAACATTATTCTTTTTAAAGAACTATTTCTGACATCTGCATTCATTTTTTATAACCAAACATACAACAAATTATTTCAACCCAGTGTGATGGTTCATTTTATGTGTTAGGTTGACTAAATGAGGGGTGCCTGGGTGGCTCAGTTGGTTAAGCGACTGCCTTCGGCTCAGGTCATGATCCCGGAGTTCTGGGATCGAGTCCCACATCAGGCTCCAAGCTCAACTGGAAACCTGCTTCCCCATCTGACCCTCTCCCCTCTCATGCTGTTTCTCACTCTCTCTCTCTTGCTCTCTCTCAAATAAATAAATAAAATCTTTTAAAAAAAAGTTGACTAGATGACAAAGTGCTCACATAATGATGCATTTGATGAACACTCTTATGGGTGGGTCTGGAATGGTGTCTCTGGATGAAATTAACATTTCATTCAGTAGCGT
Source organism: Callorhinus ursinus (assembly GCF_003265705.2). NCBI lineage: Eukaryota > Metazoa > Chordata > Mammalia > Carnivora > Otariidae > Callorhinus > Callorhinus ursinus. Next base: position 84,035,585 of record NW_027397066.1, read on the forward strand.
AAGTAAACCAGAGTGCCCTCACCAATGCAGGTGCACCTCATCCAATCCACTGAAGACCTAAATAGAAGAAAAAGATTGATTAAGGGAGAATTCATTCTCATTGCCTAGTTGCCTTCAAGTTGGGATATCAGTCCTCTTCTGCTTTAGGACTTGGACTTACTTGGACTAGAACATGCAGCATCAGCTCTCCTGATTCTCAGGTTTTCAGACTCAGACTGAAACTGTACCAGGGCCTGGATCTCCAGCTTCCTGACTGCAGATCTTGGCACTTCTCTGCCTTCATAATTACACAAGCCAATTTTTCATTCTATATATTATATATAGAATATAATATATATTATATAATCTTATATAATATATAATAATGTATATTATATAATCTTCAGTTGGTTTTGTTTCTCTGGAGAACCCTAATGCACTTACTTTTATGTTTGAATTATTTCAATGTACACTATAAGTCCATTTACATATATATTTGTATATAAACACTTATATGTGTTTAAATTTTGATTAACTTCACAGTCATCTGAAATATGTCTTCAGGTAATTTTTTTAAATAAAAAGTATGTAGATAGTATGTTTTCTGAGCCATTGTATATATATTCCAAGTGTCCTTGTGTTGCCTTTGCAGGTAAACAAAAACTTGAGTGGATATAAAATTCTTGGGCAACAGTTTTATCCCTTTAAAATTCTGTAGAAAAGAATGCCTTATAAACTGATATTTACTACTGTGAAAGAAAATTCTCAAGTCTGCTGACTTTTGTTTCATAGGTAACATGTTTTATTTCAAAATGATTATATTTAAAATTTTTAAAATTCTTTTGCTTTATCCTTAAAATGGAAATTTTTGCTAAGATATGCTTCTCTCTCCATTAATTTTCTTTGTAACATGGTTAAGTCTTCTATTTTATTTTTTTAGAGAGAGAGAGAAAGCAAGCAGGGAGGAACAGAAGGAGAGGGAGAGAGAGAGAGAGAGAATCTCAAGCAGGCTCTACACCCATGTGGAGCCCCACACAGGGCTCAATCTCACAACCCTGAGATCATGACCTGAGCCAAAATCAAGAGTTGGACACTTAACCGACGGGGTCACCCAGGTGCCCACATGGTAAGTCTTTTAAACCAACATAGTGTTAGGGTATCTCTTTTTCTGCTCAGAAAAGCATTGGTTGGCTGATTGGTTGGTTGTTTTTATCCAATTTTTAATCTTTGATTTTTACTTCTGATTTCCTATTCTGAAAACCTATATTTGTTTTCTTTTTCCTTATTTTAGGAGAAAAGCAGACTGTGACACACAGGACCTCATTTGGCTGTGTCTGGAGTCTTGGAAGCTTGACTACCTGACATTCTCTTACAAATGGACCTCAAGAGCTTGTTTGGAGGTTCTAGTGGGGGAAGGCAGCTATTCCTATACTCTTGAACAAAAAATGGTCCTCCTCTATCGGGGAAGGTCCTAGTGTTAGACTGAGCACGCAGCTTCCAGAAGGATGCACACATCGAGTGGTAAGGGAGGACAGGGACACCTGCCTAGCCAGCCAGATCAGCCAAATCAACCTTGGTGATCAGTGAGGTGACAGATGTCCCACCCAGATGGTCCTCACATTCTGAAAGCCTATAACTTTTAGTATGGATCATTGTTCTCTATCCTTTGTACCTACCATCTTTTCTTCCTTTTTTTTTTTTTTCCTGCTTTTACATTCTAGGAAAATTTTTTCAAGTCATTCTGCCATATCATTGATTAAATTTCCTGTTAAATTGAGTCTGCTTTTATTGACTACCTTATTGATTTTAATTCTACTAGATTTCTCATTTTCTTGACAATTTCCTCATCTGAGGCAGCTGATTTTATGTTATCACATTTTCCCAGCACATTTCACAGTGCTATCTCTTTAGACTAATTTGTATTCTCTTCGTCAGTTTTATGTTGCAACTTCATAAAGACTATCTTTTCTGGCACTTTAATGATTTTACCAAAAAGTTTTCCAAAACATTTTCTTGGTTCTAGTAGTAAATCATCTCAAAATACGCAATCCTTCTAAATTTTCAGGGGAAAAAATGGCTTCTTCTTGTCTTCATTTTTCTTTTAAAAGCACACATTAAAGAGCACCTGGGTGGCTCAGCCAGTTAAGCATCTGCCTTCAGCTGAGGTCATGATCCTGGGGTCCTGGGATGGAGCTCTGTGTCAGGCTCCCTATTCAGTGAGGAGTCTGCTTCTCCCTCTCTCTCTGCCCCTCCCTCCTGCTTGTGCTCTCTCTCTCTCGCTCTCTCTCGCAAATAAACAAATAAAATCTTTAAAAAATAAAAAAGCACACCTTAATTTTTTTTTTCTTTTCCCTCATTAATTCCACTGAACAATGAAGAGTTTTATCCAGGCCTTCTAAATGCCAACAGTCAGAGTCTTACTTGCCCATAATCTTACCTCAGTGTCTGGTGTTAATAGAATTCTCTTCTTAGGCTATTTCTGGGACGCAACTTGATGTGCAAATGTACTGGTTTAATCTTCTTATCTTATAGGCCTGAGTTCGGGTCTTCTGAGACCCAGACTGCCAATTTCTTTGACCCTCTCATCCCACAGGATACACAAAATCCACAACCCAATGTTCTCTCAATGTTTACCCTAAATAAGTTCATTTTCTTTCAGGACTGTATTTCTTCATACACAACGAGCCACTGTTGTTCTCACTAGTCTACTGCCTAACATGATCACCAAAACTCCGTATATCCTGTCTTATTTCTAAATGGTTACGTAAAGATTGCAGTTTCAAAATGGATCTATGAAGATGGGTACCAATGAAATGAGAAAGAGATTGGGATCACAGTAGGAATCATCCTCTCGGTGCCTCGAAAATAATTCCTGGGTTACAGAGAGATAGTCCTCCCCTCTTTTTATCCATTGCCACAGAACCTTTTTTTTTCTTTTGAGAGGGAAGCAAATAATAGGTTTCTCTACCTACTTTCAAGGAAATAAGTTAATTCCATTTCAGGAAGAAAAAGAATAAAGAACGAACAAAACAAAACCACCCCCACTGGCCATAAATTATGGGCATGACCATTAATTGTGATTACTCTTTGAATAACTTTAAAAAACCCTGTCAGGCTTAGTTTTCATTGTTATATGAGTTTTTATTTTTTTACTGTGTTTTCATAAATATCTTTGTGAGAAATTCAGAGAGTTACTGAAACAATACCTGCTAGCCAGATGTCATTTAAATTTACAACTCCAGTTCAGTATTTAAAGTAGTACTGAAAAACTAATTTATTTTATTTCTTTTTCTTCTTGTAGAGCAATGATAATAGCCACCACTTGCTGGATGTTTATTATCAGGGAGGCACTGTGGTAAGCTCTTTGTGGAAACTTTTTCTAATTCTCATGACACTAAAAGGTAATTGCTACTAATCTCACTTTTCATCAAGAAATTAAAGTTCAAGTTGAAGTAACTTGCCCATATCATATGGCTAATAAGTTGTAATACAAAGGTTCATAATCGGCCATAATCAGATGGCTTTGGCTCCAAGCTCCATACTCTTGCTTCCATGGTGATTGCGCCATCTCGAAAAGTATCCTATAGTTATAGGAACACAACCACCACCGCTGCTACTACAACTGAACTTTTCCTTGCATGTAAATTTTAGTATAACCAGCATTTTTATAGAAGGCCCACACAAATTGCCAACGAATCTCACTAGTAATATATATGGGAGAAAATGAGAAAGCAATTGATACTACAACTAATTGAGGTGAATCAGCGCAAAATTTCTGATCCATCATTAATGGCCACATAGAGGTAGGTTTGATCTAAGTCTGTGATGCTGGTGCTGATGGTAGAGATAGTATTTTTTTTCAATGCATCACGTCATTAAATGAGTTATTTCCTGTATTCAACTTCCTTCCTTCAGCAGGATTTAAGCTTGTTGATAAAAAGATGTGAACTGTTTGAGGGAGTACTGTTTACTATCCACATCCTTTCAGTTAAAACCCAAATTTAGAGTTATTGGGAATGAATGATTGAATCCTCTCTATGAAACTGTAAAATAGATTATTTTGTAGAATAACGGATTTTAGAAGAGCAGCTCTTTAATTCTTTACCACTTCTTTGTTACTGGTTTTTAAAAAATCTAAACTCTAAACAACTTCCACAGTATTGTTCTAAGAGTTTGAATTCCGATCTTAAGTATGTCATCAGTGTTTTACAAGAGGGAGGCTGGAAATAAATATTCCACTTAAAATGAGGATAAGCATGTGTTGTTCTGAATCATAGTTCCATACGGTGTGGTAGGTCTTTAGATAGAAAGGATCTTAACTGGTGAAAGCCTCTCATTTCACCTGTGACTAAACTATAATCCAAAGGGGTCAAACAGATATATCAGGAATAAAATAGGAATATCACTATTGACCCTGAAGACATCAGAAGGTAATAAGGAAACAACTATATATGCATAAATTTGACAACCTAAGTGAAATAGATCAATTCCTGAAAAAATGCAGATTACCACAACTCACCCAGTATAAAATAGTTTAAATAGCCCTCTAACTATTAACAAAATTGAATTCATAATTTTAAAACTTCAAAAAAAGAAATATCTTAGCCCAGAGGATTTCTCCAGAGAATTTTACCAAAAAATTGAAAGGAGAATTAACACCAATTCTACCTGATTTTTCCAGCAAACAGAAGAGAAAGGAAGGTAAGAGAAAGAAGAGAAAGGAAGGTTTCTTAATCTATTTTATGAAGTTAGTATTACTCTGATACCAAAACCAGACAAAAACAGTACAAAAAAGAAAACTATAGATGAATATCTTTCATGAATATAGATGTGAAAATGTTAACAAGTAGATTCAACAATATCTAAAAAGAATTATATACCATTACAAAGCGGGATTTATTTCTGGGGTCCAAGTCTGCTTCAATATTTAAAAATCAAACAATATAATTCACCATATAAAAAACTAAAGAAAAAAATCACATGATCATATCAAATGATGCAGCAAAATATTTTGGCAAAATTCAACACCCATTCATGATAAAAATAAAAAATAAGGAAAATGGAATGGAGAACTTCCTCCACTTCATAAACAGCATCCATAAAAAGCCTAAAACTACTATCATACTTTATGGTTGAAGACCAAATGCTTCTTTCTCAGATGGGGAGCAAGGGTCCCACTCTCACCACTTTTATTCAACATAATGCTATAAGTTCTAGCTATTGCAGTAAAGCTAAAAAACAAATAAAAGGCATACAGTCCAAAAAGGAAGAAATAAAACTCTCTATTTGCAGATAAGGTTTTTTACATACAATATCACAAGGGCCCTACAAAAGAACTCCTGTAACTAATAAGAAAGTCCAACAAGATCACAGACTACAAAATACACTTTAAAAAATCAATTGTATTTCTATATACCAGCAATGACTACAGGGACACTAAATTTAAAATACAATTCACAATCACTCAAAAAAATAAAATATTAAGTGTAAAATAGGCGCAGGATGTATGTGCTTAAAACAACCAACTGGTGGGGTGCGTGGGTGGCTCAGTCGTTAAGCATCTGCCTTCAGCTCGGGTCATGATCCAGGGTCTTGAGATTAGCCCCGTGTCGGGCTCCCTGCTCGGCAGGAAGCCTGCTTCTCCCTCTCTCATTCCCACCACTTGTGTTCCCTCTCTCGCTGTGTCTCTCTCTGTCAAATAAATAAATAAAGTCTTAAAAAAAAAAAAAAACCAACCGGCAAGGAAAGAAATCGAAGAGCTAATATATGGAGAGACACGTTGTATTGATGGATGGGAAAACTCAACATTGAGTAAATATGTCAATTCTCCCCACATTAATATAGAAGTTTAATATAATTTCTATTAAAATCCTAGCAAACCTTTTAGTAGATGCAGACAAAATTATTCTAAAATAAAATGGAAATATAAAGAAACTAGAAAAACAAAAATGAAAGGACAAAATTACTCTAGAAATATATATGAAAAAACACAAGAATTGGAACAGTTAAAAGAATTTTGAAAAAAAATGCAGACTTTTTCCAGTGGAAGGAACCATTCTACCCAAGTTCAAGACATTGTAGAACTAAAGTAATCAAGATTGTGAGAATTGGCAATGGGATAGACACACACAGGGCAATGGAACAGAATAGAGAACTCAGAAATAAACTCACAGAAATATGCTCAGCTGATTTTTGAGAAAGGTGCACAAGCAATTCAAAAGCAAAAAGATAGCCTTTTTGAATTGTCCTGCTAGAACAATTAGACATCCATAGGCATAACCAAACAAACAAAAGAAAAAACTCTCCTCAGTTAAAAATTAACTCAAAATGGATCATGAACTTAAATGTAAAATGTAAAGTATAAAACCTTTTTTTAAACATAAAAGGAAATCTTTGGGATCCCAACTAGGCAAAGAAGTCTTAGACTTGACACCAAAAGCATAATCTGTGAAGGAAAAAATGATACTTTGGTGTTTATCAAAATTAAAAACTTTTGCTCTGCAAAGATGTGCTTAAGAGGATGAAAAACCAAATTGCTGCCTGGGAGAATCTATTTGCAAACCATATGGGCAGCAAAGGACAAAGTATTTAAAGTATAGAGAGAACTCTCAAAACTCAAAATAAACAATCCAGTTAGAAAATGGATAAAAGACATGAACAGAAACTTAACTGAAGAAGATAAACAGATGGCAAGCAAGTACATAAAAATATGTTCAACGCCATTAGCCCTTAAGAATGTACAAATTAAAACCACAATGAAGTATTATAACACACCTATGAGAATGGCTAAAATACAAAATAGTGACAACACTAAATGCAGGTCAGAGTGTGAAGAAACTGGAGGACTCAAATATCACTGGGTGAAATGTGAAATGGTACAGCCATCCTGGAATGCAGTTTAGGAGTTTCTTAAAAAATTAAACATGCAGGGCGCCTGGCTGCCTCAGTCGATAGAGAATGGTACTCTTTTTTTTTTAGAGAGAGAAAAAGAGGGAGTGCGCACGCAGGAGAGGAGGGGCAGAAGGAGAGGGAGAGAGAAAGTCTTAAGCAGGCTCCACCCTCAGTGCCGAGCCCAACATGGCGCTCCATCTTAGGAACCTGAGATCATATTTAAGCCGAAATCAAGAGCTGGATGCACAACAGACTGAGCCACCCAGGGGCCCCAAGCATATGACTCTTGAAATCAAGATTGTAAATTTAAGCCCCATGTTAGGTGTGGAGATCACTTAAAAAGAAAATCTTAAAGAAAAATAAAATAAAAGTTAAAAAAGTTAAAAGTTTAAAAAAAATTTTAAAAAGGGCTAGAATCCAAAATCTATAAAGAACTTCCTAAACTCAACACCCAAAGAACAAATGATCCAATCAAGAAATGGGCAGAAAACATGAACAAACATTTTTCCAAAGAAGACATCCAAATGTTCAACAGACACATGAAAAAGTGCTCAGCATCGCTCGGCATCAGGGAAATCCAAATCAAAACCTCAATGAGATACCACCTCACACCAGTCAGAACGGCTAAAATTAACAAGTCAGGAAACGGCAGATGTTGGCGGGGATGTGGAGAAAGGGGAACCCTCCTACACTGTTGGTGGGAATGCAAGCTGGTGCAGCCACTCTGGAAAACAGTATGGAGGTTCCTCAAACAGCTGAAATTAGAGCTACCATTCGATCCAGCAATTGCACTACTGGGTATTTACCCCAAAGATACAAATGTAGGGATCCGAAGGGGTGCACGCACCCCGATGCTTATAGCAGCAATGTTCACAATAGCCAAACTGTGGAAAGAGCCAAGATGTCCATCAACAGATGAAGGATAAAGAAGAAGTGGTATATATATACAATGGAATATTATGCAGCCATCAAAAGGAATGAGATCTTGCCATTTGCAATGACGTGGATGGAACTGGAGGGTGTTATGCTGAGTGAAATAAGTCAATCAGAGAAAGACATGTATCATATGACCTCACTGATATGAGGAATTCTTAATCTCAGGAAACAAACTGAGGGTTGCTGGAGTGGTGGGGGGTGGGAGGGATGGGGTGGCTGGGTGATAGACATTGGGGAGGGTATGTGCTATGGTGAGCATTGTGAATTGTGCAAGACTGTTGACTCACAGATCTGTACCTCTGAAACAAATAATACAATATATGTTAAAAAAAAAAAAAGGAAGAAGAAGATAACAGGAGGGCAAGAATGAAGGGGGGAAATCGGAGGGGGAGACGAACCATGAAAGACGATGGATTCTGAAAAACAAACTGAGGGTTCTAGAGGGGAGGGGGGTGGAAGATGGGTTAGCCTGGTGATGGGTATTAAAGAGGGCCGGTTCTGCATGGGGCACTGGGTGTTATATGCAAACAATGAATCATGGAACACTACATCAAAAACTAATGATGTAATGTATGGTGATTAACATAACAATAAAAAATTTAAATTTTTTTTAAATTAAAAAAAATTAAACTTGCAACTGACATATGACCTAGTAATTATACTCCTGGGCATTTATCTCAGAGAAATAAAAATTTACATTCACACAAATACCTATACAAGAATGTTTATAGGAACTTTATTTGCAACAACCAAAAAGTAAAAAACAACCCAGATGTCTTTTAATGAGTAAATAAGCAGAAACATCTATACCACAGAATACCCCTCAGCAATATAAAGGAATGAACTATTGACACATACATTTACTTGTATGAATTTCCAGGGAATTAGACTTAGTGAAAAAAAAAGTTTTCAAAAGGTTACATACTGTATGATTCCATTTATGTAACATCTTTTATGTAACAAAACTACAGAAATTGAGAAAAGATCAGTAGTTGCCAGGGGCTAAGAAGAGAAGTATGAAGGAAAGAAGATTATGTGGCTATTAAAGTACAATAGAAGGAATCCTTTTGGTGATGGAAATGTTCTATTGCTTGACTGTATCAATGGTGATATCTTGGCTGTAATATTGTAGCATAGTTTTGCAAGATATAACCATTGGGAAAAACTGGGTAAAAAAGTACACAGGATCTATGTATTCTTTTTTATAACTGCATGTGAATCTACAGTTATCTCAAAATAAAAGTATAATTTTTTTAAAGATTCTATTTATTTATTTATTTATTTATTTATTTATTTATTTATTTGACAGAGACAGAGACAGAGACACACAGAGTAAGCACAAGGAGGGGGAGCGGCAGGCAGAGGGAGAGGGAGAAGCAGGCTCCCCGAGACGCAAGAAGCCCAACGTGGGGCTTGATCCCAGGACCCTGAGATCATGCCCTGAGCCAAAGGCAGATGCTTCACCGACTGAGCCACATAGGTGCTCCTAAAAAGTATAAGTTTTTAAGAAGGATAATAAAGAAATATTATGAACAGCTTTATGATCATAAATTGAACAACTTAGATGAAATGGCAAATTCTTTACAAGACGTTAACTACTAAAGAGAAATAGATAACCTGAAGAGTCTCATATGTATTAAAGAAATTGAATTTGTAGGGGCACCTGGGTGGCTCCGTTAGTTAAGCAGCAGACTCTTGATTGTAGCTTAGGTCATGATCTCAAGGTCATGAGATGGAGCCCCACATAGGGCTCTGCACTGTGTGTGGAACCTGCTTGGGATTCTCTCTCTCTGCCTCGCCCTCTGCCCCTCCCCCACTCGCTCATGCATGCCCTGTCTCTCAATAAAACAAAATAAATAAATAGAAATTGAATTTGTGGTTTAAACCCTTCTTGCAAAGAAAACTCTGGGTCCAGAAGGCTTCACTGGTAAAGTCTATGAAGCATTTATGAAAAAAAATAATACCAATTCCACACAAATACACACACACACACACACACACACAAAAATCAAAGAAGAGAGAACACTTTTCAACTCATTCTAAAGTGCTAACATTACCCTGAAGCCAATACCAAAGATATTACAAGACAAAACTACTACAGATGGATATCCCTCATGAACATAGATGCCAAAATTCTACACAAATTTTTAGCAAATTGAATTCAAGAATATATAAAAAGATGATATATAATAACAAGTGAGATTCATGCCAGGAACGCATGGTTCATTTAACATTCAAAAATCAATGCATTTCAATACATTAATAAACTAAAAAAGAAAAACCATACGACCATCTCCTTGATGCAGAAGAAAGCATTTGATAAAATCCAACACCTATACATGATTTAAAAAAAAAAAAATCCCTGCAAAATTGGATTAGACGACAACTTTCTAAGCCTGATGTAGGACATCTATAATACCTACAACAAACATCATTTCTTTAAAATCAGGAAGAAGACAATGATGTCTGCTGTCACAACTTCTTTTCAGCATTGTTTTTGTTTTTAAGATTTATTTGTTTATTTTAGAGAGAAAGAGCATGAGTGGGGAGAGGGGCAGAAGGAGAGGGAGAGGAGCATACTCCTGCTGAGCACAGAGCCCAACACGGGGCTCAACGTGGGGCTGGACAAGGGGCTGGACACGGGTGCTTGATGCAGGGGCTTGGTGGGAGCTCAACACCAGAACCCTGAGATCAGGACCTGAGCCGAAATCAAGAGCCGGATGCTTAACCAACTGAGCCACCCAGGCACCCCTGTATTCAGTGTTGTGCTGGTGATTCTAGTCAGTTCAATCAAGCAAAAAAAGTAAATAAAAGGCATCTAGATTTAAAAAAAATAAGAAATAAAACCTTTTATTCACAGAGGATATAATCATCTATGTAGAAAATACAATGAAATCTACAAAAAAAAAAAGCCCCTACTAGAAGTAAAAAGTGAGTTCATCAAAGTGGTAGAATGCAAGATGAATAAACAAAAATCAATTGTAGTTCTATATACTAGTATTAAAAAATTGAAATTAAGCATTAAATATTTTAAGTACAGTTTAAATATATTAAAAATATAAATACTTAGGGGGGGCACCTAGGTGATTAGTTGGCTAAGTGGCTGACTCTTGATTTTCCCTCAGGTCATGATCTTGGAGTCCTAGGATTGAGCTCCAACTCAGGCTCCGTGCTCAGTGCAGAATCTGCTTGAGTTTCTCTCTCCCTCTCTCTGTACCCCTCCCCCCACTTGCACACACACACACACACACTCTCTCTCTCTCTCAAATAAATAAATAAAATCTTTAAAATATATATATGTGTATATACTTAGGGATAAATCTGACAAAAAATGTGAAAGTTTAAAACACAAAACTACAAAACACTGCTGATAAACATTAAAGATTTTCTAAATAAATGGAGACATATACCTTATTTATGGGACAGAACACTCATTATTAACATACTGATATTCCCCAAATTGACCTGTAAAATTAATGGGATCCCAAATCCTAGTATACTAGTTGTAGAAAGTGACAAGCTGGTTCTAAAATTCATACAGAAACTCAAAGAACATAAAATAGACAAAATATCTCTGAAAAAGTAAAAGAAAGTTGGAAGGCTAGCACTACTTGATTTCAAAATGTATTATAAAGCTAAAATAGTTAAAGTGTGATATTATCATAAAGACAAAAAAGATCAATAGAACAAAATAAAGACTCCAGAAATAGACCATATAAAGATGATTTTTGACAAGTTGTGGAGGCAATTCAGTGGAGAAAAAGTAGTCTTTTCAACAAATGATACTGGAGCAATTGGATACACATACTTTAATAAAAGAGAAAAAGGACTTCAATCCATGTTTTGCACCACTATATGCAAAACTTAACTGAAAAATGTATCATAGATCTAAATTTAAGCTTCAAATTACCAAAGTTTTAGAAGAAAGCATAGAAAATCTTTATGAGGGCGCCTGGGTGGCTCAGTTGGTTAAGCGACTGCCTTCGGCTCAGGTCATGATCCTGGAGTCTCGGGATCGAGTCCCGCATTGGGCTCCCTGCTCAGCAGGGAGTCTGCTTCTCCCTCTGACCCTCCCCCCCTCATGTGCTCTCTCTCTCTCATTCTTTCTCTCAAATAAATAAATAAAATCTTTTAAAAAAATCTTTATGAGCTTGAATTAGGCAAAGAATTCCTGGATACAATGCTGAAATCACAATGCAGTAAAAAAAAAAAAAAATTGATAAATTAGACTTCATCAAAATTTGAAAATTCTGCTCTTCAAAAGAGGAAAATAAGCACATGAAAATATGCTTGTCATCATTAGACATTAGGGTAATGCAAAAAATCACAGTGAGATACCACCATACATACCAATTAGAGTGATTAAATGAAAAAGATCATCCATACCAAATGTAGCAAGGGCATGATGGATCTAGAACTCTCATAAACTGCTGGTGGGATTGTAAATATCTTCCTTGGGAGAACAGATTGCTGTTTCTTAAAAAGTTATACATATGCTGACCATATGTGCCAGCCATTTCACTCCTGGGCATTTACCCATGAGAAAAGAAAGTATATGTCCACACAGTTATACACAAATATTTTAGCAACTTTATTTGTATAGCCCCAAAACTGTAAACAACCCAAATGTTTATCAACAAAGGAATGAATCAATAAGTTGTGGTATATCTATATAACAGAATCCTACCCAACTATGAAAGGAATGAACTGCTGATACACAGAACGTGAATTTTAAGATGATCATGCTGAATGAAAGAAGCCCAATATAAAGAAAGTACACACCGAATGATTCCATTTATGTAAAACTCTAGGAAATGCCAACTAATCTATAGAGACAGAAAGCAGATCAGTTAAGGACGAGGGAGTGAAAATGAAGGAGTACAGAAGGCCCTGAAGAAACTTTCGGGGGTGATATATATTGTCATTATCTTGATTGTGGTGATGATTTCATGGTGTATACCCATAACAAAACTTATCAAACTGTGTACTTTAAATACATGTGGCTAATTGTGTGTCAATTATAACTCAATAAAGCCATTTAAAAAGCATGTGTGTATGACTCAGTTCTGTCCAGCAAGAATCAAAGAAAAGGTTGCTAAAAGTTTGGGGGAAAGTTCTTCTTTGATCTTAAAAAAAGTCATAAGAACTCTCTCTCTTTCTTTCTCTCTGTCTCCCTCTCAGTGTCTCAGTGTGAAAAAGAGAATGTATGTTGTCCATGGTATAGCTGGAAGCCATCTTTTGACCAAGAAGAAAGCCAGCAAGAGAAAACTGCTAACACAGAGACAGGAAAACAGAAAGAAATGCCTCTGAGGGGAAGGGAGCCAAAGTCCTCATTGCATTGGATCTGAAGTCCTGTTTATCTAAGGAGTTCAACTACACAATCTAATAATATTCCATAATTGTTAAATCATTTTGAGTTGGGATTCTATACCTTGCAGTGAAAAACATCTTAACCAAGATAAGCATATTCTCATTTGAGAACCACATTAATAATTTACAATACGCAATCAGGATGGAATTCTATTCCTGGAATTTAACCAAATTACATTTTTTTAAAAACTGTAGTCTATGTATATCTACTATGTGTCAGGTTTATAGGTGCTACAATACAGGGAATATCAGATGTTTATACCCTCCCAACATCTCTTTTTCCTTCTTTTAATTATAGCACTCCTGTTTTCCCTTAGCAAACAGCCTCTCTGGCACGCTTAGGTCATGTCTTTTAGTTGAGAGTTTCTTTGTCACTAAGAGTAGACATATGATTCAAAGGGCATTGTAGGAAGATGGGCAACTGAGCCCAGATCCCCGAAGCCCCCTCCCAACCCCCTCAGATACTTCTCCAAACAAGAACAAAGTTGGAGCAGGTAAGCAGGGGCACCTGGATGGGGCACTTGAGTCACAGATTTCATGGTCTTCTAAAGGAAAAGATAAACCCTCACTCTCCTTTGTTTGGAGCATGCATAAAGCAAAGGTCTGGATTTCATGGTCCCAGTGAAAGCTAGTCCTGGGAAACATATTAACACCTCCAGGAAAGAGCTACACATGCTTACTTATGTGTTTCTTTGTTTGTTGTGGGAGTTGACCTAATCCAGACAGACACTATGGAGGAGATCTGTACCCAGAGATGATTTGCTCCTGGCCCCTGAGGCTAGAAAAGAGTCCTCCCTTGCACCCGGGGAGATCTAGAAGAAGAAAGACTTTCTTCCAAAGCCTCGGCTGGATGTTGACTATTGCCAGTTGCCTCACCACCAGCCCACAAGAGCAGAAACTTTCCCCCTTGCAAATTTGCCACTGCATAAAAGACCCTAACTACTTGACCCTTACTTATAGGTCAGTGTATACAAAGTTTGAGGTCTGAACAGGAAGTGGAAAATAACTACTTGCCCTAGTAGTACCAACAAGCCAGAGAGGAAAACCAAGATAAACACTTCAAACAGGTGTTTCCCTGAAATAGAACTGTTGGCAGTCAGATGAAAACTTTTTTAAAAAGTAATAAAATCACTCAAGAATATATAACTAAAATTTAAAAGATTAACAGTTAAATCTAGGACAGATGCTATAACTAGAGGGAAAAAAACTATCATTTAAAAAATATGTAATAACTCCATGTGTTTCTCACAGTGTGCACTTCTTGACTGAAGTAACTAAGATGAAATAACTAATAGAAATAACTGATTGAGAAACAGGACAGAGGATCATAGGGGAATGGAGGGGAAAATGAAACACGACAAAACTAGAGAGGGAGACAAACCATAAGAGACTCTTATTCTCAGGAAACGAACTGAGGGTTGCTGGAGTGGGGGGGGGGGGGAGGGAGGGGGTGGCTGGGTGATGGACACTGGGGAGGGTATGTGCTATGGTGAGCGCTGTGAATTGTGTAAGACTGATGAATCACAGACCTGTACCCCTGAAACAAATAATACATAATATGTTAATAAAAATTTAAAAAAAGAAATAACTGATTGAAATGCCACATAACATATTCTAAAAATTAATGCATTGCTGAGGTTGCATGAAAGTCAGAAATTCATATGTTCTCAAAGCTGAAAACAGGAATGAACAGCTGAGAAATTGCCTGTCTAGGCCTTGTCACTATGTAAAAAGGAAAAAATTCTCTCCTGGGAATTCATAACCACTCAATTTATATGTGGAGGTCAAAAACACTCGAGTAGGGAATTTAATTTAAAGTGTTCCCAAACTAGGGGCACCTGGGTGGCTCAGTAGGTTAAACATCTATCTTTGGCTCAGATCATGATCCCAGGGTCTTGTGACCAAGTCAAAGGTTGTTGTTGGGCTCCCTGCTCAGTGGGGAGTCTGTTCCTCTTTCTCCCTCTGCCCCTCCCCCCACTCATACACGTGCTCTCTCTCTCAAATAAATAAAATAAAATCTTTAAAAAATAGAAAAAAATTTTTAAAGTGTTCCTAAACTAATAATATACCCAAAGTATAGGCAAAAAGAAACATAAATATTCTCTGGAGTATTCAATTTCAATCTAAGCTTCAAAAAATTTCCAAAGATACAGTTTCAAGAAATGTAGACAATTTATTATTTTAAATGCAGTTGCTGTAGTAAATAGCAAATAAGATGTGGTTAAAGAGAGAACTGGTGAACTGGAAGATAAATCTGAAAAAGAGAATCAGTAAACTGGAAGATAAATGTAAAGAAATTATTCAGAATGCACTAGGAAGAGACAAAGATATTAAGAGATATTGGAACATAAAAATGACAGTAATAACTTCATAATGGTATTTATAATATTATTAGTAATATTAGTCAATATTGGGAAACACAATAGATTAGGATTTTTCCAGAATTGTTCAAAGATATTAAATTCTAAGATCCAAAAGCCCTATTTAAAAAAAACAATAAAATTAAAGTACGGCATTTAAAGTAGACCACATCTACATTCATCACAAGGAAATCAGAAAAAAAGGAAAAGAAAAGAAAAAAAATCAGAAAAGCAGCAATTAGGCTGTTCCAGGCTGACTTTTCTAAAAGCAACAATGAAAGCCACTTTGAAAAGAAAAAAGTGACTCAAATTGACTTTAATATGATTGTACCTCTATTGCAGACGCTGAAGGGCTGGTGTTACTATTTTACAAAGTGACATTGGAGCACAGACCTGCAGGAAGTGAGGGAGTGCACCATATGGAGCATTGCCCAGTGTTTCAAGCATGGAAGACAGTGGATACATAAGATCCTGGTGACAGTGTGGGGAGTGTGCTTGGGGTGTTCAAGGAGCAGCAATGGCGGATTTTCTGGGACAGAGAGAGTAACCAGTGGAGGGGAGATGAAATCAGAGAATCAGCAAACAACCAGATTATGAAGGATCTTTTTAGATCATTGTAAGGACTGTGGTATTTGTGTTGAGTGACTGAGGAAACCATTGGAAGATTTTGAACTGAGAAGTGACTGATCTGACCAGGTGGATGAAATGCTTTAGAAATAATTTAGGTTCAAACCACCAAAAATTATTTTTCAATGGACCAATGTAATCTGGTACTTAGGAGGCTTTCTTCTGATCTAGTCTCTGGTAAGAATAGATAGATTCTCTTCCGTATTTATAATCTCCATCTAACAGGCTTGTAAAAGGAATGGGATTCCTGAGTATTTCAGGTCACACTTGTATAATGATATTTCCAGGCATTGTACCATTCTATTCCCCACAACCACCCTTTGTCCCGGTCAGGATGAATTAATTGCAGGAGTCTGCATGCACCACTATAAACTGACCATTAAATTCTTTTTTTATAATAGTGACTTTGGACTTGCATTATGTTCGGGATATTCTGCTTTTTCTCCTCCAGATCCATTCTCTCTCTCCACTTCTCTCCATCTTGCTTTGTGCCTCTGGCTTCCATTTAAGTCATCTTAATGGGAAACACTGGAGATGTGTTGGGTAATATATTCTGTTGGCTCCCTCCCTGCCATGAGGTGAGCTGTCCGTGGCCAGTTCCTCAGTGAAGTGCCCAACTCTTTTCTAAAACTCTTCTCCTACAGCTACCAGCTCTTTCTTGGTTCTGGGCAACCGTTCTCTCTCCTTGTCTTTGAAAGCCTAGGAGTGGCAAAGTCTCCCTTTTCTTGTTATCTCTGGGATGCTTTGCCATCACTTACTGGTTTCCCTTAACTTTGCCCCACCCCTGTCAAAAATTTCTTCATTAAATTCTCCTTCATGGCTCTGTTAGGTACCCTCTGCTTTCTGTCCACGCTCAGATTGCTCCACAGAGCAAGTTCAACCGGTTATATTTATCAACTTGGATTTTCTTTTTATATTCTGTACTTTTTTTATTTTATGACATTATTTTTGAAAGTTCTACATTTTTATATTAAAAATAATAAATATGGACTCAATGATTTATATGATATATATAACATATATATCATACAGTTCAATACAATGAACTAAATATAATGGCCCAGGAACTAGAGAAGCAGATAAGAGGATCTTAGGCAATTTTGGCTGTTGGAAAGGGCCCCACTGAGAAAGTCAGTAGGACTTGGCCATCTATCTCACTGCCCTCTTCAACTCGGGAACTGTGGATCTCACTGCATGACAGCCTTGGGACCACCAGGGGTAGCTGCTCCCAGTGTCACTCCCAGCTTTATTCAGGGCTCCCCTGCTTCCCCAGATCTAACATCATCTCCTGCAACTGTGCGGGCACATACACTCAACACTCACACACTCAGAAAAGGTTGGCTGGAAGGACTATATAATGCTGTAAAGACAATTCATTTATGTGAAATGACTGTACTTTTAAAGCGTACTGAATTGAAATGGGTTTTTTTTAAAGATTTTATTTATTTATTTGATAGAGACACAGCGAGAGAGGGAACACAAGCAGGGCGAGTGGGAGAGGGAGAAGCAGGCTTCCCGCCGAAAAGGGAGCCTGATGCGGGGCTCGATGTGGGGCTCAATCCCAGGATACTGGGATCATGCCCCGAGCCGAAGGCAGGTGCTTAACCAACTGAGCCACCCAGGTGCCCTGAATTGAAAGTTTTTAAAAATTGTTGAAACAGTGAAATAGTCAATAGATAAACAGCATTATTTGAATTTGTTCTTTAACAAGTCCTGGGGTGCCTGGGTGGCTCAGATGGTTGGGCCTCTCTGCCTTCGGCTTGGGTCGTGATCCCGGGGTCCTGGAATCAAGCCCCGCATCGGGCTCCCTGCTCCGCGGGAAGCCTGCTTCTCCCTCTCCCACTCCCCCCTGCTTGTGTTCCCTCTCTCACTGTGTCTCTCTCTGTCAAATAAATAAAATCTTTAAAAAAAAAAAAAAACAAGTCCTGAAAATGTTTTCTACAGAAGTCTTGCTGCCAAAATGATGAATGGAGATCTATTATAATGGATATTACTCTTACAATGAGTTCTTCCAGATTTCTATAAAAGTTTGTCAGGAGAAATATATATGCAAGGACATGATTATTCTATTAAAGATATATATATATAGAGAGAGATTATTAGATATATTAAAGATATATATATATATATACATATATATAGGCATCAGACCATCACTTATGAATAGCCTTGACAACTAGATATGGAATCTTTCAGGAAATAGAAACCTCCTTCTTAAAAACAAGTAATTGACAGCTGTCTCAATGGGATGCCCATTAGCAAGTCTGATTTCACTCAAACCAGTTTTGTTGGCTTCAAGTAGCCTGACAAGCCACCCTGGGTTGCTGGGGACTGAGATGTCCTACACAAAGTGTTTCTATGCTAGAGCCAGAATAGTCCCGGGCAAACAGGGATGAGGTGGTTTTCTGGCTCCGTGTCTTTATGTCAATCAATAGAGGATATCTCTGTTATGAGTTGTGTCCCAACCAAAATTCATATGTTGAGTTCTTAATCCCCAGTAGTTCAGAATGTGACTGTATTTGGAGATAGACTCTTTAAAGAGCGAATCAAGTTAAAAATGAGGTTATTGGAGTAGTCCCTACTCCAATATGACTGGTGTCCTTATAAGAAAAGGAGATTGGGACACAGACACACCGAGGGACCCATGTGAAGACACAGGGAGAAGACAGTTATCAAAAAACTAAGGAGAGAAACTTCAGAAAGAACCAACACAGACAACACCTTGTTCTTGGACTTGTAGCCTCCAGAATCATGAGAAAAATTAATTTCTATTGTTTAAGCCACCTAGCCTGTGGTATGTTGTTATGGTGGCCCTAACAAACTAATAAACTTCTAATAGCCATCCTTGGTTTCGGTTTAGTGCATTTCAGCTGATGATTAGAGTCTAATCTCCTCCGAAGCTTCTCTTCGCTTCACTTCTCCTCCTCACTTCTCAGACAGGAAGACTTGTCCTCCCTAATCCCTTCACCTAGATTGTGACCTCTACATATCCCACTTCTCTTTTCTTCTGGCACCTTGCCGCTTCATTAATCTTCTCTCTTTTATGAATTCTACTAACTCAGTAAACTATCTTTCAACGCTTCCAAACTTTCTTTACCCCTGGCACTCTATAAACGTTAGTTAAATAAACGAAGAATCACACTAATTTCTCTTTCCTTCCTTCTTCTCCCTCCAAACTCTGAGATTCTTTTGCATTTACTGCCTTCCCTTCTCCATTTCCCACTCACTTTTTAGGTTAGATTCTGGCTCTTGGCTCTCATCATTATACTGAAACAATCCCATAAAGTAACGTAGGACCACGGCCACTGTTATCATCACCATTTTGAGCATTAGTAAAATTCTCTATTCTTCCAAATAGAGTGAACAGAGTGAGCGGAATACAGACTGGTTTTTTTTTTTTTTCCTTAGCTGCAGAACCATGCCCTATAACCATGTTCGGGATTTCATAATGTCCAAATTCAACTGTCTTTTCTCATCCTCACCTTTCAGGAACTGACTTCAGTATTTGACACTGTAGAACACTCTGATCCCGGAAACTCTCTCTCTTCTCTCGTTTTCTAGGCCTTCTTCCTGCCTTCGATGGCACCTCAGGAGTCTTTAGGCATCTCCTGTCCCCACCCCTCCCCCAGCTTGCTCTTGCGCTCCCTGTACTCTCGCGCGCGCTCTCTCTCACACACACACATCAGTCCCAGCAATAATTATTCCTCCGATTTCTCTCTTTGGTCCTCTTCTCTTCCAGCTCTCTTTGGTCACTCATATTGGGTCACGACTACTATCATGCAGTTCTTTCTTGATTTAGAGCTCCAACCGTATGTCTCTCTGAGCATCAGGCTTGAATTTTCATTTGAGCATTAGTCACTTTCACATGGAGATCTCATTCAGTTTATCATACTTAGCACGTCTAAAACTGAACATATGATATTCCCATAGATTCTTTCTCAGTTGTGATGTTACCATTCCAATCACCCAGCCTAAAAATCTCAGAGCTGCCTCTCACTCTTTCTCTTACTCATACTGCCCATATAACCTATAAACATGTCCTATTGGCCCTATCTCCTAAAAATCTCTTAAATTCTTCTCCTTTTCATTTCATTGGAAAAATAGTTTAGTGTAGTGGTTAAGAGCATGGGTGCTGGAGGCAAATCAGCTAGGGTCAAATCCGGGTTCCCCTTCTACATATTGGTTATGAAAACTTAGGACAATGATTTGACTTCACATCTGTAAAAATGGGGGTAATAACCTATCTTATACAATTGTTGGAGAATTAAATAAGTTAATATGTATGTAGCAATTATTAACCATATGCTCACTCAACTTGTTTCCTCTTCCTAAATACCCAGCCAAACTGTAGTTCCTGGATCCATTGCATCGAAGTGGGACCATGGAATGTAAGCAGAAGTATTGTGTCACTTTCAATTAAAGACATTTAAAAGAAGACTTAACATTTCTTATGCTCTCTCTTCCTTTTCTGAGGCAACACTGGAAGCAACAAATAACAATGGTGAAGTTGGATGATGGAAAGATTCTGAATCGCTCGAGAAGAGCTGCCCAGGTGAGCCACCCAACCACAAACCTTTGCAGTGAATTTTGTGTGAAAGAGAAGTAAACTTTAAAACTTTTATTGTGTTAAGTCACCGAGATTTGTTTTTTTTATTTTTTTTTAAGATTTTATTTATTTATTTGACAGAGAGAGAGACACAGCGAGAGAGGGGACACAAGCAGGGGGAGTGGGAGAGGGAGAAGCAGGCTTCCCGCTGAGCAGGGAGCCCGATGCGGGGCTCGATCCCAGGACCCTGGGATCATGACCTGAGCCGAGGGCAGACGCTTAACAACTGAGCCACCCAGTCGCCTGACATTTGTTGTTTTTTTTTTAATAGCCGCTAGTATTATTTACTCCAAACATCATATAAATACACTGGAAACAATGTCACAAATTGGAAGAATTCGATAAACGATAGAGATTACTATTTCTACTACCATTACATTAGCTTGAATCCAAATCATCTTTCACTTAGATTACGAAAGGATCACATAAAATATCAACTCTTTCTGGTCTGAGTAGTTCATTTATTTAGGATATATTTTGCTATAAAAGTCTTTGAAAAAGAAAGTATTTGTTTTGCCCACTTTTATTGTTGGTAAATTCCAGAATGACTATTGTCTAGAAGCAGCAAAAGACTATTATTTTGTGATCTCCATAAAGAGGAAAACAATAGATATTCCATTCCTTCTTGTCTGCCTCAAAGAAAAGTGTAAATGATGTCAGGACTTCTGTATGTTCACAAACTGCAACTTCTTTCCCACCACCTGCATCTCAGCCTCCCGCATGTAGATGTCAAGTTGACTTAGATTCAAATCCTGGCTCTCCCACATCCTCTCCTTCTTCCTGAGTCTCTCCATGTATAGGATATGCTTTTATGGCCAATTCTTTGGTGAAACAATACGTACTTCCCCTGTTTCCATCAGGCCCTTAGTTTACAGTTTTTAAGAGAATAGTCTTTTTGAACATTTCATTATTATTTATGGGATATATTTTAAGTGCTATGAGTGTGCTTTAGAGAGGTGATAGACAAAAAATGTTAGCAGGTGGGTGCCTGGGAATAAATCTAGATTATTGTTTAAGATTTCATTTATTCACCTGAGAGAGAGAGAGTGCACGCACAAGGGGTTTAGGGAAAGGGAGAGACAGACTCCCCGCTGAGCAAGGAGCCCAACACGGTCTCAATTCCAGGACCCTGGGATCATGATCTAAGCCAAAGGCAGACATTTCACTGACTGAATCACCCAGGCATCCCTAAATCTAGATTTTTTTCTTTTAATTATTACAACATACAATTCTACTTTTAGGAAGTGGAAGTGGCAGTCTTTTTGTTATAAACTGTGTTTTAAAGTCAGACTTCATGCCTTGAACTCTCACCCCTCCATTCATCTGGGTTTTTTTTCCTCCTCATCAGTTCACTATCATATTTTTTTAAATATTTTATTTATTTATTTATTTGAGAGAGAGCACATGCGAGCACAAGCAGAGGGAGTGGCAGAAGGAGAGGGAGAAGCAGGTTCCCCGCTGAGCAGGGAGCCCACTGCGGGGCTTGAGTTCAAGAGCCTGAGATCAGGACCTGAGCCAAAGGCAGGTACTTAACAGACTGAACCACCCAGGCGCCCCCAATTCACCATCACATCTTATCCACTATTCTAACATCCACTAAATGCTATCTTCGTCATTTGGTTTTTCCTCTGAGAAACAACTGCATTGATAATAATAACCAACATAAATGTGAGTCTCCTGAGCATCTGACATGTATCTCATTTGATCCTTACAATACCAATATGGGGTGGGTATAATGATCATCCTGTCTTACAGGTAAGGAAAAGGAGGCTTAGAACAATGATGTTCCTTTTCCAGGGTCACACAGCGACTCAGGGCAGAACAGGAGTGCATTATTTTCTGTGAAGAGCACAATCAGGTACAGTTTCAAAGGTGAACTTAGCACTGGACTCCACAGCTGAAGAGCATAAGCACCTGGCAATACTGCAAGCATCGTGGGTTCTCTCCCTACCTATGCCTAAGGATTTGGTGTACCTCCATGAAAACATTCATTGTACTCTGCCTTGGATTATAATTTCAAGCACTCCTTTGTGTTTCGTGAGCTCTTTGAAGGCAGTGATGGCAGTACATAAATATCCATTTGCACCGATAGAAAAGATGTTAGTATCTATTAGATCAGTGACATTCTTCTTTTAATATATTTTTTATTATTTTTTTTTAGAATTATGACAGTTTTTTTTTCTTTTTTAAGTAAACTTTGTACCCAACACGGGGCTCCAACTCACTAGTCGGAGACCAAGAGTCATATGTTCTACCAAATGAGCCAGCCAGGCGTCCTAGTGACATTCTTTTTTAAAATGTATTGCTGTCTTTATCTTCATTGCAAGGGAATACAATTCTGGATTCTTTATATAATCTAAAGAGGAAGGTGATTTCTTTGCCTTCTCAGATTGGTTTTATTCTTAGTGAAATAATCCAGAGTACAAATTACTTTTGTTCCGGCTATTCCCTAAGGGGTCATTCTTCTTGTAGAGATTGTATCTTCTTTCTCTTTTGCAACCACTTACACAGGCTACTTGAGTGTCCATGCAATGGGACTTGCTAACTGTGCAAGCACCACACAGAATACGGTAAGCACTCCAGTGGTGGTGAAATGAAATGCTCCACTATCAGCAGGGAGAGATGTTGCAAAGCTGAGTGGGTTACGCAGTGTGTGTCAACAGTGGAACTACATTTGCCCTGTAAGCCTAGGAGAAAATTAATGTCAAGTCTTTTTTCTTAGGATAAACGTTTACATTGTATAAGCTTTACATTCTCTCTCTCTCTCTCTCTCTCTCTCTCTCTCTCTCTCTCTCCCCTTTTGCTCTAGAGCTTGGTGAGGTAGGGTTGTTATAATGTAACACATACATTATTGTTGCATATATACATCTTAGTCCGCTAACTTGGGCAGCTGTAACAAAATACCACAAACTGGGTGGCCTATAAACAACAAAAATTTATTTCTGGCTTCTGGAGGCTGAAAGTCTAGCTGGTCTGATGAGGCTTTTTTCCAGGTTGCAGACTTTTCATTGTATCCTCACATGGCTCACATGGCAAAAGGGAGGAGGTAGGTCTCTGGAGTCGCTCTCTCTCTCTCTCTCTCTCTCTCTCCCAACAGCATACACAAGAATTTAATAATTTGTTCAGTTGTCTGAATATGATATTTTCTTTTAATATCCCTGAGTGAATTGAAGGATAGGAAGTGGGGAATCTAGCCTTTGCAGTGCTAAAGCCGTGTATTTGCAGCTGCTGGCCCATTCTTCAGGAATTGGTTTATGTATGCCAAAAGATAGGCTTGTAGAACAAATTGTCCCACAAATCATCATAATAGCTTCCAAATAATTTGTGGATTTTAAAAAAAGTTTTTGTGTGAGTTTTTTTTTAATTTTATTTATTTATTTGAGAGAGAGAGACACAGCGGGAGGGGGAACACAAGCAGGGGGAGTGGGAGAGGGAGAAGTAGGCTTCCTGCTGAGCGGGAAGCCCGATGCGGGGCTCAATCCCAGGACCCCGGGATCATGACCTGAGCTGAAGACAGACACCCAACGACTGAGCCACCCAGGCGCCCCAATTTGTTGATTTTTTGACTGTTGTGTGTGTGTTGTCTGATACAGCTGTCACTAGTCAAATGATACCCTTTTCGTGTCTCTGTTGACATGGAGGAGCATGTGTACTCCTCAATAACTTCCCCATCAAACTGATAGTCATTGGATGATGTATAGTCTCAGTACATGGAAAAACAGTCCATGGTGTTCAAATATTTCTGTGTCATTTGCCAGTGTATTGAAGGATATGATAAAGGATACAAATCAACGGCCAGATGAAGCGATCCATAGGGCAAGGCATGGGAAAAGGACACAGAGCTTCCATGCTCTCTCCAGGCATGCCATTCTTCCCCTACCTCCACGTGTTCACCAACCTGGGAGCTCATGGAGTCTCTTCTAAGGGCACTAATCCAATCATGAGAACTATTTACCTCCCAAAGGCCTCCTAGTACCTTCACTTTGGGGGTTAGGTTTTCAACATCTGAACTTTCAAACATTCAGATCATAGCAATACAACATATAAATGTAAGACATTACAGATAGTTATTATACAGCACAATGTATAAGCCATAATGTTATGTTTATTGTACAAGTGAAGAAACTGAAGTTCATACAAACTATTACTTGGCAAAGGTTACACAGATAATTCAAGGCAAAGCCAGGTTTCCACCTCAAGTCTGATTTCAAGTCTAGTGAAACCTTTCCATTTCATCTTGGCTCCCATCGCCAAGACCTGTGACCAAACAAGTTGAGGTAGCTTCATGACCTGAAGCAAGTTGTACCCTTTACAGAAATGCAATTCAGGCCTGTTGTATCACCGAGACGGGTCTTAGAGTTTGCAAGACTCAGACGTATGGATCTGCATTTGTGAATCCCCATCACACACTAAATCATTTCTCATTGTCAATGTATGCCCTATACAGATCTCAATCTCAAAATTCTCTGGACAGGGTTGCTGGGTGGCTCAGTCGGTTAAGCGTCTGCCTTCGGCTCAGGTCATGATCCCAGGGTCCTGGGATTGAACCCCAAGTCAGGGCTCCCTGCTCAGTGGGGAGCTGCTTCTCCTTCCGCTGCTCCCCCTACTTTTGGGTTCTCTCTCTCTCTCTGTTAAATAAATAAATAAAATCTTTTTAAAAAATTAAAAAGTAAATGAGATAAAAAAATTAAGTGCCTAGCATACTACCTCGCATATAATATTCACTCAAGAAATGATACCTAGGGGCACCTGGGTGGCTCAGATGGCTGGGCGTCTGCCTTCGGCTTAGGTCATGATCCCAGGGTCCTGGGATCGAGCCCCACATGGGGCTCCTGGTCTGGCGGGGAGCCTGCTTTTCCCTCTCCCTCTCTCTCTCCCCCTGCTCATGCTGTCTCTCTCTCTCTGTATCTCTTTGTCTCAAATGAATAAATAAAATCTTAAAAAAAAAAAAAGAAATGATACGGGATATGGGGCTCCTTGCTCAGTGGGGAGCCTGCTTCTCCCTCTGTTTGCTTCTCCCCATGCTTATGCTCTCTCTCTCTCTGACAAATAAATACAATTTTTAAAAATATATATATTTAAAGAAAAAATTTCTCTGGACACCAACATTTCCAAAACCCAGCTTCAGGAGAAGGGAAATTTATGTGATTTCACAGACTGGTGACAAACACCACACAACTTGTCCTTTCCATAGTCTTGATGTGTGAAATTCCACATCTGGGCATTTTTTCCTTTGTAGCCTGATAATGACAAATGCCCTTTGACACGTTAGGGTAGATGAATTCATAAGAAACATTCCTTAAAGCAGGTATGTACAGGGTATAGAAAAAGTGTTAGGAAACAAAGCAGGAATACATGAAAATTAACTGGTGAACCAAAAAGAGCAGGTGGGCAACTATTACAGTTTTGCTTACTGTAACGCACTGAATTGCATTCCCTAAAAGATAATGTTGAAGTCCTAAACCCCAGGTCCTTATGAACATGACCTTACTTGGAAATAGGGTATTTACAGATGTAATCAGGTTAAGATGAAGTCATATTGGATTGGGATGGGCTCTAAATTCAATGACTAGTGTCTTAATAAGAGAAAGGAGAGGGAGATGTGGATGAAAAGATACAGAGGAGACACAGAGAAGAAGGCCATGTGAAGACAGAGGCAGATACGTGAGTGATGCAGCTAAAAGCCAAGGAATACTAAGGATTGTGGGAGCTCCCGGAAGCTAGGAAGAGGCAAAGAAAGATTCTTCTCTAGAGCCTTCAAAGGGAGCATGCCAATAACTTGATCTCTGACTTCTGGCCTCTAGAACTGTGAGAGAATAACTTTCCGTTATTTTAAACCACCTAGTTTTGGTAATTGTTACGGCAGCCTCAGGAAGCTAATTTATCTGCTTAACACCCCATCCTCAATTTTAAGTTTATTCTGTGGGAAAATTTTGAATTTGAAATTTGATTTAATCCATTTTACTAAATAATACTCTTTATTTTTTGTTCCCAAAATATGTCATGATGGCTCTACTCTTCTAACAATCCTATCTCTCCATTCTTTCATCAATGGGCTACCCCACCCCCACTTCCCCACACCCCACACCCCACATTCACTCTGCGAATGTTCACATCTGCCCAGTAAAGAAAACTACTTCCCTAATACTTTTTCGTTTCATGGAAGTTTGCACTCTTTATACTCATATGAGTGGCAAAAATAATTTTACGTACACTATATATTCATCTACTAAAATACAATATTGAAAACATTTCTAATAATGTCTTTTTTTAATAGAAGTATTTTTAAAAATATTTTATTTATTTGAGAGAGAGAGCGCGCGCAGGCTGCGTGCGGGCGCCTCAGGGCAGAGAGAAAGGGAGAAGCAGACTCCCCGCTGAGCAGGGAGACCAATGCAGGGCTCAATCCCAGGACGCTTGGGATCATGACCTGAGCTGAAGGCAGACGCTTACGGACTGATCCACCTAGGCGCCCCTCTAATAATGTCTTATAAATAACGACATGGGGTTTCTAAAAAGTCATTGTCTTTAATCTTTATAAAATTTCCTGGATTCCAGTTGTACAAATAACCTCTGGGAGTTAAATGAAATCGCTTCATGGTAGACTGTTGCTTGATTCCAAAGACATTGCAGAGACTCACCCCAAACCCAGTCAAAATGGATCTCTACACCCCTGCCAAACACTCCTTTGAGAACCCTGTGATTGCCTCGGGGAGGGGAGGGAGGGAGGAAAGGGGGCTGGGAGCCGGCGTGAAAACAATGGCCAACTTGCAACCGCAATCAAATGCCATAGCAACACCGCGTGGTGATTGCGTGCTTATTAGGGTTTTTAAAGTTAAATTTACACAGTTGTCACGGAACCCAGTGGTGAGATAATGAGCTTTACAGTATCTATTTCAGCTCTAGGTTTCTTATTCTGGGAGCTATTCTATCCTAAGGTATCCCCAGCCCTTTGCCTAGCAAGGTGCCAGGCACGTAAAGAAGCCCATAAGCTACAGAATGGTGGTCACAGGGAGACCTGTCTGCCAGTTCTAATAGTGCTCTTTCCAGAAAGAAAGAAAAAAACTCCCATCCGCTGGATCAGTATTCTCTTTATCAGCTGGGAACCAAAAACTATTGCTACCACCATTACTATAATTCTATCCACGGTAATTATCATAAAGGCCTGACAACACCCTACAGATGAACGTTCTGAATAACTGTCATAACCAGGAGATTTAAGACCTCACCAAAAACCAGTAGATGTTCAGAATCCACTGGACAGAAGTCAGTTATGATATAGCAATCCCACTTTAATCTGTGGAGAGATCTGTGTAAACGAGACAACTTAAAAGGAATATATAGATGAGATTTCTTTTTATACACAGCATGCTTGGCTCCAGGCCGCCCCATCATCCCCTCCAGATGCTTGGGCCTGTCCTTAGGGCTCTGGATCGCCAGACTCCAACGGCCGCGCAGCCGTCGCCTCCGCGCCGCCTGCCTCCCGGGACAATTCGGCCCCGCAGGCGCTTCCAGGGGGGCGTCCCCGTCCGCTCCTGCCCTTGAGGCTTTGGGAGCGCCCGCTGGGGAGCCGGAGCTCCGCAGGGCACCCGGGCGTCCCGGCCAATGAACGCGCGCCCCCAGTCCTGCGTCCCACAGCGGCCCTTAGGGGCAGGAGCCGAGCCGGGGCGGCGAGGCCGGGCCGGGGGCGCACGGCGCCCACAAAAGTGCGGGCTTCCCCCACCCCCGGCGGCGACCCCACCTCCCGCCCCCGCTGCGTGCGCGCGGGTGTCCGTCTGTCTTCTCTCTCGACGTCAGTGGGAATTTCCAGCCAGGAAGTGAGAGAGTGAGCGAGAGAGAAAGAGAGAGAAGTGCACCAGCGAGCCGGGGCAGGAAGAGGAGGTTTCGCCACCGGAGCGGCCCGGCGACGCGCTGACAGCTTCCCCTGCCCTTCCCGTCGATCGGGCCTCTCGCCGCCGCCGCCGCCGCCGTCGCCGTCGCCGCCCTCGGCCTGCGCCCCGCCGCCGGCCCCGCTCCGAGAGCCCAGCGCAGCCCAGGCCGGAGACGCCGCGGCCGGGAAGGCGGCACTGCCGCGGCCCGGCCACCGCGCGCCCTGCGCTTCCCTCCGCCCGCGCTGCGGACATGGCGCGGCGCTGACTGGCCCGGCCCGGCGAGACCGCGCGCCCGCTCGCCCGGACCCGACCCGACCCGACCCGCACCGGACCCGCTCCGGCTCCGGCCGGCCGCTGCTTTTTCCTTCAACGGCCCGCAGGCCCGCGCCGCCCGGGAGGGGAGCCCACAGGCGCAGGGAGGCCGAGCGCGGACTCGCCACCACGGTAAGCCGAACTCGGGCCAGTGGGGGCCACGCCGGGGACGTGTGGCCCGAGTCCCGCCACCTACCCGCCCCGCACCCCCTCTAGCCCTGTTCGGACTTCCTCATTCCTGCGCTAACCGCTGGGCTAGACCGGACGGAGGACCAGGTTGACAGTAGTTGAGAGGCACATGGGCTTGGAGAGAGGGGCAAAAGGCACATCTGGACTTCGCAGGGGCTTGTTGGCCAGAGGGCCGCTGCTGCCCGGGCCGTCCTTTCTCCTCGCGTCCCAATGCCAGGCGGGAACCGGGACCTGTGGGGGGAACTCTCGCAAACTTTTTTTTTTTTTTTTTAATGTTCACCCCCACCCCCAGCCCCTCCTGGCGGGTGGCTTGAGGGTTGAGGTGAGCTTCGGAGAGGGGAAGGTGGTTGGTGCAGTGCTGAACCAGATTTCACCTAAGGGCGTTCCATGAAATGAAAGCAGAAGTGTATGTCAGTCCTCTTGACTGGGAAAGCCCTCCCCAGCTCCCCCAAATTGAGTAGAACAGCCTCATTCCTTCATCTCCTACTTCAAAAAGAACTCTCTCTCTCTCTCTCTCTCTCTCTCTCTCACACACACACACACACACACACACACACACACACACACACACCGACCAACCAGGATGTAATGTATTCACCTACTATAGGATCCGTATCTTTGTTTTCAAAAATCAAGGAGGGCCTGGTACTAACCCTACAGGGCCTGGCATTTGAGAAAAGAAATTACCTACTTAGAGCACTTTTTAGACACTGATTATGTAAAGCACTTGGACAACAGCACCGTGTATCATGCATGACCTCTAAAACAAAAATAATGATATAAACAAAGCCTATCCTAAATACAAGTTTTCTTATGGTCTTTAAAAATAGATAACAGTGGAGATGTTTGCCCTGATTTATTGGCCTATACTGAAACCTAAATGGGCCTTGATGATATAGTACTTGATTATCAAGATTTAAGACCTTTTCATGGACTTCGTTAAGTAGGGTTTTTCAGCATTGCAGCTTATTAAATAACTATATTTAACTTAAAGATTTTGTTATAAAGCCCATAATCTGAGAACATGACTAGAGTTTTACTAAAACATTTAATAACTCTGGCATACAAATGTTCTATAAACTGGTGATCTTTGGTAAACACTGAAGCTTGGGATCAAGATGTCCAGTGCTTATTTTTCTAGCAAAACATCTCGGTAGAATATTCTTGAATAGTTTAAATTGCATAGTGTTTGTTAAAACTAAAATGGACTCTTAATTAGAATAAAGTTCTTAGCTGAAGTATGTTTTTTTCCTCATTTTAATATTGTGCTTTCTAGAGATGAATCCTTTTACTGTTTGGTGCACTAAAGAAATGTACATAATTTAAAGCAAAGTATTTTTTGAGCTTATGAGTTTGGGAAGACAGGAAATATAAAGATTTGTTTCCTGTAGCATTTTACGTTTATCATGTAATTAAGTTGCTAAGGGGAGTTGAACATATATCATAAATGGAAACATGAAATCTCCTGAAATTATTCATCCATATTGATATACCTGCAACTCCCCAATGCCCTCTGGAGCTTGTTTAGATAAAATGTCTTCCTGGGCCACAGCCTACTGGACAAATGTGAACACAAAGAAAGGCTCATTATGTGTAGATTTAATGCTGGCACTGAAATACTGCTTGCTGTGAATAGTAAATCACTTCTAACCTGTTTGAAAGACTTTTTAAAGGAAATATTATAATCCAATTAGGTGTTGGTGGGTTTGGCAGTTAGGGCTTGAAAATCTATTATCTTTGTTTGCAAATTTCAATTTGATTTTATGTTCCGCAGCTGGCATTCAGATGGGCTGAATAAACACCCTGTTTTTCAAACCCAGTTAGTAAATACTAGAGTATACATACAAAAATAGTTGTTCCCCTTTGTAAGCACTACTTTGATCTTCACACTTCCTTCTTACTTCTACCTCTTAAGTTCATCTGTGATGACTGAGTTGCCTTTGGTAAAAAGCTTAGTCTGAAATAGCTAGAATGTTAGATTTAGTGATCATTTTCCTCCTATTTCTCTTGTCATGTTCCTTGGAACAAACTGAAGCTAGTTTAAGAAACTAATATTTAAGGCTGGTTTTTACTACTACTTTCAGACTTCCAGATAATTGAAGTAAGTTACTACCTTCACTTTCCCGGATTGCTCATTGTGATAGATAGAAGGGCTAGATAAAGACCTGGCGGCTGCAGGAATCTTGGACTATCATTCAATCAGCAAGATCTTTTTTTTTTTTTCTTTTTTACCTAATTTATGAGAGGTATTCCCCTGTTCAGAAGAGGTGAAAGTTCTGGCTTCTGGGGGGAAGTGGTTACTTCATAATCTTCAATTAGTTTGAACTTGGGAGAAGTAAGAACAGTATTGACATTTTAAAATAATAAGTAAAAAAAATGTGAGTTTCCATGTGGATTTTTGATAAAGTAGTGAAAATATCTTTTTCTTCTTCAGAATTTCTTAGAAGATGTGTTCTTCTGCGCATAGAGATGGCTGCAATAGAAAGTGTGTCTGGAAATGCAGAATAGTTTAACCAATAGAGTAAATACTCAGATTATGCTCCTCCAGTCTACAGATTGAACAGGAATCACATTAGCAGGAATGGATGCATAAGAATCAGTGGCTATGCAAATTAGCAGGGCGATTGTTTTATTGGTTTTCTGTTTATAGTATGAATCATCTAAGGTGGCAAGATCGTTACATACTGTAAGAACAGAAGAAGGAAGAGAAGGAAGAAAAGAATTTTAGTGTCTTAGGACACTTTTAAATGTTCTACTCTTACATCTACATTTATGTCTGATTAGAGTTAATTGACAACTGCTTCTTGGTGACCAGTAAACCACACTGAAGCAATTTGTGCTGCTTTCTGGGAATTCTCATTTGCACTCTTGCACCTTCCACAAATCCTGAACTCCCCTGTAATGTTCTTAGAGGTGAGCAGGTAAATCATCAGAAGCATATATACCCCTATGAGTTGACCCTGTCACTGAGGAGACCTTGAGGATTTTCAAGAACTAGAGGCATTCAGCCTTAGGAAGGAGTGTTTGGACTTGTGTCACAGTCCTACAAGTTAGTTTGGCTCCTTGACTTTTTTTTTTTTTAACAATGAAGATTAATATTTGAAACCACATAATTTGGTAAAGGTAGTAGAGTAACGTAACTAAGACTCTTATCTTTGTAATATTTCATTAATGAGTACCTAGTGCCTCACTATTGAAAAAAATAGCATTCTTTTCATGATGATAAACTCGCTTTGTACCTTTGGTCTCTGCTGTATTAAAGAGGGTATTCCTGGGTGCAAATTAATGTGCTGTCTTTTAATATTTTGGGTGAGGTTGATAGACCTACCCTTGAAAATCAACTAATAGTTTAGAAAATAAGTTGTGAAATAATATTTTATTGCCTCACTACAAATAATTTAAAGCCTAACAGTTTTACATATAAGTAGTATAAGATGTCATTTGTTAAAGATCATAGAATCCTCAAGAGTAGATTATGAATGAAAACGTTTAGAGTATTAATCATAAAAATATCATTGTATTTTAAATTTTAAAAAGAAATCAATTAATTATTATTCTCTCCTTATTTTCCTGTAGTAACTAATAGATTTAATTATCAGTAGTACAAGTTTCATCTGCTTTGATTTGTTGCCTATTTTTGAGATTAGAATAATGAAATGGAGGCTTAATTCCCCATTACAAATTGGCTTATTACTTTTTATTTATATTTCACCATTAGGCCAAAATATTATAACCACCTTTTATTCTGACCCATACTTTCAATAGATATTAATAAATTTAAACTATAGACTCAATTTCCTTAAATGTGAAAAAAAGATTCTGACTGATGGAGCTTTAAAGAATATAAAGATTCTATATGGCTTATTCTTTAAGAACCTAATTATTTTAAGAAATAATAGAAAGGAGGGGCGCCTGAGTGGCTCAGATGGTTGAGCATCAGGTCATGATCCCAGGGTCCTGGGATTGAGCCCCACATCTGGCTCCTGGCTTGGTGGGGAGCCTGCTTCTCCCTCGCCCTCTGCCTCTCCCCTGCTCATGCTCTCGCTCTCCCTCTGTATCTCTCTGTCTCAAATGAATAAATAAAATCTTAAAAAAAAATAATAGAAAGGAGAGGAAAAGAGCTATCTGAAAGAATCAAAATCCTATAGTTCTGGCTGAAAAGAGATCATCTCTGATTTATACTGACAAAGGCATATCTAACATTCAGCATTGTGCTTGTTGGTACTAGTAGGTCATCAATAACTATTTTTTGAGTGAAGGAATGGCATAAGTTTTGTTTTGTTTGTTCAAAATTAGGGCAGCTGTTTTCTACAAGGAACAAAAATTACACTATTTTGCCTTCTGGGAAGAAAGAAACCAAAAACTAGTTCTTGCTTCCTAGATATTATATTCTTATCTAAAGAGCACACACAGTTTACTAGAACAAGGAATTTCTTAAAAAGTACCCAATGCCTTTCAAAAGGAAAGCATTTCATTCTGAAAGATGAGTTTATGAACTGGAAATAAAAAAGGCTTTTAGTTTCCAAGTTTTAGAGGCACTTATGAAGCAAGGTAATAAAGTAATTGAAATGATAATAGGTGCTTATGCAAGTGAAAAAGTGTAACTTTTTGGCTACTCTAGAATTTCCCTGAGCTCCATTGAAACTGTAATTTCAATAGTAGTATCTCCAAAAAAGGAAACAATGCTACAGACACTGCTTTGTAATCCAAAGATTGTTAAAGCCTATCTAAATTAATCAATTAAAAAGTAAAACCAAAATATGTTAAGCCATCCAGAATTAAATACTTACCTAAACCTATAAAAAACGAAGGGGGAAAAGTTATTAGCTGGAAAACCTCAGGAACAAGCAGGCAGTTAGTAAGGTATACTGTATTTTCCACTTTCACACTTTAGTGATTTTGCAATACCCAGGACCTCCTCACATCGGGGTGTTGTTGATTATTTTTCACTTGTAGCATTTTTGGAAAACTGTCCTTGAAACGCTAAAGCTAACCGTGTGTTCTCTGTGGACACGATTTATGAAATCTGCCATCCAGACTAGAAAAGAGCACAATGCCAGCAGTCCAGGCCTGGTGTCCTGACCCCAGGGAGAGTCAGAACCATGTTATTGGAAATTGCTGATTTCTGTCTCCCCCTGCTCTGCTGCCCACTTAATTCTGGTGCTGACACGGACCTCTCTTCGAATCACTTACATACATTCAGGTTTTAAAAATGAAATTTAAAGAATTGTTTACAAAGATTTCTATGTGTAATCATTTTTATGGTTGCCAATAAACTGTGGAAGAAACTACCTGTGTACTTATATAACAAGTACACTATAAAGCTGTCATTGTTGAAAAGTACTCACAGCAGTGTTTGCTAGTTAAAATAATAAAATATAATCCAAGTACTTTGGTAGCTTCCCTGCGAGAAGTTTCAGAGAAGGATAAATTCCGCTGTGTTCCATTACATAATCAGCTCAGTCTACAGCTTCTAGGCATGAAGAGAAACATAAACAAAAACACAAAACTATAATGTTGGCCTTTTTTTTTTTACTGTATTTGTCAAAAATCTGTGGCCAGCTCATACGTTTAATAGTGGAAAATAAAGCTATGGATTTTTCTTAGTTTTAAGGCTTTTGATACATGAGTATTTGTTGGTGAGATTTTTTCTTTAACTTGAACTAAAAAAATACAAAGCCTGCATAAAGTTAAGCATACCTCTATAGAAAGCATTTAATATTAAAAAAATCTGATTGCTAGAATGAATTTGGTCAAAATAGCAGTCATTTAAAAAAAATTGTTTGTTGTTATTGTTTATCATGTGATTCAGACTGAACATATTATGCTCTATTTCAATGTCAGGACATACCGCTCCCTCCAGAAGTCAGTTTTTATCTCCAGAAATCAATTCTAACATATATCAAGCATGAAAGAATAGTAATTAAAAGTGATGACAGACTCCCTAATCAGTCTACCTGTTTATTGGTTCTGTGCCCACGCCTGCAATTCATTCAAATAGTGAGAATAAATTACTTGATTGTCTTAGAAAATAGGCCTTCCGAGGCAAGAATTTTAGGAATGGAGAGAATGACTATATTTTGAGGGTTCTATAAAATTAGATCTTGAACTTTCTTACTGACTTGAATAGGAACAAGAAAAATAATCTAGAAAGTGAATCAGAATTCCAGAGAAAAGGATAAATTCTGTGTATCATGGATGAGAAGGGGAGAGTCATGATGAAAAGAGAGAGATTGAAAAGAACTTTTTTTTATAGGCATTTCACTGTGGATTATCCTATTTTTGATTAATTGCAAACAATGGCTATTGCCTCCTCATTCTGAAAACATTTTAGAAGTCACTTGTGATTAAGCAAACCTCAGTACACCTGGGAAATTAAAATCAAAAGCATGGTATTTGACAATTAAATGTATTTCCTTGCTCTCATGCCATAACATAGCATTCATTTGATAAAATATCTTGATGGTTTCTCTCCATGTCATTACCTAATTTCCCATTTTAGGCATTTAACTAAATTTAACAAGTACACCTTAGAACATTTTAATATTTCCTGACTATTTTATTTTATTTTAAGATTTTATTTCTTTGAGAGGGAGAGAACACAAGCAGGGGGAGAGGGAGAAGGAGAAGCAGACTGAGCAGGGAGCCCAAGGCGGGGCTGGATCCCAGGGTCCTGGGATCATGACCTGAGCCGAAGGCAGACACTTAACCGACTGAACACCCAGGTTCCCCTGACTTTTTTAAAACATTGCCTTAGCAGTCAGTTACCCTCAAGTTCTTTTTTATGATGGTCAGAGAAAGTATCCCATTTCTCTTAGAAAGTGTACTGTAATAGCCAAATAGGAATCAGTCCAAGTTGTTTACAAAGGTAGTTCAATCCTGTATTGAAATAAATGGATGATTGGGGGGGGGGCAGTTGTGCTATATTTACTAAGGATTTGTTAAACTGGAAGAATCCAGTCATTCAAGGCAAGCCACAAAAAAACAGTAATTTTATTGTGGAGCCACTTAAGTATCTTCACATAGATATCCCCATCAGTATGCCGGTACCAAATTTATGGTCATCCTCATTCACCACATTGCAGTCCCTCCCCCACCCCCCACGCACATTAAGGCATGCAGGTGTCAGCCCACTGTGATCCATTTGGTAGGTTCCCCGTGCCAGAAATTTAGGATCCCATTCTTCATGCATTCTCATTTATCTCCTCCAGTCCCCAGGTTCTATTAATTCAGCCTCCTCCTCGCCTCCAGAACATCCCTTCCTCCTTGAACTTCTAGCTTTCATTTTTGCAGTCTCCTGCTTCATTATCTCCTTCAGTTCTGTCATTCATTCCAACATAAAGGTCAGCTTTCCAAAGCGCAAGTCTGATCATGTCACAAACTTTATATTTCTGAAATGAGTCTCTGTTGTCTTCACAGGCTCATTCCTGCACAGCTCACCTCCCACCCTTGCTCCTCCCCCACCCCTATTTCTCAAATCATCCACATCAGTTTTCAGTTCTTTACCTCCTGTGTGTTCTCCCTTTGAATGCCTCTGTATACTCACTCCCTGTGTGAGGAGTGTCCTTCCCTTGCTCGCCAGCTACTCAACCTTCAGGGATGGTCCGGCGTCCTTTCTCTCTTGCTCTCCTCTATCCATTCTCCCTGACCTCTCCATGAAGTTAGGTGCCTGCAATCCATGTTCTCTTGACTTCTTAGGTTTTCTAGACAGAAAATATGTTGAGGGTGAGGATTTTATCTTGACTTTTTCTTTGCGTAGCACCTGGTAGGTTTGCTAAATGAGTAAGTAAATAACTAGACAGAATGTCAGCAGGTATTGATGAGGTAGCTATTGATTAAACTGTGTGGCTCTGGGCAAATTAACTTCTCTGGGTTTCATTTTCTCTGTGTATGAAAATGAGAGGGTTAGACTAAATGACCATCTACTTCTAAAATTCTTTGTTTCTTTGATATAATAGTATTATTTGGAAGACTTCAGATTTTCTTGCTCTATTGAGCAAGGTCACCTTAAGGAAAATGCGTGTGAGAAGGTACAAAGACAATTCTTGACTGTCATTTTGATAATATGAGGAACTGTTCATTTTTGGATTGTGAGTTATCATTTATGGTCTTAGTCTAGTTTCTTTCTGACATCAGGTGTTTCTGGGGTTGCATCTTTTTGTTATTAATCTCTACTATATATTTACATTCATATTTCTCCAAAGAAATTGAAGACACACTTGATACAGAAATTGAATATAAAATACAATATTTTAACTCTAACTGGGTTCAGGTTCTCCTTAATTATAATTACAGTTGGAGGAGGAAAAAAGGGAAGTGGTAGTAAT
Organism: Callorhinus ursinus; assembly: GCF_003265705.2. NCBI lineage: Eukaryota > Metazoa > Chordata > Mammalia > Carnivora > Otariidae > Callorhinus > Callorhinus ursinus. The sequence continues at coordinate 84,073,053 of NW_027397066.1, forward strand.
GTAAGCTCAATCCTCATGTGTCAGAACAAGAACATAATGTCTAAAATCGACAAATTAAGAAAAAAGATATAAACATAGTATTTGGAGATATGAAAAGAACCCCCAGGAAAACCAAAAAGAGAAAGTTAAGAGTGTTAAAAAGTCAGTCACTCTGAAAAGCAGGATTGGAGATGAGGAGAGGTGGGGTAGAGGAATCTTTGCTTTTTTGTAGAAGCTCTTCTACCTTTGCATAGTAAGATATCTTTTTTAACCATTAATTCATTTGAATATACATTGGGTCCTTTCCATGTGCCAGGTTCTAGGAACTGGAAATACTGAACAAGACAGAAATCCATGATTTCATGGAGCTTATTAGATCATGTAATGTTTTCAGTTTTTAAAAATTTTCTCTTTACATTAGCCTTTTAAAAATTGAAGAATCACATAACTAAAAGATTGCATTAATCATAAGAGTACAGCTTTAATGATTTACCTCAAAGTGAATACACTTAACTTAGGTGGTGCTCTAGAAAGAACATCACCAGCACCCCAAAAGCCCTATTTCTGCCCCTTCATGGTCAGGACACCTACCCTTCACTCTCATTTAAAAAGTTTCACTAATGGAGCACCTGGGTGGCTCAGTCGTTTGGGCATCTGCCTCAGGCTCAGGTCATGATCTCAGGGTCCTGGGATTGAGCCCTGCGTGAGAAGCCTGCTTCTCCCTGTCGTGCTCCCCCTGCTTGTGCTCACGCTTTCTCTCTTTCTCTGTCAAATAAATAAATAAAATCTTAAAAAAAAAATAAAAGTTTTCACTAATGACTTTTGGATTATATGCGTGTTGATTCCATGAGTCCACATATAAATTCATCCACATACAATTGAGAATTGACTGAATGAATTCATTACTCCAAGGTGCTAAAAATGAGCTTCACACAAGTAAGAACTGTGCTATGATTAAAAGCCCTAAGATGAATTCATTTGAGACTTTAATCACTAAACAAAATATAATTTGTAAAAATAAAAAACAAATCACATTTTCATATTAATTTGTCATTTACGAGTTTGAGTAAATATTTTGTTTATTGCCCAGCAGTCAAGGTCACTGACAAAGAGATATGGGAGAAAGAAGTACTCAAATCAGACCTTATCAGACATGGAAGAGAATGAAGTTTTTTCCTCCTTTATAGACTGACATTTGCATAAATTAAAGGATTTATGTGAGTGGTCAATGTGGAAATGGCTTCATAACTAGATTTAAGGACTGAAAGTTCCCTGTATAAGGCCTGGTTTTGATGCTTGCAAATCATCATTTGTGTGTTTGTGTAATTGGAAGGTCACTGTTGTTCTTATTTCTTCAAGGAAACCTTTTCTCCCTCCAGAGCGATTGTCACCACATCCATGGAACCAAGCAAGTATTGCTGGTTCACATGATTAATTCTTTTCATTTAAAACTTAAAGGATATACTTTATTATAGATATGTGAGGATAAATAAAAATGAAAATCCAACTGAAGTCATACTCAAATTTAAGAGAACTTGATTGTTTTCTCTATATCTGATCAAAATAATATTAATCTCTAATTCATAATTCGTGAGGTCTACTTCCTCTTCAGTCTGACAATACAAATACTCCAAAATGGTGCTCAAGACAAAGGCCAGACATGAAATTAAAAGTTGGTTGTACTACATTTTTTTTAATTAAGTCTTAATTTTTTTTTACAGCAGTTTTAAGGTTCACAACAAAATTGAGGATAAGGTACAGCGATTTCCCATACACCCCTGCCCCTGTATATGCATAGTCTCCCCATTATCAGCATCTTTCATCAGAGTGGTACATTCATTACAGTTGATGAACCTACATTGACACATTGTAAGCACCCAAAGCCCATAGTTTTGTGTATGGTTCCTTCTTGGTGTTGTGCATTCTTTGGGTTTGGACAAATATACAAGGATATGTATCCATCATTATGATATCATACAAGAGTATTTTCACTGCCCTAAAAGTCCTCTGTGTTCCACCTATTCATCCTTCACCCACTACCCCCACCATCATACTCTTATTTTTAGAGAAGAAACCTGTAGTAAATCAAATCCCTTTTCTTATGCCACCTGAATGAAAGACCTCAAACTTTGAGTAAATGTATTGAATTGGTTTTTATGTGGAAATGGAAGACAACAATATCTCATGAGTGAATTCAGTTGTAACATGTAAGGTTTTATCTAATTTACTGTAATCTTTAGAGAACTTCTCTAGCTATACAAATTTAGATTCATCATTTTCATCCTACTATAAACAAAAATAAATTTTACTTAGAATGGAATCTGCCATTTAATATATATCACCCTTAATTATAATATGATTAGAAAATGTCCAGAACATCTTTTTGACCCTATAAATTTCAATCATTTATGATTAAGAAAACAAGCATAGGCAAAGATTGATACTTACGGAACATATTAGAATGCATTCTGATCTTTCTCAGAAAATCTCTGTCCTCCATGGGTACAGTGGACATGATACAGTAAGAATTTATATGCTTCTCTGACACAGGGAAAAGAAGTTATATTTACTATGTTTTATTGATTCTAAGAGGTACGTCTCTCCCCTCCCAGTTTAACATCTTGATCAAAATGTATTTGAGGATTTTCTAGGTATCTTTCTGTTACTGGTTTTGAATTTAATTTTACTGTGTTTTGATAACATATCTGTATGCTTTCACTTCTTTGAGATTTATTGAGACTTGTTTTATGGTCCAGCCTACAGTCTGTCTTGGTGAATGTTCCACATGCACTTGTGTCTTCCACAGTTATTGGAGTGTTCTATACATGCACTTAGTTTTATTAATGATGTTGTTCCTACATTTTCTATATCTTTACTGATGTTCTGTTGATTTGCTTTCATCAATTACTGAGAGAAGAGTGTTAAAAATGTTAACTATAATTGTAGATATTTCCATTTCTTCCTTTAGTTCTGCCACTTTTGCTTCTTGTATTTTGAAGCTCTGTTAATATGTGCATACACGTTAAGATCATTATTTCTCTGTGATGAATTGACCCTTTTATTCTTAAGAAATATTTCTCTTTGCCCCTGGTAATATTTCTTCTCTTGAAGTCTACTGTATCTGATACTTCAGTATAACATGCTTTTGTGTAGTTAGTATTTCCATGGTATATCTGTCATAACTTTCCATCCTGATACTTTTAAACTACTTGAGTCTTTAATATTTAATTTTTAACAATTTCTATGAAAAGCATATATTTGGGTCTTGCTTTTTTTGTCCACGTTGACCATCTCTACCTTCTTTTGGTCTGTTTAGTCTATTGCCATTGAATATAATTATTGATATGGTTGGGCTTAAGGTACCGTCTTGGTAATTATTATCTACTTGTGCCATCTGTTCTTTGTTTATTGTTTCCCTCCCTTCCTGCCATCTTTTGAATAAGTTTATTTTTTAAATTCCATTTCATCTTCTTCATTGCCTGTATTTTAAACTGTTTACTTTAGGGATTACAATATGCATCCTTGAGTCTACCACAGGTTAATCTGTAACATTTCATATATAAGAACTTGACAGTGGTATACTTCTACTTGTCCTTTAACCTTCCTCTGTGCTATTTTTGTTACACATTTTACTTCTGCATATGTTATAAACCCCAAAGTATATCATATTTTTTTAATCACACATGAGAGAAAAGTCTTATATTTACCCACATTTTCATCATCTTTGGCATTTTTCATTCTTTCATGTAGATCCAAATTTCTATCCAGTATCATTTCCCTTCAGCATGAAGAACTTTCTTTAACAGGCTGCGGATGAATTCTCCCAGCTCTTGTTTATTTGAAAAATGTCAGTTTCACCTTAATTTTTAAAGGTTATTTTTGCTGAGTAGAGAACTGTACGCTAATCTTTTTTTCTTTCAGTATTTTCATCATTGTTTCTGATAAGTCAGCCATCATACTTACCATTATCACCCCTTGTCCTTGGATGTTTTTAGGATTGTTTTCTTTAGCATTAGTTTTTATCAATTTGGTTATGATGCGACTATGCATGGTTTTGTCTTTATCCAACATGGGGATCTTTGAGATTCTTGGATCTATGGGTTGATTTTTTTTTTTAAACCAAATTTGGAAAATTCTTGGCCATTATTTCTTCAAATATTTTTTCTTCTCTCTCTTTCTAGGGCTCTAAATGACACATATGTTTAAGACCACCTGATTATCATCTCATAGGTCATTAAAGGTGTCTTAATTTCTTCCTGCCTTTTTTCTCTGTGCTTCAGTTTAGATAGATTTTATTGACTCATATTCAAGTTTATTGATCCTTCCTTCTAGTGTTCAATATGCTGATCAGGTCACCTAATAAAATCCCATTTTGATTTAGAATTTTCCATTGGTTCTTTTTCTTTTTTATTTCTATTTCTCTTCCAAGATTCCCTATCCACTTATTATGTTCATCTTTTCCTTTATATTCTTGGACATATTGCTATTTTTTTTAAAGATTTTATTTATTTATTTGACAGAGAGAGACACAGCGAGAGAGGGAACAAAAACAGGGGGAGAGGGAGAGGGAGAAGCAGGCTTCCCGCTGAGCAGGGAGCCCGATGCGGGGCTTGATACCAGGACCCTGGGATCATGATCTGAGCCAAAGGCAGACGCTTAACGACTGAGCCACCCAGGCGCCCCTGGACATATTGCTATTAACACTTTTAAAGTCATTGGTTGCCAATTCCATAATCTGTGTCATTATTTTCTTTTGAGTCATGTTTTCCTACTTCTTTGCATGTTTTGTCCTTTTTGTTGTACATTGTGGGTACTACATTGTAGAGAGTATGTATTTTTGTCTTCCTTTAAAAAGTGTTGAGTTTTGTTGTAATACGCAATAAATTTACTGGTGAATCACCTGGTTTTATAAAGTTGGGCTTAGAGTAGTCTTTATTCTAGGGTATGTCCCTTATTCCAATAGCGTGGTCTTTCTGGGGTCATAGCTGAATGCTTAGATCGTTGAGTGATGTCTCTACCCTGGATGATTGGAATTTCAGTGTTTCTCATAGGTTCCCAAAACTTCTGGAATCTCCATTCAGCTCTTAGATTTCCGGCAGCCATTTTTCTAGTAGACTTGTCCTGCACTAGTACACCTTAGTATGTATTCATTAACCAGAAGTGACCCCTATATAGATTTCTGAGCCTTTTTGTCTGTGTAAATTCCTCACTTCTCATACCCTGCCCAGTGAGATTGCTGTTCTCTGTTTGGACTCTTACTTCCTTGTGTCATGGTTTGGAACATACTCTCAGTCAAAAAGTGAATTTAGAGCTCACCTCAAGTGTTTCCATGTCCAGTGACTTCCATTATTGTTTCAGTTATTGGTATAGTTTTACAGTTGAGTCGGGCAAGTTCAATAATCATTACCCTGTCATGACTGAAACCAGGAGTCCACATTTTGACAAATCTGAAATTGCAGTGCTTCCTACTATTAATATAATAACAATTTTTAAAAGTCCTTAGTATTTACTAATTTGGTGATACAAAGAAGCAAAGCTCTTATATCTACTTTTTAGGCATTTTGTCCACTTAAGAAGATGGTAAATATATAAAGTTAAATTGTAGTAGACCAGTATGTTGTCAAGTGTAAAATCACCAGTACACCTAAGGGTTATAGCCTTTGTGTGGACTGCATAGCTGTAGGTTTTAGAAGAAATACAGGGTTTCTGGGCAGAGGTCAGATTTGAGTAGAGGCTTGAGGAGTAGGTAATATGTAAGTAAGAAAGATGGCATTTCAGGATACAAGGCTACCATGAACAGAACACAAGATGGAAATGAGCAAGGCATTTTTACATGATCAGTCTGTCTGTAATAAAGGGTTTTGGTTAGGACATAGTAATAGATGATGTTTATAATATGATTTAATGTAATAATATAATCTGAGTGGTTGAGGGCTTTTGACCTTATAAGGGAGAACAGTAGGGAGGCTACTACTGTCATTCAGCAGTGAGGCAGTGAAAGTTCAACTAGGGTACAACAGTGGGAATGGAAAGTTGGGGGGGGGAAGATACAAGAAATAATATAAGGAAGAAATCAGCAGAAATTGGTTATTGACTGAATATGTGTGAGATAAGGAGAGGGAAAGGAGAAAAAGGTGACTGAATTTTTGACCCTGAGTACCTGAGACAATGATATATTGGCAGAAATTGGGAAGTCAAGAACAGAGCCATTGCAGCAGGAATGATTAATTTGATTTTAGGTATTAGAGAGTTGAAAGTATTTAAAAGCTTTATAAATTGTTTTTAATGGTATCAGTGCTTAAAGCTAATAACACTGTATTAATACTTACATTTTGAAGGCTTTTCAGTAATAATTTTATTTCTGTTTACATTACAGTATTTTTGACTAATGTACTTGTTTCATTTGTTTTATTAGGAACTGAATAAGCAAATACAGTAAAAATGAGTACAAAGGGTGGGGGCTGGGGAGTGGGTTCTGAATAGGACCCTAACAAAGAAAATGTAACTACTAAATTACCAAGATAAATAACCCATGCCCTACACACCCTCCACTTCCCGTGACCCTTACCATGTTGCGTTGCTTTTGCCTCTCTGTCTTCCTAACTATTGCATTAGTTAGCTTTCGCTGTGTAAAAAAGTACCACAAAGCTTATTAAAACACAAACATTTGTTATTGCCCTCAATTTGGTGATCTCTCTAGTAGGTCATCTGGTCCGGGCTGGCTCTGCTGATTTCTGAAGTCTTGTGGTTGCTCATCTGATGCTGTCTGGTTTAGGGGGGCGTCCAGTAGGACCTCTCTGCTCCACATGATCTCTCATTCTCCAGTGAGCTAGCTCAGGCTTGTTCACATGGCAGCAGTGTTCCAAGAGAGCAAGAATGGCTGTTGCAAGGCCTCTTGAAACTGGTGTTTTAAACTCACACTTCTGTCTCATTCTGTTGGTCAGAGCAGTTACAGGCCTGCCAAGATTCAAGGGATGGAGGAGAAAGAGATTTTATCTTTTGTTGGGTGGGGTTGCAAAGAACATTTGGTCATTGCTTTCAGTCGACCACAGCTGTGGGCCCTGGGAATACACTCTTGTATACTTTGCTGTCTTTGGTAACTGACACATAGGAAGGCTAAATATTTTTTTTTAATGAATGACTAAATTAATGAAGGGAGGAATGCATTCAAGGAATATTTCAATGTACCTTAGTTTTAAAGATATACATACTTTTATTATACCATTAGTGAGTATGGTGTTTTCTATGGACGTATTTTAGAGAGTCTCTTGATTCTCCTTCTATCCTTTGTAATTGAACAAAGGAGATATTCAAAGCTATTGCTGGAGTTATTGTTGTTTTGTATTTTCACCACATTTGACTGTCTCAGGAAGAACTGACTTGAGTGCATTGTCACAGTCCTATTCGGCTTTTCAGGCTATGCTATGGGTAGACTAGCTCCAACTGAACATGCAGAAGACCAGAAGCAAAGATGCTGGATGAAAATGAATAAAATTGTAAGTCAAGGAAAAAAATCATATCTGCCACTTAGGTAAATGAACGAACCATAGTCTGTGAAGTAAGATTAGCTCGCATTACTCTGTCAACCTCAGCAAAGGACTTACTCTCTGTAAACCTCAGTTTTCTCCTCCAAGACCATATTTCTCAGGAATATGGTGAAAAATAAGTGAAATACATGAAGCACTAGCTATAATTCCTGATGCATGAGAAGTAATCAATAAGTTTAGTTCTTTATACATGTGAACCAAAGTACTGTCATTTGATGGCATTCATCAGGGTTTCTCTTTGTCAGTAATGCCACTTAGGGTCAGATATTTCTTCATTGTAAAGGGTTGTCCTGTGCATTATAGGATGTTTAGCAGCATCTCTAACCTCTACACACTAGATGCCAGGAGGACTATCCACCAGCATGACAGCTAAAAATGTCTCCAGACATTGCCACATGTCCCTAGTGGCAAAATATGTAGACATTTTATTCAAGAGTAATAAGGATAGAGAGAAAGAGGGAATGTGGCAGTGTATCCATACATGTAGAATAGGAAAGAAAAGTACTTGATTGTTCTCAGAATGCCTAAAACCCTTACTGTCTCTATTACTTTTCCCATAATCTAACATAAACAAATTTGTTACGCTCTAAGAAGATGCTTAACATTTACTATGTGCCACTGACTATGCTAATAAGCTTTGCATGAGTTAACGATTGAAGGTTGTATATGTATCTGCCATCTCGACTAGGTTGGCATTCCACTGTGAACAGGGACCTTGTACCAGCCCCAACTGTGATGTATTTGTACTTCTGAGGGAGCTATTTTCTATGTTGGTCACATTGGTAGCATTGCACCCAAATAAAACATTAAGGAACTGAAAATGGTTGGAGGTGTGGAAAACATGGAAAGTGAGTATACAAATCTAAAATGTGGTAGATTACAAATACTGATTTTTTTTCAAAAAGTTTTAATAGAGCTATTTTGAGAAAAGTAAACCCACCATTAACATTTTTTTCATCATCACTAAACCAATATATCAGAAGAAAGATGTAAAAAAGTAGCCCCTTTAAAGTTAAATTTTTTCTATTATATTTATTTGAAGAGGATTCCAGTAGTGCTTAGAAATTGTTCACTCATTCATACTTCATGTGTGATTCACTATGTCATTAATTGTTAAAGATGTCAGAGTTAAACTTTAAGTTTAAGCTTCAACTTTAAGTTCAGCAGTGTTTTTCTCTTTTTTCTTAAGATATATTTCTAATTACATAGATGAGTTAGAAAATTAAGACATAGGAATGTATAACTTGAGTAATAATCTCCATGTCACTATATATGGATCCAAATTATTATTTTTAACAGCTACGTAACATATAAGCTATGAGTGTAGCCTAATTATAATTAAGCAATCTGCTATCAGAGGACATTTAGATTGTTTCCAGTTTTTTGCGGCAGTGCATATCCTCGTACTAATTTCTTTGCACATATGCTCATATAATTCTTTAGTACAAATTTGTGGAAGTGGAATTGCAGAGTCAAAAGATAATCTCAGTTGAATGTTTCCCGTTACGTGTAGTACACACGTGTGTATACCTTACAGTACACTTCCTCCAAAAAATTCCTCTGTCTAGGGGCACCTGGGTGGCTCAGGTGGTTAAGCATCTGCCTTCGCCTCAGGCCATGATCCCAGGGTCCTGGGATCGAGCCCCACGTCGGGCTCCTGGCTCAGCGAGGAGCCTGCTTCTTCTCCCTCTGCCTCTCTCCCTGCTCATGCTCTCTCTCTCTCTGTATCTCTGTGTCTCAAATGAATAAATAAAATCTTAAAAAAAAATTCCTCTGTCTAGATAAATAGCCTTTATTTATATCAATTTATTATTCAACAGAGAAATGGTGAAAAGTCACTGTCTTTCCTATAATTTCATCCTCACTGCTCTCCAGGATGAGGTATTAAAATTACACCTAAGTGGTTTCTGTTATAGCTGATTATAATCTTGAAAATAGAGACACTTTATCTCTCTGATTCCCAGCTGTGTCCTCTGAATGGCACCTAAAATTCTGTTTTTCAAACTGCAGATTGTCACCCATTAGGGGGTTTGAAAAGTTTGTTGTTTTTCTTTTTAGTGAAATCTAATAGAACAAAAAGAGTATGTTTCCTTACAGTGGGCCCTGCCCAAAAAATGTGAATATATCTGATCCTAGAAAATTCCTCCACTTATAAGGAGGGAAGTGGGCTTGGTCTTGCTGCCTTCACTAAGAACTCTTTGTGCTGGCCTTTGAGGTCAGTGGTGCGATTGTCACAGATGTGCAGAAAATAATCCATTAGGCATTTCATATAGAACTAGTCACGTGTTTAGAACTTAGCCAGTTATAACATTGTGCCTCTCATGTGAGAAAGACAAACAATTCTCTGGAGAAGCTATTTTTATTGCTAGCTAGCTACATTTTCTATTTCTCTTTCCACGGGTGAACATTTTCCTGAAAACCTCACCATTGGAGGAGAGAGATGCAGAGCTTAGGCCCATCTTTTCACTAGTCAACCCAGTATCTTCCTTTCTGTTTCAAGGTCCTTCCTCAAAAGCACAGAACTGTGCGAAGGGAAAGTGAGAGGAAGGGCTCAGGGAGCAGGGGGGCAGGAGGGGCTTTCCCTGGTCTTTCCTAATCCTTCAGTTCCAAAAGCTTAGCTGGTATTTCAGAATTTTGAAATAAAACTTGCTTTTACAATTGATGCAAATATTACTCAGTGATTCATCCTTTCCAAAGAATTCTTGGTTTCTTTTGACATTTTATTTTTAAATTATGAATTAACATTGACTTCACTCTGAGGGTTCCTGTTACCTCAGCTCTTTACGGTGAATTTAACTGCCTTACAAAGCCTGTAAAAGTTCAGATTTTAATCACCACCCTGGTATCTCTTGGGCTGCTGTTGGGCTTTTAAAACAGTGATATTTTGGCACACTTTTGGGCAAAAAGCATGGAGAGGATGTTGGCAGGAGGACTGTGTTTAATTGGGTATTTTGTTCAGTGCCTACAGTTTGGAGATCTTCATTAAAGTTTTAACTACAGTAAAGATCATGATAAGAACCCTGTGGCAGTTCTAATAGAGTAATTTTAGTTGAGTTTTTATTTTATTTTATTTTATTTTTTAAATTTTATTTATTTATTTGAGAGACAGAGAGAATGAGAGAGAAAGCACATGAGATGGGGGTAGGGTCAGAGGGAGAAGCAGACTCCCTGCTGAGCAGGGAGCCCGATGCGGGACTCGATCCAGGGACTCCAGGATCATGACCTGAGCCGAAGGCAGTCGCTTAACCAACTGAGCCACCCAGGCGCCCTTTAGTTGAGTTTTTAAAATCAAAGTGAGGGCCACTTTATATTCAAAGATCAGGAAGCCATCCACAGCCGCATGTACAGGTACACATATATATTCAAAGTAACAGGTACTCAATGGATTCTGTCTATTTAATAAGTCAACAGTCTCGCCTCTGCTTTTGAAGACCATAGGCTAAGATTGTTTGAGAGGATTCAGGTGGTCAGCCCACATTAATGGAAAGCCTAAAGGCAAAAAAGAAAAAAAATTGTCTTAATATCTTTCTTGGAAGTTTGGACTCCTGGGTGTTCTAAGAATAAGGATTTTCCACATGGAATATTGCAGCTGGCATTAGCACTGCATTTCAGTATAACACTTATTATTTTACTAGTATTCTTCAAATAACTGAAAATTATGATAATGACTCTTTAATATAGATATATACCTAAGTACATGTAAAAATCCAAGTTTACAAAAAGAGCTGTGATTTGTTCTTTGAATAAGCATTTATTAGTCAACTAACCTACTGCAAGCTCAGCAAAGTTCTACTGTTGTCAGAGGTCGATCCCATCAAAACCTCTCATTTTACAGATGAAGAAACAAGGCCATAGTGAGTTTCGTTGTATATCCAGAGTCACACACCCAAGTAGTGGAAGAACTCTGGAATTTTGAATGACTTAATTCCTTTTTACTGTATCAGGGCAATCCCCCCCCCTGTTTTTTAAGCTACTTATCTTAATTGATTACAGTCATTTGTCAATCTTCAGCAGTTTTATGTTTTAGACAAATATTTCTTTCAAATCCTCATGGAGTTATATTTATAGGACACACCTTTCTCCCTTCTGCTGAAGTTGGACACTGCTCTGTATCCCACTAGCAGTCCTCATGAGGCTTGCTCACTCCTTGTCAGGCACAGAGGCCTCTGGCAGGAGAGGATGTCATTGAAAACCAGGGTCCTCTTTGAAGGATCTTGTCCTTTACTGGAGACGTATTCATTAGACTGTATTAATAGAGAGACCCAGCAATGCCCTAGGTCAAAGACCAAAGAGATTTCTTTCTCTCTCACATCACTACCAGTATTAGCTGCCACTCATCATCATCTCTGGTAGAAGCTGGGTCTTCTTCATGTCTAGGTTTTATCCAGAAGGAAAGAGAAAAAACAAAACAAAAACATGGAGGACACATGTCAAGGGCCTTAAGCCCAGACCTAGAAGTGGCACAGAGATAGTTTGACATTCCACTGGTGAGCATTTCATCAAGTGGCCATCCCTCATTCTAAGGAAGTGTGGGGTATAGTCTAGCTGAGCAGTTACATTTCCAGCTACAACTATTACCGTGCAAAAGGAGAGTACAGATTTTGGCATACAGTTAACATTCTCAGCCCGAATCCCAAGTGCTTTATAGACTTCATGGGAAAAAAAAACAAACAAAAAGCTTGTCTCAGGAATGTTGTATACCTGAAATTAATGTAATGTGTCAACTATATTTCAGTAAAAAATGAAAGAAAAATTTATTTCAGGAATTAATATTTGCTTTCAGCCTTTTTTGTCCTTTAATCTTTCACGTAAATAGATCTAAAATTTGATCTAGGTAAATTTAAATAAAATCAGCCTGTATTTAAAGTAATGAGAAGGATATTTCTTAAGTAAATCCAAAATGATATGTGATTTTTAGATACTGTTTTTATCTGGCCATGTGGTTTCTCACTTTTCTCAGGGCCTCTGGGTAATAGAAGACTGCTAGGGCCTGCAGTACATTAATATCTGGCTGGGGTTGATTAAATCTGAGACTGTAGCCTTGATAATAAGGACTCTTACAATCTCTCTCTACCACTTTTTTTTTTTTTTTTAAGATTTACTTATTTAGAGAGAGAGCAAGTGAGCGTGCATGCGAATGAGGGGAGGGGCAGAGGCAGAGGGAGAGAGAGAATCTTAAGCAGATTCCGCTGTGAGCGTGGAGCCTAACGCAGGGCTTGATCTCAGGACCCCCAGACCATGACCTGAGCCGAAATCAGGAGTCCAACACTTAACCGACTGAGCCACCCAGGCGCCTTTCTATACCACTTGGACAAGGGTAGGAAATGACTTACTGCAGTGGAACGCACTGGAGGGCAGAGCATGGCACACCGTAGTTGTCCCCTCCTAGTGCTGCACAAATCACTGACCAGGCCCCTCTGACAGCAGGAGGACCTTCTCTGAGCTTTTCAACTCTAGAAGTGGGTAGAAAGCTTGGATACAGTTCTAATACCATTGCAGAATTCATGAAAGGTTGGAAAGTAATCTACACACAGAGCTAAGACTAAATCCTTGAAGTCTAGATGGTGACAAATAGAAATGACCTCTAAGAATTTCAGTATGTATGATTTTTATACAGAGGATGAAGATTGGTTGCACCAAACTCCAGGACACTGTTGTGAGCTTGCCATGGTTTTGGATTGTACATACGTGGTAATTCTTTGATTGTGCAATTTTCCTGCTGGTAGATTTCGATTTCAAAAAGGAACTTCTCTTCTAAGGTTGATGTCCCCCCTCCTAAGACTTTTAAAAAGGATTATGTTTGGTCTTACTGGAATAATATAGTTTACTCCTGCATGATGGAATTCTTAAGTGTCATTCCATTCTTATAGTCTGATTTTGTTTTGTTTTGATACACAGCTCCAGAATGGCAGAAGACGATACATATTTGGGAGGGCATGAACAAGTAAGTATTATAATCTCACTGATAATTTTTTTGTAAATGTATTCATATTTTTAAATATACAGAGGCAGCAGTAGTAGTTATCAGGAAAACTCTAAAATTGGCAGAAATTTATTTTAAATTGTTTTTGCAGTTTCCCTGTCCCTCCATGTGAGGTCAGAGAGGACGTGTCATATAAAATGAGTAACTTAAACCCTCCTAGCACACGTACTATTGCATAAAAATTATATATGCTATGGGTCAAATGATAACTACCATATTAGTTTCCCAGGGCTACTTTAACAAATGATCACAAACCAGGTGGCTTAAAAAAAAAAACAAAAAAACAGAAATATATGGGTGCTTGGGTGGCTTAGTCAGTTAAGCGTCCAACTCTTGGTTTTGGCTCGGGTCATGATCTCGGGGTTGTAGGATCAAGACCACATCAGGCTCTGTGCTGGGTGTGGAGCCTATTGGGATTCTCTCTCCCTCTCCCTCTGTACCCTCCCCCTCTCCGTCTCTAAAAACAAAACAAAACAAAACAAAACATGAAAACAGAAATATATTCTCTCACAGTTCTGGAGGCTAGAAATATCAAAATCCAGAATCAAGAAGATGACAGGGTTGGTGACTTCTGGAAGTTCTAAGAAGGAGACTCTCTGTTCCCGGCTTCTCTCTCCTGGCCTGCTGGTGGTTGCCAGCAATCCTCAGTGCTCCTTGGCTTGTAGCTGCATCGCTCCTGCAGACCTGCCTATTTCCCTGGGTGTCTCTCCTGTGTCCCTGTATCCCAATCTCCCTCTCGTTTCTCTCACGAAGTCCCCAGTCATTGGATTTAGGGTCCACCCTTCAGTATGACATCTTCTTTACTTGATTACATCTGTGAAGACCTTATTTCTAAGTAAAGTTACGTACACAGGCACTGGGGGTTAGGACTTGAATGTGTCTTTTTGGGGGGAAACACAAAATATTTATTTAAAGCTCATCTAGTGTGGAGGCAAATTAGTGTAGTGAAAAGAACTCTGGCCTTAGAATTCAAATATATTTTTGTAGATGCTGACTTCTACTGATCAGCTCTTAAAACTTGAGGAATCACTCGGCCCCCCACCATCCCACTTTTCTCATTTGCAAAATAGGAATGCTAGCCCCATACTCACAAGGATGTTGAAAAGACTGAATGGGCAATGAATGTGTTTGGGGAACATATAACAGTTCATTATAATTTTATTTTCGGTTATGAAGGGATACCAATTTTTTTTCGCCCAACTTTTTACTTTGAAAAATTTCAGGTCTATAGAAATATTGAATAGTCCAACAGATCTTTGTTGATTACTAATATTTTGCTTCCTCCCCATCCCTCCCTCTCTTTCTCCCTCCCTCCCTCTGTATGTGCATACATACATATGTGTTTTATATATTTTATATTAGATGTATATAAAATGAACCATTTGAAAGCAACTTCCAGAGTCTAGGGTAATTACAATAGCACTATTAAATTTTTAACATAATTAATTTTAAGGAGTATTTCGGCTATTTATTGAGGCATTCTATGTACCAGAACATTGGCTAAGAAGGACTACAAAGTGATAGAGCTGCCATTCTAATAGGAGGAACAGAAACATAGTTTCTATATAGTGATAAATGCTGCCATAGTAGTTTGTACAGAATGAGCTAGAAATGTCAAAAGGGATCACTCTGCTACCTGGAGGGAAGAACAGAGTTATGAACGACTTTCCAGAGAAAGTCTTTGTAAGCTGCGATTTGGAAAATGTATTTTGCTAGACTAGACAAGGAGAGGGAACACTAGGTACCAGGACACCCTGGCCCAAGATTCATAATCATTTCACATTAAAACTTCACTGGCAACCACCTAAAAAATGGATTTTCCAAATGTATGCATGCAAACAGGAAAATAAAACCAAAAGTGAAATACTTTTCAAGGGATCTGGTATCACTTCTGCAAATAAAATATTGTGTAGCATTCACTACTCTTGACAATCTTCTGATTTATTTAGAAAGAATGAATATACATTGCTTTTCACATTAAGGTGCTCTTTTTGAATTTTATTGTACAAATGGTGATATAAGATCAATCTAGGAACATTTTCTTTGATTACAGCAGAAGAGATATTTGGCCACTCATATTATCAAAACCCATGTTTTACCTTTCATTTTTTTTTTTAATTTTTTTATTGTTATGTTAATCACCATATATTACATCATTAGTTTTTGATGCAGTGTTCCATGATTCATTGTTTGTTCATAACACCCAGTGCACCATGCAAAACGTGCCCTCCTCAATACCCATCACCAGGCTAACCCATCCCCCCACCCCCCTACCCTCTAGAACCCTCAGTTTTTCAGAGTCCATCATCTCTCATGGTTCGTCTTTACCTTTCATTTTTAATATGCTATCTCTAACATTTGAAGGCAGACTCTAATCAGCATTAGGGTTGTTCTCCTTGGTTTTAGACCATGCTTTCCTGTCTATACACAGGAAATCTTATCAACAAGAGATGGTCCTTTAGTGCCACACAAAAGTAAAACCTGCTGAAAACATTCATTTCGAGAGTTTTTCTTATGTGGGCACTTTTGTGATCATCAGCAATAGGGGTGGGGTACGATCTGATATTTCCATTTTTGAGGCGAGAGGTCCTTGAAGTAGGAGGTTTTTTTTTTTCCTTGTCTCAAGATTAACGGTATATATTTCCTGAAGTGTACATGTCCTCAGTGAAATATCCCCAGTGTTTTTAACATATTCTGGAATTTGCTGTCCAACCGTGACCTGATACACAATGCAAGGTGCAGCGCACAACGCGGCTTCTGTCTTCCTTGTCTGAAGTGGAGTGTGCGCCTCACTTCCAAGACCACCGCTCTTCCCTCTCCTCGGTTATTTTAGCCACTCGCAGGACCATAGGGAAGACATTTTTTTGCTAGGTCATCTCTTCTCTGACACCAGCAAATACTCTGTAAGGTGGGGCCCATTTTTTACAATAGCATGTTTTTTGATTCCTATGTTTCCTTTCCAGTGAACAATGGATAGCATAGATGAACTTTACTCTTAAGCATTGAAGTGGAGCAGATTTACTGTTCCTCAACTGAAAATTTGCATACCTCACAACTGGATCTGAATTGTTCTTTATTTAAACACTGTGCTTCTTACTCTTGATTTAACTAGGCATACTAGGCTCGTAGGTTCCAGGAACCTCCAACAATATAGTAATAAAAGAAAAAAAAAGGAGGGGCGCCTGGGTGGCCCAGTCGGTTAAGCATCTGCCTTCGGCTCCAGCATCTGCCTTCAGCTCAGGTCATGATCCCAGGGGCCTGGGATCGAGCTCCGCATTGCATCAGGCTCCCTGCTCAGCAAGGAGTCTGCTTCTCCCTCTCCCTCTGCCCCCTCCCCGCTTGTTTGCTGTCTCTCTCTATCTCGCTGTCTCGCTCACTCACTCTCAAGTAGGTAAAAATCTTTTTTTTTTTTAAAGGAGTAAATTGTAATGCTCCTTTTTCTTTTTGTTTAATACCAGCTTACTAACTAGCATATCATAAAAAATGAAATATGGTTGGTTTTTGTGCGGTCCACAGACTTTAGGTTGAAACAAATGCTAAGCTCAGAAGTATAAATTTTAAGTCCTGAATGAACTAAATGGAAAGGAAATTTTCTCTTGGGGTAAGTACTTATTAGTAACTTATCAAGATAGAATATATAATTCAATCAACACATATTGCTTGCCCACTGTGTTAGTTCTCTGTTGCTACTGTAACAAATTACCAGACATTTAGTGACTTAAAACAACACAAATTTATTCTCTTACAGTCTGAAGGTCAGAAGTCTAAAATCCAGGTGTTCACAGGGCTAAATTCCTTCTGAAGGATTTCTTTTCCTTGCTTCTTTGAGCTTCTACAAGTGGCCTGCATTCCTTGGCTTGTGACCCCTTCATCACGTCAGCTTCTTGTTTCCATTGTCATATCTCCTACCATTCACTTTGATCTCCTCCATCCCTCTTACTGAGCCCACTTGAATACTTCAGGATTATCTCTCTATGTCCATATGAGAGAGAGAGAGAGAGAGAGAGAGAGAGAGCACGAGCAGGGGGAGGGGCAGAGGGACAGGGACAAGCAGACTCCCTGCTGAGTAGGGAGCCTGATGCAGGGCTCAGTCCCAGGATCCCAAGATCATGACCTGAGCGGAAGTCAGACACTCAACAGACTGAGCCACCCAGGCGCCCTTCTGTGTCCATATTCTTAATTTAATAACATCTGCAAACTCCTTTTTGCTATATGAGATAGCATTCACAGATTCTGGGGATTAGGATGTAGTTGTTTTGAGGGGGACCATTATCCAGCCTATCACACCTGTTAAATTCCAGGTATTTTGCATTGTGCTAAGTAAGTAGAGGTGGAAAAAAAAAAAAGTGAGGGCGCTCTGTGCTCAGTTATATCTGCTGCTTAGACTGTAAGTTACATTTTTAGTTTTTCTGTAAATTGCTCCGGGGCTTTTGCCTAATTCTTATAGGTCTTGAAGTTGTATGGCTAGAGCAGGAGTTTCTTTACCATCATCAGAGAAATATTTCTAGGATTTCTAGGACCATATTCTTACTCTCATATTTTTGAGAGTACAGTTTAAATCATTCATTAAAAAAATATTAAGTATCCACTCTGCGATAAATATACACTGGGCCCTAAAGATATACTAATAAGCAAGCTACACCAGGTGCTGGCCTCTGTGGACTTTATAGTTAGGTCATTCTTCTCAGATCCCTTTGTCACATAAACATGGCCCAAACATGTAAAGTTCTGTACACATGAGAATTTCGCTAGGTCTCATGAACATGTTTTTAAAATCCTGACTTGAAATATTTTCAGATTTTTCTTTGTGCTTTCGTTTTTGTTCCAATAATTGTTTTAGGTGTTTCAACTTCAGATATTTAATACAATGTTGGAAAAGTAAAGATTGAATTATTTAAATTTTCTTTTTTACAGATGTTTCATTTGGATCCTTTGACTCATACAATATTTAACCCAGAGTTATTTCAACCAGAGATGCCACTAACTACAGGTAAGAAAACTCCTCATCCCTGTTACCCTGTCATTTATTTTGCTTTTGTTTTTTTTTTTAAATTCAAGATTCCCTAATAGCTTCTTGTAGCAAGTCACTAATATGCCTAGAAAGGAAATGGTGATACATGTTTTAAAAACCAACTTTCACTAGACTTGTTGGAACTATATTTGCACAGACTATACTTGCACAAAAGTGGTGTTCCATCCCACTTACCCATTGTCTGACTTAATTGTTAGTGATATCTGTGAGGATGGCTCAGAAGGAATTTTTTTCCGGTAACATTTTCCTTTTCACCCAGTCTTATTAGCTCTGGGTTCTTTATAACTCCTGTTTCCTTTATCCCAGATGCACATGAGGTATTCTCCACTTCTCAGGTCTGTTCCCCAAACATTTATTTGAGCATCTGTTGTGTGCCATCCAGTGTGCCAGGCACTGGGGAAACAAAGTTTACAAAAGTTTCCAAAAATCATAAAAATCATCTCAGTAGAAAAATCATCTTTTAAAAGCTTTTGGCTTCATAGTCTGACCAATTGGATAAAACTTAGGTTAATCATCCTTCCTTCTAATATGACTGTATTATTGCCATTGACAAATTGTTGAATCTCATATGGATGATTTAAAAAAATCAGCTCCTTTAGTCTCTTTTTATTTATTGATTTGTATGTAAGCTTTGTGTGATGGCTCTTTTTATGTGCTCCTCATATCACTAGTGGGACTTAACATATGCTCTGAGGCAGCGTGAGTAAATTGTGGAAGTTGTATATAGAGCAGAGAGTGTTGTATTTGGGGGATCTGTCTGGTTCAGTGAGTAGAGCATGCGACTCTTGATCTCGGGGTTGTGAGTTTGAGCCCCATGTTGGGTGTAGAGATTATCTTTAAACAAACAAACAAACAAAAAACCCAGAGACTTGTAATCACCGAGTGGACATCAGCTATTCTATTTACCATGGACTTGCTTGTCCTCATTGGGAGACTTCATCCAGTTTGTATCATTCTCACTTAAAATTAATATTGTTACTATGGTAGCCACTTTTTCTTTTTTTAGATCAAAATGTTCTGCATTTTTTTATCGCTATTATGTATATCTAGGAATTCTTGGGAGGGAAAAAATAAATCTGCTATATGTTGACCTTCCCTAGCAGAAGTTGTATGGCTGAGGCCTTTCTCTCTTTACCCCACAGAATGTATTTTGTAGGCTGCTGTAGGAGAGATCTCGTGAAATGCTGTCCAATCTGAGCTGTAGGTCAGCTTCCTGTGAACAAGTAAAGATCTTGGTAGCTTCTGTGTTTCCTGTGAACTTTTTATTCTGGGGTTCAAAGTTCTTTCTTAGTATCAAAGTTCTTTCTTAGCTTTATTGAAAGCCTAAGAACTTGGTTCTGTCGTCAGAAAACATAAACATTTCCATTTAATGCCTTGTAAATGCCAAATAGTACCCTGAGTAAATGCTTTCTTAATGTTTTTATTTCATCAAGTTTATGGAGGTTGAAATAAGATTATAAAAAGAAACATCTCAGTAAATATTATGTGGTCAGAGCTTCATGTTGTAGAAATTATTTTGCCATAGTATTAGAAAAACTCTTAAAATTATACCTCAAAATCTCATATTCCAGTTATTACCTCATCATTTTTATTGTTGTGTTTTTCCCTCTCTGTTGCAGTGGCATAGTCCAATTTTTATGATCCAAGATGTATGGATGTTTTATTCACTTTTTAAAGGGTAGAGAGGTTATTTAAGCCAATATTAACTTGTAATTCTCATGGATGTTTTATCTTCTTGAAATCTGAAACTATTAGTTCTACTACTTGTTGAAAATTTTATGTGATACGGTACAACTTTTAGGTCTATAATGTTATATATACTGTAAGTTAAATTTCTCTGCATAGTGGGATGTTACTTCATGGCATAGAAATGTGGCCAAAATAAAATTGGCATTAAAATGACTACATGCATATCAAATCTAATTTTCTAGTTGATTTAACTTTTGAGTGTGTTCCCTAAAGGAGAAAAATGGCCCCACTTCACTAATAAAATTCCCCAAACTTGGAATTTCACATATTTAAAGGAAATTAAGCCATACAGCAAAAAATAATAGCAAATCTTCAAGTATTTTTAGAAGAGTTAATAAGTGAGAGACTTGAAGTTTAATGTAAACGTGATCTAACTCTTCTGTATTTTCCATGACATACAAAGGTTGCTTTTTTAGAGCCTTCTCTTATTGATACAGCATTCAAGAGGGAATGTTTTTATGAGTAGATTTGTTACATTATCACAAAGCTGTATTAGTAGTGTGAAAATGTTTCTATTTCTAAGCAGTTTTATTTCCCTGTCAAAAATTAAGTTCTAGCCATTTTTTGGAATTTTTAAATTGCAATTTTTTTCCTAAAAGTATTTTAAGGTATCCAGGATAAATTTCATACAGACAAGAGAAGATAATTTTCTTAAATTAATACTGCATTGGCCAGTCACTACCCATTTTTCCTTTCTTGTGTATGTTTTGCTTCAAATTCAGTCATTTTTCAACTGACTTCCTTATAAATTTCTTGCATAATAACAGGAAATAATTATACCTTTGTTTCCTCCAGTTCTCTAGCCTTATCCTGATTCATCATAACACTGAGAAGATAAAAATAAATTCTCTCTTAAGTTATAGTTGATTTTTTTAATTTCAACATGAAGATTTAAATCTTCTTCATAAACTTATTTATCTAAAATAATATGAACTTCTGTTACCTAAAAGAATGAACTTCTGGTTAAGAGACTGTGAAAGACTGAAATGAACACAGAAACATTCTCCTACAATTTTGTTAGTATCAGACATCTTAATTTGCAGTCAAATGAGTGAGAAACACCATATGCCTCTATTGCAGAGCTGAGGGTTATTATACTATTAACATAAAAACCAGCTGGGGAGCTTAGGGACTTTCTCATATTGAACAATTTGATTTTATACTACCAGAGGTTCTGATTTGCCTTTGAATTTTCCAAAGTCAGATATAGTCTGGGTATCGATTAAGCTTCTAGTCTTCTTTATGTTTTTATCATAATTTATTGAAATGCAGCTATTGTCAATTAAATTTTTTACAGGATTTTATAAAATGCCTGTGCTGTTTCAGAAGAGTTGATATGAGAGTACTCAGTATTCAGAGATTGTATACAAACATCAAAAGCTATGAATTAGCAGGAAATGTCCACCAGATTTTTGGTGCAATAGACCAAATGAAATTGGGAGGGCAGGGAAAACAACCTAGCCAGTTGGGGAATGAAGGCAGTACTTGGGGATTCAGATAAGGGAAAGGAACCAAACACTTAGTTCAGGAAAGGCAGGTAGCCTGAGATCACTATCAGTGTATTTCACACATGTGGGCGCTAGCTCAGTCTCTTCTACTGTCAAGTTAAGCACATTCTCTTTGAGGAATGGAAGTCAGTGTCTAATGAGGTGAAGGCAAAAGGAAATGTCATGGTGCCCAGGAAATGGTTGCTGCTTTTAACTGGTATTTGTGTCATTTTAAAAATGCTTTGTTAGTAGTCAAGATTTTGAAGGCTGTTGACATCTTCATCCTTGCCAGATGGACATCACATCTTTTCTTGGATTGGTGCAATGTGCTATCACCATTCAACATATGTTTATTTATCGTGGTTCTCTAAAGGCATAAAACTGTTGTTAAAAATAAAGTTACTAGTCAAGTGAGGAAGGTAATTATATCAGTATGGAATTTTAGCTAACAAATGAATTTGAAACCTCTATTTAAAAACATAGTTTCAGGGTTTTTTTTTTTTTTTTACTTTATATTTTGTAGCAAATTTGAGAAGCCTCACAGTTTCTTTTGCTTTCTGTTTGTTGTTTTCACTTTTAGCAGATGGTCCATACCTTCAAATATTAGAGCAACCTAAACAGGTAAGAGGATTAAAGGGATGGGACTTCCTCTTTAAATGTGAGATCCATAAGTCTCATATTCGTATCTCAAGCACTGAATAAAATAATAAGTGAATTTTATGAAGGAAGTAGCTTATCTAGAAGTTTAGCAGCCTACTACCAAATTATTTGACAACATCATTTGTCTGCTTTACATTTCTCTTAGTCATTCTTCCAAGTGTCCTGAGCCTCAGTCGTAGTTCTGTAAAACCTAGATGATTACAGATCCTTACTACCTCACTATCTCCACCATCTCTGTGCTTAGCGGCCACTCCTAGGAAAGGCATAGGTTGTCTCCATTCATTTTCATTTATAAGGAAACAACCGTACATGCAGTTCATAGACACTAACTTATACCCATCAACCCTGTCCCTGCACAGACGGTAATTTCTTAGCCTTCCTCCTTCCTTTAGAAGCACCAGCCCTTTCTGTTTTTTTCTTTGGGACACATGACCTAAGGTATTACAAGTACCAGTGAGGTGTAGGTAATATATTAGAATGGACAGTTGAGTCCTCCTCCCTCTGGGTGTTAGCCTGAGACTCAGCCCCTTTGGAGACAGGAGAGGAGCATTTTATTTTATCAGGTTCTTCCTCTTAATCACTAGATTTTGTCGGGGATGCTTGGGAATTGAAGTGGCTACCTCACCATGCCCTGACTCTGTGGATAAATATTTATTGGAAATTGGATGGGACCATTGCTATGAAAGAGGAGGAAAGAGAATCTTCATGTTTTTCTTAGAAGGTATAGGGGAGAGCTTAATTATGAGGGGATTTTTAGGAGACTAGTATAAGTCCCCCACAGAATGAGGGCAGAGCAAGTAAATCTCTGAATGGATGTGATTACCACATTTGTGTGAGACTGGAGATGCGTATACCTGCTGTCTTGCAGTTAATACCCAAAACCTTTCTTAATGTTTCTAGTAGCTCTTCTGCATTGTGTAACATCTGACAAATCCTAACTAGGTCAAGAACTTAAATAAAGCATCCATTGTGGTTACTGTAATTGTGACATGTGTTTAGATTTCAGTTAGAATTTAAAGGTTAGAACTATCTTAACTATCATTATAAGGCTGGACTGAGATAAAAGTTTTTGATGCGGAGATGGAATGCCACATGAGACTTTGGACACTGTTCTGGTCGTTTGCAGTGGCAGACCGACTCCATGGGCTGCCAACATGACTTGCCTTTGCTTTACCTCCATGTCCAGTTCTTTAACAGTGACTTCTCACAAGAGGTAGCCAGTTTTCTCAAAGACCCTCCCAGTGGAAGTTTATCCCCTTGGAAGTCTGTGCAGTGGTCTCGCCTCCTGGAAAACTTCCTAGCTTTCAAAATCTGCTAGCTCATGAAAGTGAGAGATCAAACTAAAATCTGTGTCTCTGCGTACCAGGCAAAGCGTGTTTTTCAAATACTTACTTTCATAAGCATAAACAAGAATTTTTAAATGCAGTTCCTTATTATGGGTCCAACAGTTATAAGGAAAAATTGACACATATGATTTACCTAAAGGGCTGTGTAAATCCAAAATTCAAAATTTAATTCACTATGCGTAGATGTCTAAAAGCTCACCTGAGTAAAACCATGTGTTTGTTTACCAAGCTGATGTTATTTTGATGTCTGACTCCAGTGAAAGTAAAAAGATTGTATTTAAGTCAGACTTTCTGACCGGATGGATGTAGCCCTTGCCTTTGAGGTTGATGACTCATCGTAAGCAAATGGAGTTACTAAAATGAATGGCTGTGGATCGACAAACCTCTAATCTCAAAACTTTAGAATCAGAAACACATTTAGACTATACATGTGAAGACATCTTATCTTCCTGAAAAAAAATGTAATAAATTTCCATCCTCAGGCTGAAAATTCCTTTGCACAGAAGTTTAGATACTCTTATGCAATCATGAATACTACCTATTGTTTTTCAAACTGTTAGCAAGCTATTAAGACATGTCTCTTTACTCATATTCTATTTGACACGACTCCCAATAAGATATAGAAGTATATATGTATATATTTTTCCACCTGCCTAAAGGAATTTTGTTATTAAAGACAATGAATTACTTTATTAAAGTTTTTATAATAAAAGTTAGAAAAATGTTTTTTCTTTGCCACAATTTTCCCCAGCTCTGACAGAGATGAGTCATAGCGTAGACTACTAATCTTTAGAATATCCAGTTCTGTCGCATATTATTCAGTGCTAATTATCTAATGCTTTTTAAAAACCAAGGTTGTATTTAAGTAGATTAACAGTCAATAAATATCTTTATGGCTAGTCACTTCTGGAGGCTCATGTCATGCATGCTGTTGCTTTTTCATGCTTTTAGAAATTTCATTTAATTATTAAAAATAAGCCAAAAGCCTTTGTCTACAAAAGGTATAGGGCTGAACATGTAACTTATTTTTTGGTTTGAATTTGGTGAGAAGCAAAACAGAGGAATTGCTCCTAAGCTCACCTCAAAAGGTTTCCCTGGTATTAGGTTTGAAATCTCCTGAGGAGTCATATGCAAAAGTTGCTTTAAGTCCCAGTTTATTGAGTTGGTCATACCCTCCAGATCCATGTGTGACTTGAGGAACTTTCCCACACTAGGGAATTTACCTCAGGCCTCACTCATCCCGTGAAATATGCTTTAGGACTGATCCCCTTTGGAAATCAGAAAGTTCTCAGAAAATATAGGGACAGTTCCAGATCGTTACCAGAGGTTTAAATTATTAGTTCAGGGCTCCTGGACCACTCAGACTATTTTGCAAGACCCTATGAAGCATAATGAAATGTAGCGCAATCTAAGGAGGGCAAGAATTTTTACATTGGCCCATGAGCTCAAAGCTGTTAAAACCTTTGCATTTGCCAGGCTTTGCAATTGTTGAGTATGCAAGGTAGAAAGCCCCTACCAGCAAGTAGTGGGTGTGCGGAGCTCCTGATGGCCTAGTGATCTAGCACTGTTTATATGAAATCAGCCCCACTGTAAAAATAAATGAAAGGTGAGGATGTTTCTTAAAGTATATTAAGATATTTGAAAAGGATTTAAAAAAAGAAAAACTGTCTGATTAAGCTTAAACTATAACACTAACACATATTGACTGACAGCTTTATAAAGTTGAGTCTTTCAGGAAAAATATTGAAAGCTCCCTCATTATTAAGCTTCCTTAATATCAGATCCATTTTCATAATCGTCCTTGCTTTATTCTTGGTATACAAATACGTACAGTTATCACTGTTAGTTTTGTAAATCATAAAATGCTAGCACTGGATTAGACCTTACAGATGGTCTTGTCTAATCTTCTCATTTGTATAGATTAAAAACAACAACAACAACAACATGGAACTTCGGTGTTTATCAGCCCACAGTAGTTCACATGGTTAAAGGCCTCCAGCTGTCTCTTCACTGATGTACTGTATCTGTAGAATTCTTGGGTTAATAATATTGAAAGAGATTATCTGGTTTTGGATTATTCGGGTCAGTTAGTATATCAAGCTTGAGCTTGATGATATCAATAATCATAAAATCCAAAATCTTCTGAACTGTTGCATGGAGTGTGTTCTACAACACGGATGCAGTATATTTAACAGGACATTGCTGTATCCCCTCCTGAACCAACTGTAATCAGAGTAGATAAAGGAATTCCTTTAAGTAAGAGTCAAAGAAGCGTAAGTCAGTAATATGGCCAAGTTCAGAGCTTGGCAGCAGCAATTCAAGATGAGGAAGCTCTGATTCAAACAAGCTGCAGCATGTCGAGTCCAAGGCTTAAAATCTTCAGCGGCTCACTCTCCGCATATGCACAGCAGGAGAGGTCCTGCAGGGTTAGCCACAGCTAACTTAGCCACAGCTCAGTACACAAGTATCAGTTAACATCTATGTTTATAATAAGATTATGGGAAAAGTGGTTCTCATTTGCAGAGTCCTCTTTCACAGTGTATGTTTTTCCTCTCTCACCTAATACACACAAGAATTAAACATTTGTATATAACTTTGCCCCTATAATTTTTAACAAGTGTTTCTCAAACTTGTTGGCTCTGTATTCACCTTTGCAGAGAGGATTTCGTTTCCGTTATGTATGTGAAGGCCCATCCCATGGTGGACTCCCTGGTGCATCTAGTGAAAAGAACAAGAAGTCCTACCCTCAGGTCAAAGTAAGTCTGTGGTGTCCTTCTATATGATTCTGGAAGATTTGATTTCCTAAGAGCAAAAGAAAGGAATGCTTTAAGTGAATACCATCTGCCTTTGCTCCTAAGCTGTTCGCATGATGATTATAATTTTTAAGTAGAAGTTTGTCTCTTAGCAATAGAAGTGACACGTTTTAAGATTCTATTAATATTTCCATGGAGTAGAACTTACTTCAACATTAACCAACTTTTACTATTTCTTGATCACCTTCAAGTGTTTTTTCGTTGTAATACTTCCTGAAATTTTAATAAGTCTTCGAAAGAAGTGCTTGATTTCAGCCCTTTGGAGATTCAGTGAGAGACAGCAGATGACTGGGTGTGTGGATTATGTGGCACGGTATTTAACAGCATGAACTCCGATCCAGGCTCTCACTGGTTTGTCCAACACTTCTAAACCTCTGGACCCTAATGTGCACGATGCAGAAATGTGAATGGTGTGTACCTCATAGAGTCTTGTAGAGAGGGAATGAGAACATGAATATTAGTGTTCCACAGAGAGCCTGAAAGTGCTGTAGGGCCTCTCCTTGAGCAACTGTACAACAACACATGCCGGTCCTAGGAACCTACTGCTTCCTGATGTGCCTGCAGCGGGCTTGGTCCAGCCTTTTACACATCCTCAGGTTCTTTTTCTGTCTGTTAGTTTAATTGAGAATATTGTTCTCAGAGTTAGTTTGAGTTTTTTATTCTCATAACATGACTCCGTGTTTCGTAGGCTGATTGCTAAGCGTTTTGCAGATAAGCCAGTCAATAATTACAATTACGCCATTTGTAAAAGTTTTGTTTGTTCAGTAATTCAGGACTTTGGCAAAAGGTTATCAGCTCAGCTCCCACTAAGGTGTGTGTGCCTCTCAGGGTAGAACATTCTCATATCTTTTGTTGTTGGTTTGTTTTGAGGACTAGGTGAAGGGCCATAGGACAGAGCCTCAGTAAAACTGTGATGTGAAGGAAATTTGGCAACACGGAAATTTGTCTCTGGTGTTGCCAGCCTTGTGTTCTGCCTTCTCCCTCTCCTCCCTCTCCACCTCTAGGTGAAGGCCTCTCTAATTTCTTATCCCTGTTCCAAGACAGAAGACAAAATACTGTGATGTTATTCCTTACCTCTTGAGTGAAACTCACCCATAGTATCTAGCATCTGCCCTACCTGTCATGTTTGCAAGCTGGCTGCCGTGTGGGATGGAAGATGTTTTTCCCATTCAGGGTCATCAGGGAGGGTAAACATGATGTGTTTAATTCACAGAAGGAAACCACAGCCTTATGGTCTCAAGTCCTTTAGAATCTGGGTGAGGAAAGAGGAGCAATTAAACAAAGGAATTAGCATTTATTAAGCACCAAAGAGTTGCCAAATGCTTTACATATATGATCTCTTCTAATCCTCTTTTTTTTTTAAAGATTTTTATTTATTTATTGAGAGAGAGAGTGATAGAGAGAGAGCATGAGAGGGGGAGAGTCAGAGGGAGAAGCAGACTCCCCGCTGAGCAGGGAGCCCGATGCGGGACTCGATCCCGGGACTCCAGGATCATGACCTGAGCCGGAGGCAGTCGCTTCAACAACTGAGCCACCCAGGCGCCCCCCCTTCTAATCATCACAACAATCCCCTGTCAGTAAAAAGTGTAATGTCTGTGAGGAAACTGAGGCTCAGAGAGAGGACTTCACTCACCTTTCTCAAGGATCGCTGGCTCTTCTTCGAAGGCTGTTGCTTGTCGAACTCTCCCGTGGAGTGTGTGCATGTGTGGTGCTGGAGGCAGGGACCGAGGGCACAGGGCCTGGGAGGAAGAGGGCAAAATGAGGAGCAGAGAACTGTAACTCTGGAAAACAAGAGGGAGAGAGGCTGGGGGCGAAGGGGTACTCAGATGTTAGGGAGTCAAATCCACCACTTTTTCCCTTTTCTTTTTCTTTCTCTCTTCCTTCCTTCCTTCCTTCCTTCCTTCCTTCCTTCCTTCCTTCCTTCCTTCCTTTCGTTTCTTTCCCTTTCTTTCTTTCTTTTTTTCTTTCTTTCTTTCTTTCTTTCTTTCTTTCTTTCTTTCTTTCTTTCTTTCTTTCTTTCTTTCTTTCTTTCTTTCTTTCTTTCAGAGAGAGTGCATGCATGCAAAAAGTGAAGGAGAGGCAGAGGGAAAGGGAGAGAGAAAATCCCATGTGAGGCTTGAACTCACAACCCTGAGATCATGACCTGAGCTGAAATCAAGAGTCGGATGCTTAACTGACTGACCCACTCAGGCCCCTTCCAGTGCTTATCTTTTTAACATATGTGACTGTGTATCATCTGTATAAATATTTTATGTGTTTATGGGTGTGTGCTTACAATAAGGATAATTGAAAGATACATGTTATCTGCTTTGGTATTGTTTATAATTACTGAAGAATTAACATTAAGAGACAAACTGGGTGTTTTGTTTTTTTTTTTCCGGACTGGCTCTGTACCAAAAATGTAAATTATGGTATTTTCATGAACTATTTACTTGAATTCCTCCAGTCTCTTGTGGCTAAGTAACAATTTTTGATACTAACAAATACATAGCATTACCTTTGTTGTAAATTTATTACCTAATTAAAAAAAACTTTATCCATTTATGCTCAGTCTTCATACATCCTTCTCATGTAGTGGTTGCTGCCTCACATTTACAAAATAATTTAGAAATGAAACAGCCTAGTGGAGACATTAGAGGTTCTTGTCAAATCATAGTTTCTGTATCAAGGAGTTTAATACTTAGTGGGAAATACAGGTATATAAACAATTAAAAATAAAGTCAAAATATAAGTGTGTAAGATTGCTCATTATTACACTTGAGCTACAGTGTCATTATTTCACCCAGTCATTTATTTTTTATTCACTAATTCAACATATACTTATTAAGCATTTAGTCCAGTTGTAAGAGAAGGAAGAACAGTTTAGAGAATCTGTTACAAACTGTCATTGTTCTTCTAGCCTGTCTTTGTTCACTGAGAGTTTAAATGCCTCTGCTGTTCATAACAGTTAAAGGAAGTCATTTTATTTATCTTAAAAGCTCTTACTCAGAAGGCTGGAGAAGAGGGAGAGAAAGACACAACCATGAGGCATTTGTCCTAGAGCTCTTCTCCCAATCTCACTTTTAATAGTGATCCTAAAAGGGGACCTTTCAGGTTACAAAGGGATTTTAAATCCCTACTCTCTGTAAAATTTAGAGGAAAGAGTTGCTCTCAGTATCTGTCTCTCATCAGGAGGATCTTTACAATTGTACGTGTCTTCTGTTGTAGTGAACTAAGCACCCTTCTTGTGTGAGGCTGGAAGGGGGAAGCAGTGGGCCAGATACAACTATATCAGGGTTTCTCAGACTCGGCACTACTGACATTTGGGACCAGAAAACTCTTTGTTGTGGGGGGCTTGCCAGTGCGTTGCAGGATATTCAGCAACATCCCTGGCTTCTACCTGCTAGAAGCCAATAGCCTCTCGACAACTGTGACAACCAAGTTATCTAGGTATTGCCAGATGCCCCCTGGGGGGGCAAAATTACCCTGCCTTAGGACCACTGATCTAGATGCAGGGTCAAATCAACCGTAACCTTTCTCCTATGCATACTTTTCTACTTATAAAGCTGTTGCACATGGGTTATATGGAATTGCCCAAGTATATTATTTTGCAAACATACGTACTTTTCTCCATTATTAGTAGATACTTATTTTCAAGATGATGATCACAGTGACTGTATAATTTCTTCTCGGATCTCTGAGCTAGCGTACTGGATATTAAAGAGAAAGAAAAGAGAAGAAAAAAGATGTCTTCAACCTTCCATATTCTGATAACTGCATATCTAAAAGTTAACATAGGAGCTCTGTTGGCACTCGGGTATGAACTGTTGCAGAAGAGAAAGTGAAAGTGGAAACAGGCTCAGCCCAGGCAGCGAGC
This sequence comes from Callorhinus ursinus, assembly GCF_003265705.2. Lineage (NCBI taxonomy): Eukaryota > Metazoa > Chordata > Mammalia > Carnivora > Otariidae > Callorhinus > Callorhinus ursinus. Next base: position 84,103,505 of record NW_027397066.1, read on the forward strand.
CTGCAGGGCCGCTGTCGTGTGTGAGCAGTGGGAGCATCAGTGGAATTGTCCTCACCCTCCCTTCCAGTGGAGGAAGGTATAACAGGGGGTGCCCCACACTCACCACAGAACCCATTCCTGCAGGAATTCAGAGGGAGGGCATTTAGATTTACTGGGAAGAAATGCTATTTCTGAGGTCTACATATGCTACATCCTTACTAAGTACATTTGTTCAGTTTTAACAGTGAAATATTACGGGCTCTGCCTTTTCCTCACCTCCAGCCTCCTACTGTTCCCTCTCTCCCTCTCTTCGAGCACACCACTCCCGTGAGAGGCCTCTGAAAGGCTCCCCGTGCTGTCACACGCAGGCAACAGCAAAGGGTCGGGGCCACCCTGAAAGCTGCTGGGGTTCACTGTGACCCCTAACAACACTTTATAGAGTGCGTGAACGTAAAACCCACTTGGCTTACTCTCTTGCTAATTGTCCAGATATGATACTCAAGTTAAATCATTTTAAAACAACTCTAGGGGTCTACCCACTCCTTTTTCTACTGGAATTTTGTCTCATGCCTAAAACCCTATTTCTGATAAGCTGGGTGTAAGCCAGGCTTAGACCCACTCTTGCCATGTGGAGATTATTACTAGAACTCAGGCTATGAGCTACGGGACCATCTGGTGCTCTGCATGCTTCTTTCAAGTCAGAATCCTGTTCTGATTTCTAGAGCCTTGCTGTGTAAGTCTTCACAGTCTTTTTATTTTTTTTTTGAGATTTTATTTATTTATTTGACAGAAAGAGGGAGAGAGAGAGCACAAGCAGGCAGAGGGAGAGGGAGAAGCAGGCTCCCTCCTGAGCAGAGAGCCCGATGCAGCACCTTGATCCCAGGACCCTGAGATCATGACCTGAGCCGAAGGCAGACGCTTAACAGACTGAGCCACCCAGGCACCCCTTCACATTCTTTTAAAAAAAAATTGTTTTAATTACAAAATACTTCAAGCATATTTCAAGAACATTTAAAAATTGGTATAACAGACACCAGGTACACCATCTGGATTTAATAGATCTTAGCATTCTACCATGTGAGCTTCTAATCTATCAATGAAACGCAGTTACAGCTACAAGCCATCTATCACTTTTTCCTTCTTGGTAAGTAAACCACTACTCTGAACTTTCATTCTCTGATATGCTTTAATACTTTTACTACGCTAAGTATGCTTCCATAAATATTGGCATTTTCAGGAGAACTAATTTTTACTGGCTTCCACCCCTATTTTCTATTATATTTCATGGCTCCTTTTCAGGGCAAATGAGAGTTAAAACTAGGCTCCGTCGAAGATCAGTGTTCACTTTGATCCTGCTGATTCGTCTTTATCAGCTAGAAAGAATTTATTCATTTACACTGTGGAGCTTATTCTGACTCACAACAACAACAACAAAATAACATTAAGAGAAAAATCTAGGGAAAGTAAATATATGGACGAACCATTATATCTTGCCCTTTTTAAAGAAAGCTTTCCTGTTGTTAAACATTTAATATTCTATTATACTATCCAGTAAAATTTCTCTTTAAAGTTTCCTCACTTCTGATTTCATCACGAAGCTCCTAATGGAAGAGGCTGGTAGAAAAGCCCAAGTAGCTTCCTCGGGGCCAAGCTTGTCCCTGCCTGTTTTTGACTCAGCAAGGAGTGCCTAGGAAGGCTCGTTTCCCTTTTTCCCGAAAGTTATGCATCAGATTTTTTTATTAATCAAGCTGCTTTCCTCTTCACAGAGGTGGAAAGGCGCCAATAGGAGCAGCTCCATGGGGCTTTGTAAACTCCCAGTGATTCTCTTCCAGTGTGGCAGAAAGTACCCATCCTCCAGCAGAGCCCACTCTATGCCAAACAGAAATCAGTGTCAGTGACCTTGATTCTAAAATACAAATAGCTTACCAGTGGGTATTTTTATTTTCTCTTTAGTTATAAATATCAAATGCAATGGACTACAACTTGAAACACAGCTGATGGGAGTGTAACTATTTTTAATCGAATGTTTTCTGAAAGCTTGTCTCACATATGTGTTCTTTCCTGAGTGTTTTACATTGAACAGAAGGCATGTGTTGAAATATGTAGGTCAACAACAGCTTTTTTGTTGTCCCCCCTACCCACTTGATTTTTTTTTTTTTTTATCTCCACTCTCAGTGCCTCTCACTTAAAAATCCTAAATGGTGAGTTCTGTCAAGGTCCAATAAAGACTGGCTGATCTGCTGTGGCATTTAAGGCTATCATATATCCTTGCATAACCTTTCCTTTGTATAAACTTGTCTGATCCAGGAGGTTTGCCATTTTAAGGATCTAGTTTTAATACGAATTTTGAATAATTTAATCTGACTCAATTTCTAAAAACAGGGAAGATAATCACCAGTAATCAGTTAGGCATGCATATAGAACCTAGGTTCATAGCATTTATTAAAATTTCCATCAGCAACCCTAAGCTGTTTCCTATTTGCATATGTTCATAGGGGAAATAACGACATCCCCTAGGCAGAGAGCCCTGTGCTCTGTATATTGAGGAGAGGGCTTTGTGGCCTGGGTCCCTGTTTGTGGTTTCACAGAACTTTGAGACTTCTGAATTTCTGTGCAGAATTTTATGCAAATGTACATACATTTTTCTGAAGAAATAACTTTTTAATCAGATATTCAAAGGGAAGGACTCAAACATGGTTAAGAATCAATGCTGTGGAGTACGTCTCTTTAGCTTTTTGATAGCAGCTAATTAAAAGATTAGTTGGTGTATATATATGTATAGAATGTCTTTGTAAATTTTTTGTTTTTATTTTTGTATATGTTTTCGCATTTTTTTTAATCCATTTTAAGTGAGTTGAAATACTTCAGGTTGCCAACACAAAGCTCAGGAAAGCCTCCCTTTACCTTGGTTGTAGGGTGGAAAAGAAGGAGACTTACTATCAACAGACCAAAAAAGTGAATAGACTTCACTGCTTTTTCTCTCTTGCCCTTCCATATTGATGCTGATTCAGCATGAAGATAACCATTAGTGATTGAAATTAAAAGAGAGAAAATTCATTTAACAAATATTCTTTGAGCCCTGTGTGTCCGGTCCTCTCTAGGCAAGCAGACAAAACTCTCTCCAGTGTGCAACCACAATCTAGACTTCTAGATAATTTTTCTTTCCAGTAGTTCAGAAGTTTTGCATTTGGCCCCTTGAACAAAATATTACCTGGTAGAATATTTTTAAAAATAGCCCTCTAAACTCACCATATGTGTTCACTGTCTCTATTATGAACTAGAGAGGGCTACTCATTAAGGAAACTTCTAGCAGAGATCATAGCTGTGAAGCTTAACCCTTAGAGATTATCAAGGGAACCCCAGATTGTCTGAATTTTAAGTTTTGTTTTGTCGGTCCTGGCTTGGTGACCTTCCTCTGCTGGTCATTCTTAGTTTTCTTCCCTCTACTCTTCTTTAAATACATAATTGTCCTGGGACTATTCTTCAATCTAAAGCAAATCTCTGATGGCTTCTAACCCTTGTGGTCTCAGTCTGAAGATTATATATAGTGTCTCCCCATTCCATTCAAGAATGTAGGTCTCATAAAGTCACATACTGGTAATTCTTCTTGATAAGATAAGAATATCCAGAAGTACTATGCCCTCAAAATGTGTAACACCTCCTCTTCCACCGACAAGCTGTTTCTCAGCCTGTCAGCTGGTCTAGAGGTGAGATGGTAGACTCCCCTGCAGTCTCAGCCTACTATTCTCACCTGCGGGGGGGCGGGTCCCAGATCAGAACCCTCTGGCCTATACTCGCCTCCCTGAAGTCTCCTGAGGGTGCGCTGGAAGGTGCGTAAAGACTTTCACAGACTGTTCCTCTCACATCGAGGTCCCCATCAACCCAATAGAATGATTATAAGAATGGATTGTTGTGCTTACTTTCATCATCTCATTTAGGCATCACAACAATCCACTGAGGTAGGTTCTCTGATCCTCATTTGATAAATGAGAAAATCAAAGCCTAGAAAAGTTAAGAAGCTTACCCTGAGTCTCACAGTCTTTCTGGGATGGAGCCCAAGATTTCTGTTCAGACAGTATGATTTTTTTTTTTAAGATTTTATTTATTTATTTGAGAGAGGGAGAGAGAGCAGGAGGAGGGGAGCAGAGGGAGAGGGAGAAGCAGGCTCCCCACTGAGCAGGGAGCCCGAAGTGGGGCTCGATCCCAGTACCCTGAGATCATGGCCTGAACCAAAGGCAGACCCTTAACTGACTGAGCCACCCAGGCAGCCCCAGACAGTATGATTTAAGAGTCCATACTCTTAACCATCATGGGATACTATTCATTATTGAAATATTAAGGGTCTGTCTCTTCGTGAGGGTCCTTTAAATCTGTGGTTCTCGGTCAGCAGAATCACCCAGGAGATGCATCAGAGATGCCTGGGACCCGTTCCACACATGCTAAATCACAATGCGTCGTTTAGGGGCGCCTGGGTGGCTCAGATGGTTAAGCATCTGCCTTCGGCTCAGGTCACGATTCCAGGATCCTGGGATCGAGCCCCACATCGGGCTCCCTGCCCAGCAGAGAGCCTGCTTCTCCCTGTCCTTCTACTGCTACCCCTGCTTGTGCTCTCTCGTCCTCTCTCTTTCAAATAAATAAGTAAAAATCTTAAAAAAAAAAAAAAAGCAACAATGGGTCGTTCAGCCAATATGGGATTCTATAATTCTGTGATAATTTCTAAGGACTTATGTCATATAATGACAAGATATAACAACAGATGAATGAATAGGTAAGTCATGGTATAATTGCAGAATAAAATATGCCACTGTTTCTAAAAAACAACATAATTAAATAAAATTTTAAAAAAATGAAGACTGTACAACACGGAAAACTGCTCATGGGCTAATGTTAAGAAAAAAGCAGGATTCCAAATTAAGAATATAATCTCTGAAATGATTTAACTCAGTGAATGAGTTAAAATCAAGATTAGAGAAAGTCTATTTCAATTATCAAATGGAAAAGTAGATCTGAAATAATTTCCTGGAATGTAGCACAGAAAGATGGAAAACTTGAAAGAAAGGGTGAGATAAAGGGTGCAGGAGAGAGAGCAACAGGTGAATGACTGAAGGCCTGGAAGGAGGTGATAAAGCTGTAGATTTCTGGTTCTATGCTTAGAGGTTCTAGGGCTCAGGTAAGGTCAGGTGTGGCTTATGGACCACACCTGTAGGTTTTAAAGCATTAGCTCTGAAGTCAGCTAGTTTAGGGTTGGGCGTGATGTTGATTCCTTGTTTTGCCACTAACTAGCAGTGTTGCTCAACTTGGCCAAGCCTCAGTTTCTTCATCTGTAAAGTTGAGATAAATAATACCTACTCCATAGGATATGCATATAAATTAAGTTATTCAGTGCATGGCACACAGTAAGCACTTAAAAATGATAGTTGCTTTTATTTTACTTCATTTTATTTTGCTTTATTTTATTTATGAGAGAGAGCACATGTGAGCAGGGATTGCGGGGTGGGGGGGGGAAGGGGCAGAGGGAGAGAGAGAATCTCAAGCAGGCTCTACGCCCAGTGCAGAGCCCAATGCAGGGCTCAGTCTCATGACCCTGAGATCATGACCTGAGCCGAAATCAGGAGTCGGACGCTTAACCAACTGAGCCACCAAGGCACCCCTTTGCTTTTATTTTTATATACCCACACTAATTTAAGTGTTGAATGACAACCTTCCTGATTGGTTTATGGAATCATGGAGTTACACAAAAGCTTCACCAGTCCACTAATTATTTTTAGCACAACCTCACTAATTAGTATTGCTTCCACTCTATTTACACCATGTCCTTCCTTCCTTCTGGGGTTATTAAAGTAGGAGATTGAAAAGAGATCCTGTGCCAAAAGCTTACTTGTACATGTAACACATGATTTCTTATGAAAATATAGGTAGTTGGAAGTCAGAAAGCAGTGTATTAAACTTTTGTTAGGCTCCTTAACTGTGTTTTCTTTGACACTATGCATGCACTGATTTCATTTGTGTGAGTACTGTATTATAGTTTCCTAGGGCTGCCATAGCAAACTACCACAAACTGGGTGGTTTAAAGCAAAAGAAATTTACTCTCTCACAGTCTTTGAGGCTAGAAGTCAAAACTCAAGTTGTCAGCAGGGCCATGTTCCCTCTGAGGGCTCCAGGGAAGAATCCTCCCTCCCTCTCTCTAGCTTCTGGTGGTTGGGTGCTGGCAATCCTTGCCACTGTTTGACTTGTTAGCGGCAGCACTCCACAGTTTCTGCCTTTGTCTTCACATGGCTGTCTTCCCTCTGTGTCTGGATCTGCCTGTCCTTTCTCTTATAAAACATCAGTCATTGTGTTTCAGGCCCACCATCGTCCAGTATGACCTCATCTTAATTAATTACATCTGCAAAGACCCCACTTCCAAATAAGGTCACATTCTGAAGTGCTGGGTGGACATGAATTTCAGGGGAACACTATTCAACTCATTAGGCGTATGTTCTGGCATTAAGCTTATAAACTAGTGGTCTCGAAGTATGGGATAAAGACCATTTTAGCCCCATTTTGCACTCAGAAAGACATTTACATGTATCCATTGTGTTCCCTTATATATCATTAATATGTATTTAGGGAGTAGCAGAAAATCTTTCAAGTTAGAGAAGTTTGTCAGTATTTTGAATAATTTATTTAAGAAAGTAACTCCTGTGTTATTTCCCCCATTGAGTAGATGTTGGGCCTTCATGTGTGCTGGTAACTGTTTAATGACCGGCTCTCCAGGAGAACAAAGCAAAGCCCTGATTTGTAGTATTTGTCAGTTTCCTGGATGTAAGTACTCCCACCATGGTCAATTTCAAGCTATCAGTGTGAAATACTGGCTTGCAAAATTTCTGGAAATTTAACAGCCAACTCCTGTGAGCAGGTCAGACCAATTCCATCTGTACCACTGCAAGATTTCATAAAGAGAAAGGTATGAGATCATATCCTAGATATTAACCCCAATGAACAATAGTCGGATCTACAGAAGATAATGAATTGCTTCATATAAGTATTAGAATTAAGTGAAGTAATTGACATAAAAGCACCCGGCACATCTATAGCATTAAGTGTTCACTCAGGATATGTTTATGTTTTTAATTTAAAAAAATCATGAAAATGTCTGTAACATGATTGTTAGTTCTGTAAGGGCAGGCAGGAATTTTTTTTTTCTGTCTTGTTTACTGCTGTATTTCCAGCACCTGGAATCATATGTAGTGGGTGACCAATAAATTGTTTGGATTCAACATGCAGGAAATGCTAGAATCAGACTTCCCAAAAGAAGCACTAGTACTATCATAATGTAGTAAAGAAGAGACACTTAACACGATGTAATAATAATAGGTTGTTACTGGGAGCATCACGTCTTTGACCAGCCTTCAAGGCTTCACTCCAGTTGCTGTCCGTCTCGTTCTTTCCATCTCACCAGCCTTCGCTTCCTTTTCCTCCCTTACCGTACCTGACCGAGAATCAGGTGATCCATGTCTGTGTCCCAGTGAGTTGGGACACTATAACTTAGACCGTAGCCACATCTCTAACTTTTCTGAGTCAAAATGGGCCTCTTCTGCCTCAGACTCCTCAGAGGTCTCTCTCCATGGCAAATCTTCCCTACAGAACTGCTCCTCCTAGTATCTTTCCCTTCTTGGAAAATGGCAGTTCCATCCTTCCACTTGCTCCGGCCAGAACCCTTGGGGTTATCCTGAACACCTCTCTTCTCACACCCCACATCTGATCCATCAGGCCATCTTACTGGTTGTGCCTTCAGAACCTACCCAGGACCTAATCACTCGGCCCTACCTCCACTGCTGCCTCCCTGGTACAAGCCACTCTCCTCGTCGTCTTCTCCCAGTGGTTTTAGCATTCATGGATGATTCTTTACTGAATTATTTATTATTAGCAACTGATGATGACAAACTTGTGATTTTCGACTTATATCATTCCTTTTACTTTTTGTTAGTTGGAATTCTGTTTTAAAAAATCAAGCTTTCTCAAAAAAGAAAAATACAGAGCTTTCTCTTCTTCGCATTCCTTTAAAAACTTTTTTTTTTTAGTATCAGTATGTACTCATTGGTCATTTTGTTAGTCAGTGTATTATAAGCCATTCCTGTCATTATTTATTTTGATGCTTAAATTGGTCCCAGTCTTGGCCAGTGAGAGTTATTTGTACTTGCTCCTCTGTCCTTTTGATATGTCCCCACTCAATTTTTGAATACTTCCTTATTTCTGAAATAATAGAATGCCCTAAGCTCACCCTGTACTTTCCCTGTGCCAACCCTGGATTCATCCATCTCTTCAAGAAGCCCTGGTTCCTTTTATCAGAGAAATTTCTTCCAGGCTTTCATTAGACAGAGCTAGAAAATTAATTTTTTAAAAAAAATTTTTGAATTCATACCGATACCTCTAATTCCAGTCTAATCCCCACAGACTTCTTCCTTTCCTTCCCCCATTCCATATTTGTGTTACCTTTCTCTAATAATGAAAACCCTAGTTGCCAGCGATATCAGTATCCCTACTTATTTTGCTCAGCCCCGTAGTACATACAGAATAGCTTCTAAATTGCTATACTGATATCAATACAAACTTAACTAAATATAGTTCAGACTTTCTTTGCAGTTTTCTTTTTTGACCTTCAAATATAGTCAAGAGAGGATATTCAAAGCAATGGGTGCAGAAGTGTCTTGGATTAAATTTTTATCCTTCTATATAGGTACAGTATCATTGGGATACATAGTCATCCTTTTTGCTGTGTTCAGTTTTAGGAATTTCCCATCCTTATTGATTTCATTTTATTTTTTTGAGTATCAGTATTTATCAATCTCATTATCTACCATTTACATGAAATTAACTCGACTCTTTAGAAATCATGGTAAAGTCAAATTGTTTTGTTATTTTTAAAAATAGGAATATAGACACAAAAGGAATCAGTGAGAGCCTTGATGTAAATTGTGTTCTGGATTATTAGTTCAGAAACCTGAATCCATCTAAACCTAGGACATTCCATGTGTAGGTTTCAAAGGCTGCTTGGCTGTCCTCCCTTCCTCACATTCATGTAGCACATGTTTATCTAGTACACCCCACATGCCAGGCAGGGTGCTGAGCTATGCGCCCTGGTCACACACATGAATGTGATCATCTCTGCCTCCCAGGGCTACATAGAAACAGATATATACAGGATGGTAATATAGATGTTACCCAGATTTGCTGGAGGAATGCCTCTTCAAGGATGCTCTGCAGTGCGTGTGTGTGTGTGTGTGTGTGTGTGTCTGTTTGCGTGTGCATATGTGTGTGTGCGTGCATGTGTGTATCTTGGGGAGGGCTGGAGGAAAACACAGCCTTACATGGGATCACCTTCTGGCTTCCACACTTCCAACTCGCCCCCATCCCCATTTGTAACAGAATGCTCATGGCATTTGATAGGTATATTTCCAAACCAGAGGCTAGAGAGCTGGATATCCATCTCAAGCACCTCAGTAAGACCAAATCCCACCAAGTGTACCTCCGTGTCTTATTTGACAGGTTTCTGGAGTGGGAACATGGTTGAGATGCTGGAGATCCTCTGGTTTGGTACTTAAGGGGTTAACAGTATTTCTTTTTTTAAAAAAAAGATTTTATTTATTTATTTGACAGAGAGAGACACAGAGACACAGCTGAGAGAGGGAACACAAGCAGGGGGAGTGGGAGAGGGAGAAACAGGCTTCCCATGGAGCAGGGAGCCCGATGCGGGGCTCGATCCCAGGACCCTGGGACCATGACCTGAGCCGAAGGCAGATGCTTAACGACTGAGCCACCCAGTTGCCCCTGACAATATTTCTTGTGTTGATGCTGTCTATGGGAAGAATAGTTCCAGCCTGGGATCTTTCCCCAGCCACTTCAATGTGTTTTATCAATGTCTCCAATGGAGGCCTTACCACATTTGCAGAAACATGAAGTGATAGATAACAAATAATTTGAGTTCAAATTTATTTTGAAAAGCTGGGACAAAGGGCTAAATTCTTTTTTTTTTTTAAGACTTCTTTATTATTTGAGGGAGAGCGTGAGAGAGAGAGCACGCGAGGTGGGGGTAGAGGGAGGAGGGAGAAGCAGACTCCCCACTGAGCAGGGAGCAAAGGGCTAAATTCTTAAGCAGTGATATTTAAAGGAGATGAAGGCATCCAAAAAGCAAATTACCACAGATACAGAGTGGGGTACGCAGGCAAAGAGATCTAGAAGTTTTAGGTAACAGTGGACTTAACATCACAACAGTGTGATGTGACCACCAAACAAGTAATTCCATATTAGGCTGCATTAACAGAAGTAGGGTATATAAAACCAAAGAGGTGGTGGTCTCGCTCCCACTCTTTGTTGAAAGGCCACTGGAGGAGAACTGTGTATACTGACAGGCACCGCATATATAGACAAATAGAAACCAACCTGAGTTTGTTCAGGGCAGAATAGTGACAGAACTCAACCTTCAAAAGGGAGTAGTCTTTGAACCTGAGATTGTTAATAGCCTGGAGAGTTTGGTTGTTATCAAATATTTGAATGGCTATCATGGGAGAGGAAAGATGAGCTTTATCCTATCACAGGAGGATGAAATGAGGAACAATGAATGGAAACTCTAGGAGAGAGAGGTTTCAGTTGTTACTGAGAGTTAGAGCTGCCTAAGGGTGAATGTATAGCCTCAGGATGAACGAAGTTCATTGTCACTGCACTGGCTCAGGAATAAACTGGAAGACTACAGGGCAGGGAAGCTAACTTATGTAAGATCCTCTATGGTCAGAAAAGTTCCTTTTTATTTATGTCTTTAAAAATATTTTTTTGCTTAATAAATTAATAACTTTATAATAAGGGAAATCAGGATTTGGTTATAAGGCAGTTATAATTTTCTGGCAAATCCCCAAAAATGGAAATTAATAACTTGCAGATCATTTCATCCAAGCATCAGTGTGTTTGAGTCATTTAATATACTTTGTGTTTTAGTCATTTTATACTGAACTGAACAATATAAAGTTATCACATTGAAGGGGTTTTTTTTTTTGCAGGTTTAAAGTCCTGCCATTTTTCCAAATTCCTGGCTGTTATTTTAGAGCTTGTTAGAAATTTTGGTGTTTCCCCCCTTCCTCCTTTTGCTTACATCATAGTATGTAGATGGTACAACATGTTGGTTAACCTCAGTCTGACACTTAGGTCGCGTTTTCTCTTTTGCTCCATCAATGTCTGGGATGTAAATTAGCCAATAAAGTGGCAACAAGAAATCAGACAAAGAAAATTTCCCAGTTCTACTCACTCGTAATTCTCCTAATTTAGTAGGGGTTTTCCACAGGAAATCACGGAAGAAGAGTTGAAATGCCTTATCTTATGTACTTTCCTTCTGAAGAAAGGAGCAGTTAATTGTCTTCTTCCCAGAGTGGTCCACATTCTTGTACAGGCAGCTGTATTTACTCTAGTACAAATTAAATTCTACATCAAATGATGTCTCTGAGTACTTTCAGTCATTGAAAGCCAAATTATTTAATTACTTCTTTAACCAGTGGGTTTCAGTGAAACTAATAGAATGGGTTTTGTAAGCAAGAAAAATATGTCGTGAGGATGATTTTATGCCTTTAAGAAGAACGAAATTAGTGATATCTAATCCCAACTAAATTTGAATATCCCAGTCGGAAGATAATCTTAATTATCTCAAATCATGTTTGAGTCAAAAACAATGTGTTGAGAGACTTTAAACTATTTAAAGATAATGTTAAAAAGTTATATTAATAATTTCTGTTTTCAAAGAGTAAATAAATCAGAAACCTAAAATTTTTATTTTGGACATACTTCAGTCATACCTTTTATGTGGTCTAATCCTTCTAATTATTTTCATGTAGTTTGTATGGATTTAAAAAAAAACTTCCGTAGACTAAAATTTCTCCTTCTGACTTTGTTTTGCTTGTCTGTCCCGCTCCCACCCACTTGTGTAATTGACGCATTTCTGACATATCCCCAGAAAAGACCGATCTTTATTATCAAGACTTAACTACCAGCAGGGCCCTCCTTGAATTAACTGAAAATAAACACTGTGGGTACTCAATTTCAGTTTTAATGACAAAAGTTGAAATCTGTGCCTAACATAAAGGTTTTCTTTGTCTCTGAATTTTGATTTTCCATGCTATCAGAGGCCCCATTGCAACAGGTAATTTGAGTGTTGATTGTATGTTTTCTCAGTTTGTAATTGTGGTGACATGTTTTTAAAATGTTCACAGTTTTAAAATGAAGTTTATCTATTAGGTTCCTTCCAACTCAGAAATTCTGTGATCTTAAACTTTTTTTTTTCCCCTTCAGTTTGAAAATGTGATCTTTGGGTGTTGTCCTGTGTGTCCTATACCTATAAACAGGAATCATAGAATTTTAGAGCTGGAAGATGTATTAGTCATTATGTAGTGATTCTACAAAGACTTCAGGGGCCCGAGGAGGACAGGTGGCTAACCAAGGATCGCAGCAGTGGCTGTGGTTAGACCTCTGGCTGCTCACTGGAGCACGAAAACTTAGCACTAAAAATTAACCCAGATGTTCTTACCTGAAAATTTGCAGACTTCAGGAAAACATTCTTTCATACATTTAAGAATTTTGAGGCCATTTATGTTAAACACAATTTATTCATACTCGACCAACTGTGCTGTCATCCCTATTGTTTTCTCCAAACCTGGGATCACACTAAAAAATAAGTTAACAGCTTCAGGTGGGTTAAATTTTCCTGAGTTTGCACTCCTGGGATATTTTTCAGTGACTTAAAAACATAAACTGACACAGTGAAGTTCTGGCTGCTTTCTTTCGGGCGGGAGGGTGACAGTGCGTCTCTGGGATGCTGGTGGGGAAAGCCCTCTCCTGGCAGCCGTCCCTGGCAGAGTGTGGCAGGGATGGGGTGTGCGAGGTCCACTTCTCTGATCACCCAGGGCCTGTGGCCCACGCAGCACTTCCCTCCTCCAGCTCTCACTTCTGTTTTACCTGGAACCGACCTCGATGATTGTTTTCCAGCCATCCTACCACCTTGGCCTACCCCCAGCACAGTTGGGAAATTGTATGTCAGGGTTAAATCCCGCCTGAGAACTGAACTTATAAAACTTAAAAGAGGTAGCCTCTCTGCGGCCAGTCTGTGTATAAACGGCAGTTATTTTTCTCAGTGGAAACGTGCTTCAACAAAATAATCTCCTAAGAAATAAATATAGGGCCAGGATTCAATGGCCTCACTGTGATTTCAAGCCAGGGAGTTAGTAGAGTTAGTAGAATTTCACACACTTTCTGTTAAAACTTTTCAGAAACTCCTCCTGGGCAGTCCCTCCTGGTTCTGTTAGTGAGACAAACCCTGTCACAGGACAGTGACCTCAGGGCAAGATAGCCTGGTGGGCCCTGCAGTCAGCCCCCTCTCCTCTCTGCTCGCTGCTGCCCCCCCCAAGTGGTTAACCACTTGCTGCTCCTTCCTTCCTCCTTGTAGCCTGGAGCCAAATATTTTTTCATTCATTAGTTCTTCTTTTACTTACTTACTTACTTACTTACTTACTTACTTACTTACTTACTTATTTATTTATTTATTTGGTGCTGAAACCCGAGATCGAACCAGACTCATTAATTCTTTTAAGAAGGATTGATTAAATCGATTCTGTTCCTCTGCCAGGGGTTGGGGAAAGGGAAAGAAGAATTAAATAGCCCCTTTGTCCTCAAGGATCAATCAGTTTAATAGAAGAACTAAAACATGTCCTGAAATAGCTGAAAGATGAAAATACTGTGTTTGTTTTGTTCACCGCTACCTAATCAGCACCTGTAGCTGGCATGTAGGGGTGGCTGAATAAAGTTGTTCGGGTTTTTTTGTTTTGTTTTGTTTTTTGGATGGAACAATGAATGACCTAATGGCTCCAAGACAAAGACAAAGAGCCAGCTAGTTAGGGTGGTCATAGAAGACTTTGAGTCAGAGATTGCATTTTGGCCCGGATCTTGAGGGAAAGGTAGAAATTTGAAAGCAAACCTCTAACTGGAGGAAAGAGCACAAGCAGAAAAATCAGCAGCAAAGCCTCAAAAATAGAAATCTGAGGTTGAATGGGAATAGTGAATAATTCTGCTGGTGTGAAGAGTACATGAAAGAGAAAGGTAGGAATAAGGCTTGAGAGGTATGACCGGGCCAAATTGTGTAAGGCTCAAGAATTTGGCCTGGGTTTGGGGGAAAATGGGTAGATTATTACATAAGTTTCAATACAAGAATGAGCTGCTATACTCAGCTTTGTGCCTTCACAATATAACCCTGGTAACAACGTGCCAAGGGATTTTGGAAGCGAAAGGCACAGGAACACCAGTTAGAAGAACTGCACTGGTTCTCTATGAGTTAAACTCGGAGGTCAGGCTGAGATGGATAAAAATTAAGGCAATGAGAGCAGAAGAGAAAGACAAATGCCAGAGATTTGGGGGGCTATGACCTGGCTGAAATTTGGCAGCTGATTGAGTGTGGAAGACAGCAAAGAGTCTAAGATGATAGGGAGGATTCAGGGCAATTGCTTAGAAGGGGGTGGTTTCATCAAATAGTACAGTAGGTTCCAGAACAAAGGCGATTAATTCAGTCACGGGCAGATGAGTTATAAAGATGTTATGGACAGGAAGATGCTCTACAGACAGCCGGCGGTGTTACAGACGCTTAAAAGGAAGGTAAACACACGGGTTTTAAGTTAAGGAGTTACCTGCTTGGCACAGACAACACTGGGAGACTAGAAAAGAACATCAAGAGAGTGATCATGGTAAAGATAAAGACTGAATCACTGAAGAAACTTCTCTTTGGGGAGGAAGGAGAGCACCTTAGCAGAAGTGTCCGAAAAGTAGGAGGGTAGAGTTTCTAGAAGGGAATGGTAATACAGCCCAGGTTTCTGAGAGGTTAAGTAGGAAGGAAGAATAAGAAATGGCTAGTGGGTTTGGAAACAGGGAGTCCGATCATGACCTTGAAGCACTTTTCCTTGGGGGGGTGCGGTGGATAGGGGATTTAGTTCATTTGCAAAAGGCTACAGGTTAAGTACAGCATAGGTGATGAGAGCTTTGTCTGCACACTTGGTAAGGAGAAATACCTTTTAAGAACCTTTCTCACTGGGTTATTAGGGAAAAGATGAAATGAAAGAATCATTCTCTTTTTCTGTATTTCTTGGTGTCGTGCCTGGCCCGTAGGTTTGAATAAATGCTAATAACCTTTACAGTTGTCATCATTTATCAGGAAAGGGTTTTTTTTTTTTTTTAGAGTAAGGGAGAAGACTATACATGTTTTGTGACTAAGAGGAAGGGTCCCTGTGAGAGTAAGGGAGGAGGGTAATTGAAGGAGGTCTGAAATAAGTAGGCACTAAGGGCAAAAACTGAGTGGTTAACTCTGGAAAAGGGAACAGCCAGCCCTACCTTTCTCAGAATTAGGGGAGGCTATGTGAAGTAACAGAGACATTTTGAGCCTGAGGAACAGTAAGGAGGAGGAGGTTAAACAGATTTGCATGCAGTGGTTTCCACCTTCTCAACAAAGTGAGAGGTGACCTCAGTTGCAGATAATCTGTTTAAGGCATGAAGAGACAAATGAGAATCACTGTCCTTTATTTTGTGCCTGCCAGGTACTGAAAACTATGCTAGACACTTTAAATGATCTTCTTTAATCCTTGTGAAAATTCAGAGATTATGTATTTGCATTCACATTATACAGATGCGAAAACAAGTCAAAAAGGCTAACTCTCTTTCCCAGGATCACATAGCAAATAATGGGAGGAGCGGGGCATTAGAGCCAGGACTGTCTGACTCCAGAGCCTGATCTCTATGGAAAGGGAGCCTAGGGGAGGGGAAAAAAAGGAGCCCCAGTAGATTGAGATCTTGCAGGTGTAGCTGTGCTGTCTCATGATCAAGTCCTGCGGGATGGTTATTGCTGTCAGTCACCAGAGTGAACATCAAAGAAGAGCCCTCTCACATGGGGAGGAAGGGACTGTGAAACCGGAGTGGACCAGAAATATGAATTCTGGGTCCCTGAGGGCAATAACAAGGCACAGAATAGAGATATGTTTGAGTCAGGGGCTAGGACTAGTTAGCACTGTGGAAGAATGCCTGATGGGCAACAGTTAGGGTGGGGAGAGGGAAGGACCTGGGGGTGTCTTGGACTTTAAGAGGAAAGCTGCTACCTTGGTTTTCCAAGGGAGATGATTTAAGAGTGGCCTTTCCTTCCCTTTCCTACAGCTACCAGAATTCCTGCCACTCAGCAGTTAGATTCCTCTTACCGTCCTGGGGTTCCAGAGCGCCTACCCAGACACCCTTCCACCAACATAGGCTAATGTGGTGCTCTGATGTAAAATAATCATATTCTAATTTAAATAGCCTACTGAGAGGTTACACTGGGATCTAGCCATGTTTTTTTTTTATATTTTATTTTATTTATTTGAGAGAGAGAATGAGCGAGAGAGCACGAGAGGGGGGAGGGTCAGAGGGAGAAGCAGACTCCCTGCTGAGCAGGGAGCCCGATGCGGGACTCAATCCTGGGACTCCAGGATCATGACCTGAGCGAAAGGCAGTCGCTCAACCAACTGAGCCACCCAGGCGCCCCTAGCCATGTTTTTCTTTTGGAAAAGCTAAAATAATAAGAGAAAGAATGTAGTTACCTTATTTCCACTTCCTACTTAGCACAGCTCTTTATATTTTAATAAATTGCCTTCCATGGATCACATTTTAATCATAGCTTAATTATTTCATCGTGCATTCACTAAAGATTCAATTATCGAATGCCCACAATATGACAAACATTATTGCAGGCACTGGGGATTTATCAGGAAAGGAATCGGTGTCCCTACTCTGATAAAGCCTCTATTCTAGTCGAGAAGAGAGGCAATAATCAATACAAGTAAAGTGTGTTGTAAATTAAGTAGAAAGAAGAATAAAGCAGGAGAAAGGAGCAAGGAATGCAGGGATTGCAGTGGTCAAGTTCCGACAGTGAGCCATGAAAGCCCCCCCCCCCAGAGAGAATGGCATTCTGCAAAGCTGGAAGAAAGGCACAATAATTTGCAGGTATCCGGAGAAAAGAGTGTTCCAGGCAGAGGACACAGCAAGTGTCGAAGCTCTCAGGCAGGAGTTGAGCCGGCCAGGTCCAGAACAGCAAGCAGGCTATGTGACTGCTGGGCTGGGAGCAGTAAGAAACAAGATCAAGGAGGAAATGGGGTGGAGGTGTCAGATCACCCAGGACTGTTAGGATGGAAAGGCATTGGACGGTTTGGAGTTGTTTTAACTTCTTATCATGGAAAATCTTAATCATATATACGTGGAACAATATAATGAGTCCCCTCGTGCTAATCATTCAGCTTCCACAGCTTTCACTTTGGGAGGACTTTGAGCAGAGGAGTGACAAGACTTGACGTGACCTGACTTGAGCAGGATCACTCAGGAGAAAGGGCGGCGGGGAAGTGCGGCAGGCACAGGAAACACAGTTGGGAGACAGATCGCAGTGGCGGTGGGGAGAAGTGGTCAGAGTCGGGATATTTTTTGAACGGCTGACTAGATATTATATATTTTATGCTGTGTTGGAAAAAAAAAAAAAGAATTTGAGCACGCACATAGTGCGGTAAGGAAGGTAAGAGATGTACCAGAATCCCACTGCTCTAGACTAAACCCCAGTTCCAAAAAACTGGCTTATAAGTGAACATTTGTAACACGATTGATTCATAAGTTACATGTTGTGTAGTCTTCCTCTATTCTTTTGCAACCATGGATGATTGGGCCATATAAAGGGTAAGGATTTATTTGTAGTTCACTAATGAGGTGATGACACCTGTTGAGGTACAAGTCCCAACAATTCTTGAAGTTGGGGAAAACATATTACTTATTTTCTGAAAGAATCATGATTTGTAAGCAGCTATATTAATGTAATAAAACAAAATTAAAATAGAACAGATAAAAAAGAAACATTAGGTCAAAGTATGACAGAAAACTCAAGAGTTTGAAAGCAGAGTTATAGGTAGACAGATTTTATTCCTCTCTCTGTGTAGTTGTAACACCCTCTTAGCGCATTTTGTTGTGTTGATGGCAGTTTGCCTTTCTTATTCCAGCCTGACATCTGAGTCATATGTGTTGTTGGTCAGGCAAGTAGGACAGTAAACAAGGTAAAGGAATGTGACTGACTCAGTGCACAGCCAGGAGCTCTACTGGAAAAACAGCCATGTCATCAACAGTGAATGGGTCAAAGAGGATATTTTCACATCATCCCACCTTACCAAGAACACCTCACTTACATTCAGAAGACATAGGGTGAATTCCAAGGTCCTCTGTTTCTTGGCTGTCTGACCTTGGGTTATATCACTTGTTAATCTGTCTCAACTTCTGTCTTCTTATCTACAAAATGGGGATGATAGTGTCATCTCTGTCTACCCAAAAGGGTCACTGAGAGGCCCGGGGAGAACCGGGCCCTTTATAAAATAAAAGAGAAGGAAAGAAACTGGTGCCCCCCATGGAATTGGCCATGTGCCCGGCACTGTGTAGTCCTTCAGCAGCCATCTGAGGTCACATTACTAGCCCATTGTGTAGCTGAGGAGCGTGAGGCTCAGAGAGGTTACCTAACTTATATGTAAGGCCACAGAGCTAGAAGAAGAAAGAGTTGGCATTTGATCCCAGACTGGATCAATTTTAAATCCCCTACCTTAAAAAGAAAGAACCAGCTTTACTGAGCATCTTCCTCCTCCGTGCCAGAAAGTGTGTTAGACATGGTTCTATCCTGTCTCATTTAATAAAGGTGATTCTGCACTTCCTGGGTGCTCAACAAAGAATAAAGAATAGTAAAATCTGTTGGTCATCACCAAGAGAAGATGTGTAATGAAAACTATTATTTTCCTTCTTTCTCCTCTTCTCCTTCTTCTTCAACCCCCTCCCTGGGCCTCCTGCTCTCTTTCTTCTTTGTTTTATAATCTGAGGTGCAACCTAACAGAGAAGAATCAATGTATAGTTGAGTGGTGTCTGTGGCATGGTTTTTTTAATGAAGGAGCCTTGCAAGAGGGCAAGTGCACTTCTGCCATCTCACTACTAACTCTGAGACCTCCTTTCTCACAACACACACGAACAAAACCAAACAAACAGGTTATTCAGGAATAACTGTCATGTCCCAGCACTGTACTAGGCAAAGGAGAGCTGTAGGACACCAGGAAGATGGGGTATTTACAAAAGAAAAAGTCATTGAGCCAGTGGTAGCCATGTAATGGAAAATGAGAATGGACTTTGGAATTGGACAGACCCAGGTTCACAGGGCTGCCCATTACTCCAGTTATAGGAACGAAGGCAGTTTGCTTCACCTTAATGTGTCTCAGTTCCCTCAGCTGTGGAATGGGGTACCACTACTCACCCCACAGGGCTGACGTGAAGATTGGCTGAGTTAACACGTTCCCTTGCCTTCCGTAAGAACAGTAAGTTAGGAGGTATAGATGTATGTGCTCTGGGTGTTTAACAAGCAAGAGAGGTAAGCCAATAACCCTTAAGTTGCCCATTGGTTTTACCATCTTCTTGTTGCAATAAGTTGCATTTGCTTTTCCTGCCCCATTCCAATCACATTCACCCCAAAGGGGACAGTCGTGGAGTTTTGTGAGCTAAAGTGGTGAGGAGAGTGCCATGGAAGATGCATATTTAGGTCCTACCTTTGAAGAACGAGTGGTTCTAGATAGGGAAGAGATGGGAGGGACACCCCTGGGGAGATTGGAACCACTTGCAGGAAACCCTAAGAAGTTGGTGATGAGTATGGCTTGGGGGGGACAGTGAGGAGGACTCTCACCACAGAGCCATTGTACATGCTGTTCTCAACCTGCTGTCTCCTACCCACCCCTTCCCTTGTTACACTCCTGCCCCTCTTTCAGAGTTCAGCGCTCATTGCTCCCTCAGGAACCTTTCTCTGACTTCTGACCAGGTCAGATCCCTATTACATATGTCTTTTGTAATGGCTTCACAGTTAGGTGTGTATATTTCTCTGTGAGTTTCTTTGAGGACTATCAGCCCCGCTCTTTAATTCCCATCAGAACAGAGGTTATGTCTGTTTTGCACTCACATTGTATCCCTTCATTCCCCAACCTGCTGTAGTGCATGAAACATAGAAGGGGCCTAAGAAACATTCACTGAATAAATGGATATGTTTTGCTTTTCAGTGAAGTAATAGTCTGGATAGGAGAAAGGGTTTATATTTGAGATTGCTAATCCCATTAGGTGCAAGCGCGGTATTCACTCATTTAATCTTTAAAAACAACTTGTGAAATCAAGTGCATTTCATTTCATTTTAAAGATGGGGAAGTTGATGTCCAGAGATGTTAGCCATCTTTCCCTATTGACCCAGCTATAGAATAAGTGGCAACTGAGGAATTTGAGCCTGGCAGCTTGACGTCTGAGCTCTTGTATTGAATCAGATTGCCCCGTTGCTTTAGCGGAAGAGGGACAAAGTTAGGTACACAAGTACAAAGTTAGGTACACAAGAGTAACATGAATGTGCAACGTGACACACGAAGGAGTTCTTTTCTGCTTAGTTTTTCTCATGAAATGATAACCATGATGATGATAAGTGACCAGAAGGATCTATCTATCCTAATAGATTTCTGTTTGAAAATTATGGATTTTTTTCCCTCCTCCTTCTGGTCACTTATCATCATCATGGTTATCACTTCATGAGAAAAACTAAGCAGAAAAGAACTCCTTCGTGTGTCACGTTGCACATTCATGTTACTCTTCTGCCAAAGTGATTCGGTCAAATTTCCTCAGTTAGTAAACCGGACATTTCAAATTTTGATTCCCAGAAAATTTTGGGCTACTTCTCTTAGTCACCTTTTAAGAACCAGTATGAACTTTACTAGAGCATGACAGAGAGTAACTTTGAGTAACTTTGAATAAAAGGAGGTGATTTGACTAAGTTTGGTATTATATGCGACACTAGGTTTCTGTTTTTTACTCAAAAAGCAGATCTAGCCTGTGGTCGTCAGGACTATTGTGTCATAAAGCTCCTGGAAGAAAGGTTTAATTTCGTCAAGGAAGCTGAGAAATCCTGAGCACCTCCAAGAATGATAGCTGTTCTATAATAACACAATTTATTACTAAAAAATTAACAAAGCCCAATAAAACATGGCACTCTGGGAAAAAACAAAAACTTAACCCTAGGAACAAAAGTGACTTGAATTGGTCATTTATTCCAGCCCCTGCCTTTAGACGGGAATTTAAAAAAATCATCTCAGGGCTGTTATATCTCTAGGTAGGGAAGTACATTACGGTAATCAATAAGATAATAGTTAACACTGTATATTGCTCTTATTTACTGGGCAGCGTTCTAAAAACTTTAACATATTTGATCCTCATAACAAATCCGCAAGGCCCTATTTTTATCCCTATTTTACAGATGAGGAACTGAACACTGCCCAAGGTCACACAGCTAGTAAATGGTGGAACTGTCTTCAGACCTGGATAGTCTGCCCTTGAAGTACACGCTCTTCCAGTGTCCCTTGGTAGCCAATTACTCACATTTTCACCTTTGTCTCCCTGGCTTCACTGAAAGCTTAACTTGTATTTAAGCCCTTAGCATGTAAGAGCCTGCTATGTTCAGACTCTTTCAAAAATAACCCAGCCTTCCTGGCAGATACAGTTGCTTTCTGTAAACTTAATTTTCAAGGGAACCACTATTCAAAGAAGTAGGGAGGCTGAATAAAAATAACCAAATTCTGTGTAGAACAAATGAATTTCTGGATCAGTTGCAAATAGCTTTCAGTCATGGCAGCATTCTCTGAAGTATGCCCTCCCCTAAGTTAGAATTCCATTGTCTTCATTTGCCATACAACCTGAAAATAGTATCATTTTTTTTCTGTCCCCACACTTCAGCTTTCTTCTTTCAGTCAGTATTTTGGAAAGTCCACAAAACCCAGGGGCCTCCCTGTCGTTGCCCTGTGGTCGGTGTAAAAACCAGATGATGCCATGCTGACCTGAAGTCTTTTAAATGGATCAAACTGCACATTAGTCACTGGCAAAGTTTTCAGGTCCTTTTACCTCAGAGACTACTCAGTTCCTCATTCTTGCCACCCTTCAGTCATGAAGTAATAGCAAGAAAAGATGTGAGTACTTTTTGAGGACACCTCCTACTCTTTCCTTCAGAGTGACTGATTCCTTCAGAGTGGTGACATTGAAGGGTCCTGGTATCCAAAGGCATTGGGCTCTAATTGCTAGATTCTTTCTGGTGTTCTGCTTAAGTGGAGAGCCTACCTGATTTCACCCAAGTGAAGCATTTCATCATGCCTTACACTGTTGCATTCCTGTGCTCCGAGCACGTAGGAGTAAAATTACATGGTCTATTGAGTGCTTTTCACTGTTCATTTATTGCTAAAGAAGTCCCTGTAGAATATGTCATCATAACAAAGGCTGATTTCACATGTTGACACCAAGGCCCAGAACCAGCATTGGCAATCCAGGGACTATTGCAGGCACAACAACCAAGTTTGGAGCAAACCCAGAACTTTTCATTTCCTGTCCTGCCCTGAAGGGCAAAGACTTTCTTCTGCCTGTTTTAAAAGGGATAGCACTAAGTTCATAATTATCTTTATGCCCAGAAGGCTTTTTTAAGTGCTATACCTGCTCTAGAAATTATTTGTGCTCGGAGGTGGCAGTCAAATCCAAATTTAATCCTCAGCATTCTTTGTCATGAGCTTGCTCTGCAAGGACAGGAGGCCACTTCATGGGAAAGGCCTTCTTCTTGGGAAGGTTTGGCAGCAGCTCTGGGCCAAAGTTCAGGCAGAGAGGCCCTAGTGTTTCCAGGGGAGCTATACTGTTGATTAGAAAGGATTCTGTCCTTTGCTCAGGGCGGGAAATTTCTCTCCCCAAAACCCTCTGCCAGACAATCCCAGCTCTGATCAACTTCTCCTCAACTCTTGCAGTGAGAGATTGCATTGGGAAAAAATCCATATTGAAAAAATCCTAACAAAACCCTGCTTCAATGGAATATGAATCCATTTGATGATATTTATAGTAGAAGTAGACTGGTTGAAGGGGATTCTGTCTTTTTCCCAAGAAATTTTATTGGCAAGTGTAGATTCTTCCTCAAGTTAATGTTGGAAAGACTTCCATCAAGGATTCGTTGCTAGATGGGATTTTGGTCTACTTTCTTTTCCTTCTAAGCTATGGGCTGCTTGTACAGAGTAAAATATTTCTGATGATTGTATGGTTGGGAGATCCTGGATTTAGGTCAGTCACTTCTTCAAAAAGAGACAAGATGAGCTAGGGAAATAGGATGACCAGCTCTTCCCAGTGTTAGCCCTGAAAGCCCTGGAAACCCCCTCAGTCCCAGGCAAACCAGGATGGCTGGTTACCCTTTAAGGAAATATAGTGCATTTTCAATAGTTTGGCTGAATTTATCACAGTATTCTGACTTACAGGATTCAGGAAAGTAAAAATAAGGCCGTTGGTCCATTCTGTTAGTATGATTTTAGTACTGGGGCTTTCTCAAGGGAGGAATCCGTGGTCTACTAGAGGGGGCTGGAGGACCAACTGGAAGAGAAAGGGTGTCCAAGCTGTCTTTGCTTTAAAATGCCATTTTTCTCCATGCTACTTCCTTCTTATGGCTCCTGTCATCATTTTAAAAGTATGACAGTTAAAAAGATAAATGACCTTAAATAGAAAAATCTGGTTTTATAAAACAAGAGCTAAATAGGTGTCAGACCTAAGGATTGGCAGGTAGGGAGTGCACTTACTTGAATTGAAGAAACTTACTATTACCTGGACATATGTAACTCAGTTATCAGAGCTCATAGCAGAGAGTGCTGATGAAGGCTGCAGTGTCCTGACAGATCACCACAGGCCAAGTCCATAGGCTTGGATATCCATGGCCAACCTTCAGAGCCAGGTCCCTGGCAGGACTGTGTCTCCTGCCTAATCTCATGGCAGAGACTTGGGGTTACATTGCTTCTGCTTCCCTCTCTCCTTCCCTCGATTTCCATCAATCCATCAACGCCACTTCCCTTCCCATGGATCTTTTACCCAGCATTCATTCATGACTGAAAGTTGTGATGAGGGTACAGATGAAAATGTGTTCTCGGCTCATAGGAAGGGGGATGCTTCATGGCCACACAGCATCGTCTACGAAGTGCTGTTCCAACTTGAACAATACATGCAACATTTTAAGTGGCCTGCTTCCTGGAGTATATCCTCCATACCCAAAACAACCAGCATTAGCATTTTACTTTATTTCCATCCCGTCCTTTGTTCATCACATATTTTTTATTAAAAAATGGAACTGTGGTCATATATGTACAGGTATGCCCAATTTTGTATCCAACTTTTTTACACTTACTGGTTTGTCATAAGCATTTTTCCATGTTGCAGTATGGTCAGATGTACTAACTTTTTAAATGTGCTTCTTACATAGATCTGCAACTATGTGGGACCTGCAAAGGTTATTGTTCAGTTGGTCACAAATGGGAAAAACATCCACCTGCATGCACACAGCCTGGTGGGAAAACACTGTGAGGATGGGATCTGCACTGTAACTGCTGGACCCAAGGACATGGTGGTCGGGTAAGTGAGGGTGTCTGATACTGTGGGAGGCAGGAGCAGATGCAACATGGCACCTGGGGACTTTGACTGAATATGTCCTTTTCATTAGGAACCTTCCCAAAACTCTCAGAGGTCCTTAAGATGAAACTGTGAACTCTCACTTGGACTCCCAAGGAAAAAGAAACCCGCATGTCTGGGTTTTTTTGAGTTTGCATGGTGGTTCTGGCCTAATTATTTATAGGACCCCCTTTTAGTCTCAGAAGTGGCCCAGTTTGGATGATAAATTATATGGTCATTTAACCTATGAGGCATTTGTGCCACTTTTAGCTGTATCTTCCTTCTGGAAGTAAAGATAAAGACAAATTAGAAGAAACCGAACTATGGCAGAAATAAACACCTTATAGACGGTTTTATACTCTTGATGATTCTTTTAATGAACTATTGAGTCCGGATTTATAGGGTGAACATTTTGAGCATGAAAAAGATAAATATTGTTTCAGTTCTCTGCTATTTAGAAAGTGTACACAGAGAAAAAGTGCAGGAATGCAAATTTGTTTTGGCATTCATTAGACTTGAAATGTAAATACAAAGGGACATACTCATTTAAGAGTTAGACAGAACAAGCAATTTTAAATGAATGAAAGATTGTAAAATAAATTCAGCCCAAAAGGAGTAAGAAACTTTAAATTAATTTTAATTCTTAAGAATATCCTTTTAGGGTTTCCTAATACTGGTTTAAACAGTTAATGATAAAATCCCAGTTAATCTGGACTATTCGCTCAAAAGAAAGGAATTGTTTAAATCAGCCGTAAGTAAGCATTTCAGGCTTTGAATTCCAATCAAGTTTTAAGTTGGTTGGTATTGGGGAGGTTGAGCTTTCATGTTCCTAGGTATTTCTTTGTTTGACTGTGAAAATATTCAAGTGTGAAAAACCTAGAGAGAGAGCTTTCTTTTAAGTCACTAAAATCTGATTCTTTTGATGTTAGAAAAAAAAGACTCTAGATTGGAGGAAGAAGCTTAAATTGATTTGAAAAATTCAGTTGTGCTTTATATGAACTTGTTTCAACATTCTCTTGAAAGGCTGGCCTGTTTCCTGTTGACTATCACAGTTGGTTCATCGTCTGTTTTGGAATACTCTTACAGTTCCCGGCTGACCTATGAGAGCTTTGAAATGCAGGGTAATTGTCAGAGTTTCAGACTAATTGATCACTTAGTGTTTCTGCGGATTTATCCGAGTAGGGTGCTGTCAGTTTGAAGTGTTGGTCCTGTTTAATCTGTGTGATAATCATATCCTTTAGAGGAAATTGTAGATGAAGTTCCTTGCTAATAATATTTGTTATTATAAAACGGCCAGTATGTTGTCTATAATTTGGTGTTTCTGTGGCTTGGCTTAGTAATCTTCTAGGATTTTAGAAGGAACTAATGGTTATTTGGTTTGAAACCGACAGCGGGAATAGAAGTAAGTTCCCTGTTTCTAAGGTAGGGAAGAAAATCCTTTACTTTCCTGCAGTGGGGTTCTGTCACTGGGAGAACTCATTCATTCAGCAAACATTTTGAGCATCTTCACTCCTAAGTTTGATCATCAAGATGTCTCATCATAACGCTGTGGGATTTTTGTAACCCCTATAAGAAATTTAGTCAAGAGGATGCCACGTAAGAGTTACAACAGACTCAGTAGACTTTCTTATTTAGAGCGTTCTATGAAACACTGGTACTCCCTTTATAATTGATTTTTAGTTGAGAAACTTTTGCTTACAGTGTTTTCTAAAATACAGCAATTCCTTCATGATTTGTCCCATTTATTTATTTATCTATTTATTTAAGTTTCTAATGTCAGAACCTGTTGCATTTTAGTAGAGAGAATATGCTAGTCGTCTGGAAACCAGAATTCTCTTTTCATTTCTGTCACTCTCAGCAGTAGGGTTAGGGGCAATTTATATGACTTGTTGAGCACTTTCAATCCTTCCCTTATAAAATATGAGTGTTGGGCTACAGAGTTTATCTCCAGGCCCTTTACCTCTCAAAAATTGCAGACTGAGCTAACATTAGCTAATATTATGACACAACATGAGCTGACTTGCAACATATGTATTTATGGAATGTCATCGATTACTATTATTTGGTTCCAACTTGTAGGTAAGAATAGCACCTAGGGAAATTTAGGAAGATAGCCAGAGTTATTCCTTAGACTTGTCAATACTAGAAATGGAACCAAGATAACCTGTCTTCAATAATACAGCTTAGGCTAAGAGTATATATTCATGAGCAGGGCACCAATCCAACATATCAAAAAGAATATATATGGAATAACTCAGGGGAGATAAATAACCTTTAAATTATCAAAGCCAGAGGGGAAGTTGGGGGGAGGATGAAATAGATGAAGGGGATTAAGAGTACACTTATCTTGATGAGCACTGAGTAATGTATGGAAGTGTTGAATCACTATATTGTACGCCTCAAACTAATACAAAACTATATGCTAACTATACTAGAATTAAAATTTAAAAACTAAAAGCAAATTAAAAAAATAAATTATCAAAGCCAAAGAAATACTTTTCTTTGGGGTTCTCAATAAAATTTAGTTTCTATTTTCAAAGATATTTCGTTATCTAGATTAAAATATTCATGTTTTAGATAACTTGAGTCACAACTGTAGGTTTGAGTGCTTACATTTGGGGGATTTTGCCTTTAAAAATTTGTTTTTATTTAGCTTTAATTTTTTACATTTTATTATTTATTTAGTTAGCTTTTAGTGCCTGTCCTCATAAAAATAATTTTAGTTCGGTATTTTATTTTTGACCTTGAATATCGACGGTTTATTTCAACAGCATTTTAGTTCTCTGAAATTTTCAATCAATGGAAACTGTTACTTGACTTTGCTTTAAGCCACCTTCCTCACCAATAATCACCACACCCTCTGTTTCCTGGCAGCCCTGATTTAGAGAGATCTGAAGTCTTGTTTGAGGACTTGTTTGACGGATCAGAATATGGTGTGGTTGGTAAATGTTCCTTGTGCACTTAAAAAGAATGATTAGTCTAATCAAGTTGAATGCATGTTCTATAAATGTCAATTTAGTCAAGTTGTTTGATAGTGTTGTTCAAGGCTTCTGTATCCTTATTGACTTTTTCCCTACTTGTTCTATCAGTTATTGAGAGACAGGTGTTGAAATCTCTGATGATATTTATGGATATATCTATTTCTTCTTCCAGTTTATAAGATTTTGTTTCTTGTATTCTGAAGCTCTTTTATTAGATACATAAACATTTAGGATTCTTATGTCTGCTTAATGAATTGATCCTTTTATGGTTATGAGATGACCCCCTTTTATCCCTGGTAATACTTTTTTGCTCAAAAATCTACCTTGACTAGGGGCGCCTGGGTGGCTCAGTCGTTAAGCATCTGCCTTCGCTCGGGTCATGGTCCCAGGGTCCTGGGATGGAGTCCCACATCGGGCTCCCTGCTCGGCGGGAAGCCTGCATCTCCCTCTCCCACTCCCCCTGCTTGTATTCCCTCTCTCTCTGTCAGATAAATAAAATCTTTAAAAAAGAAAAAAATCTACCTTGACTGATACTAATATATAGCTATTTCACCTTTTTTTTTTTTTAAGATTTTATTTATTTATGCAGGAGAGAGAAAGCGCAAGCGGTGGAGGGGGGCGCGGCAGAGGGAGAAACAGACTGCCCATTGAGCAGGGAGCTCATCTCCGGGCTCGATCCCAGGACCCTGGGATCATGAGCTGAGCCAAAGGCAGATGGTTAACCAGCTGAGCCACCCAGGCGCCCCTCAGCTTTCTGCTGATTAATGTTAGCATTAATTTTTTTGCCCATCTTCTTAGTTTTAACCTATTTGTGTCTTTATATTCAGAGTAAAGATGCACTGCATATAGTTGGGTCTTTCTTTTTTTATTCGATTTGACACTCTCTGCCTCTTAATTGATGTCTTTAAATAATCTCTATTTAATCTGATCATTGCTAGGGTTTGGTTTCACTTTACCATCTTGCTATTTGTTTTCTGCTTATCTTATCTGATTTTTGTTCCCCCTTTCCTCTTTTTTCTGTCTTCTTTTAGATTAATTATTTGCTATTATTTTATCTCCCTTTTGGTTTACAGTTTTTAGAAGTTGTTTTACAGC
The DNA here is from genome assembly GCF_003265705.2 of Callorhinus ursinus. Classification (NCBI taxonomy): domain Eukaryota; kingdom Metazoa; phylum Chordata; class Mammalia; order Carnivora; family Otariidae; genus Callorhinus; species Callorhinus ursinus. The sequence goes on from NW_027397066.1 coordinate 84,132,118, forward strand.
TTCCTATACTATCTTTAATTTATCATAGTCTACCTTTAAGTAACATTATACTTTTTCATATATAGTATATGAACAGTACTTCCATTTCTCCTCTCTCAGCCTATGTACTATTGTGTGCTCTGTTTTACATCTACAGATGTGATAAGTTCCACAATATACTGTTTTTTTAATTTTTGCTTTAAATGCTCAATTATCTTTTTTTTAATTGGTTTCATAGGTAGAATTTAGGGATTCATCGGTTGCATATAATACCCAGTGCTCATTACATCAAGTGCCCTCCTTAATGCCCGTCACCCAACAACCCCATCCTCCACCCACCTCCCCTCCAACAACCCTCAGTTTGTTCTCTAGAGTTCAGCATCTCTTATGGTTTGCCTCCCTCTCAATTTTCATCTTATTTTATTTTTCCTTCCCTTTCCCCTGTGTTCATCTGTTTTGTTTCTTAAGTTCCACATATGAAAGAAATCATATGGTATTTGTCTTTCTTTGACTGACTTATTTCACTTCGCATAATACCCTCTAGTTCCATCCACATTGTTGCAAATGGTAAGATTTCATTTTTTTGGATGGCTGAGTAATATTCCATTGTATATATATGTATACCACATCTTCTTTATCCATTCATCTGTCGATGGACATCTGGGCTCTTTCCATAGTTTGGCAATTGTGGACATTGCTGCTATAAACATCAGGGTGCATGTGTCCCTTTGAATCACTATTTTTTTATCCTTTGGATAAGTACCTAGTAGTGCAGTTGCTGGGTTGTAGGGTAGCTCTATTTTTAACTTTTTGAGGAAACTCCATACTGTTTTCCAGAATGACCGCATGCTTAATTATCTTTTAAAAGAAATTTTAAATAAGGAAAAAAGTATTTATATTTAACCACCTACTTATCATTTGCAGTGCTCTTCATTCTCTTTCATAGGTCAAGATTTCTGTCTGGTAGCATTTTCTTCTGCCTGAAGCCCTTCCTTTCCTTTTTCTTCTGCTAATCTGCTGCTGATAAATTCTTCAGTTGTCATACATCTTTAAACTCCTTATTTTGTCTCTGTTTCAGAAAGATATTTCTGAAGAGTATAGAATTCCAGGTTGACAATGTTCTTTCACATTCTTCAAATATGCTGCCCCAGGGTCTTTTGGCTTGCCTTGTTTCCAGCAAGAGGTCTGCTGTCATTTTGGTATTTTGTTCCTTTTCACATAGTGTGTCATTTTTTTCTCTATCAGCTTTTCAGATTTTCTCTTCATTAATTTTCATTTCCCTTCGCTAGTTTGAAGCAATTTTATTATGGGCTTTAGCATAGTTTCCTTCATGTTTTCTTTTTTGTGCTTTGGGGTTCATTAAGATTTTTAGATCTTTGGGTTTAAAGTTTTTAATTAAATTTTAAAACATGTCAGCCATTATTTTTCTAAAATATTTTTTCCATCCACTCCTCTTTTTCCTTTTCTTCTGAAACACCAATTATCTGTATATTTGGCTGTTTGAAAGTCCCATAGCTCACTGGTGATCTGTTATTTTTAAAACTTGTTCTTTTTCTTGTGTTTCATTTTGGATTGTTCTCTGTGTCCTCAAGTACATTAATCCTTTAGCCTATAGTGTCTAACGTGTTTTTAATTCCATCTAGTGTATTTTTGTTTTCAGCCATTACAGTTTTAATCTCTGTAGGTTTGTTTGACGTCTCTTTTATATCTTGCAAGTACTCCTTAACATATTAAAGTTTTTTACCTTCTTAACCATATGGAATATATCTATAATAGCTATTTCAATGTACATATCTACAAATTTTGTGTTCTGTCTCATTTCTGGATCTGTTTCTATTGAGTCATTATTCTCATTATAAGCTGTATTTTTCTGTGTCTTTGCATGCCTGGTAACTTTTGATTGATTGGTATACATTTTGAATTTTAGGTTGTTGCATGCTGGCTTTTTTGTATGCCTTTAAATATTTTTGAACATTGGAATGAAATTAAATTTGCAAACAGTTTGATGCTTTCTGGACTGACTTTTAAGCTTTGTTAGGAAAACCAGATCAACCTTTAGTCTGAGGTTAATTTGACACCATTACTAAGCCAATAACTTTCTGAATATTCATCCTGATGATTCATGTATTACAAGATTTATTGAACTATTCCAGCCCCACTGTGCTCTGAGAAATGTTTTGCCTGCTCCTTTCTGGTGGTTTTTCCCCCCCAGTCTCTGGTTGTTTCCTCACACACATGTTCTGACCAGTACTTAGCTGAAGACTCAAGGCAGGGCCACTGTACATCTCTGAATATCTCTCAGTATATGGTTCTTTCTTCTCTGGTTCTCTGCCTGTGAATTCTAGCCTCTTTAGCCTCCTCAAATTTTTATCTGTCTCCAAAACTCAGGGAGATTACCAGGTCCTGTTTAGGTCTCCCTTCCTATGCTGCAGCCTGGAAACTCTAGGCATTAACCCAGCATTATTTTAAGAGTCACCTTAGTTGTTTTTCTTAAGGATCACTATCCTGTGCTGCCTGTTGTCCAGTGTTGGAAAACCATTTTTTCATGTGTTTTATGTTACTCAAGGCTAAAGGTTCAATACGGTCCCTGTTACTCCCATCATTATCTGAAACAGAAGATTGGCTTCTGTATTGTTTCATTTATTTATTTATTATTGTTTTTTTATTATTATTATTTATTTATATATTATTGTTTCATTTATTACCAGAGTAAATAAATTAGTCACATAAAAGATGCCCTTTTAATAGGGATTAAATAATATACATGAAAATCACTTTCTATATGGTAAAGTGTAAAGTGTTACATAGGTGTTTGTCACTGTCACTACCTATACGTAGGTAGTGGTGGATGATCTACATAGGAGTACAGCCTAAAGGCCAAAAGATGAAGGTGTTGTTTCTGGAAAACTGCCGGTGCTTCCGTGCATATCTCACGATGTCATGTTGCGTATTTTTCCGTGCTGTATGAATTCATGCATTCATTTATTCAACAGACATTTATTAGACACCCATATGTCAAGAACTGTTCTAAGCACTGGAGATCTTTGCCATCAGGAGCTTATATTCTGTTGGTCTGTTTTCTTCTCTGTGTGTCTCAGCTATTCTACCTTTTTTTTTTAGTATAATTGACACACAATGTTACAGTAGTTTCAGGTGCACAACATAGTGATTTGACAGATTTATACATCATGCTACTTCATGTCCTACTTTTTTCTGTCACTATCTGGACATGTTTCTCATTGTGTCTCTGGGCCTCTGTATGAACGCTCATCTCATTCTGCCTTCACCTCCTATATTTTCTTCTTCTGGTTCATCTGGTCTTCCCACACTATCTTATTCTTTATTTCATCTAGTCCAGTTGTCATAATATTTGTCTTCCATTACTAATCTTTTTTCTTTCTTTCTGGGTAAAAGCCAGAGCAAAAGAAAAGTCTTTGCAAAAGCTTACAGGGATTTAAAAGATCTATGTGCCCACTTATCTCTGAACTTTTCACTTACCACTCACCTCTTGTTGATTTTCCTCCAGTAACTTCGGCCTTCTTGCCATTGTTGTCTTTTGAAAACACGAGTTATGGTCCTACTTCAGGGTCTTGGCACTGGCTATTCCTTCTGCTTTGAACACTGTTCTTCCATATATCCACATCTTTTCGCTCACTTTGTTTGAGTCTTTGCTCAGTGTCATCTTTTCAATGAGACTTTTTCTGGCCTCTCCCTATTTTAAAACATCATGTCTTCTACTACTACCTTTCCTTTTCTCCATTCCTACCTTATTTTTCTTGGTAGCATTTATTACCTTCTAAATTATACTGTAACATCTCTTCTTTGTTTCTTCTCTTTGGTTACACTAGCATATAAATTCTACGAAGGGTGAATATATTCCTGGGTGCTGACGAAAGCACCTGGGACACTGCCTGGCACTAATAAGGAGCTGAACAAATATTTGTTGAATGAATGGGTCTCCTTGGTAAAGTACTTTTTTGTTCGTTGTATTATGTTTATTGAGTATACTTTTTTGTTTCATGTACTTTATTTTTTAAATTTTTTTTACTAACATATAATGTATTATTTGTTTCAGGGGTACAGGTCTGTGATTCTTCAGTCTCACACAATTCACAGGACTCACCATAGGGCATACCCTCCCCAGTGTCCATCACCCAGCCACCCAATCCCTCCCACCCCCCACCACTCCAGCAACCCTCAGTTTGTTTCCTGAGATTAAGAGTCTCTTATGGTTTAAAAATATGGAAGCTTCACGAATTTGCATGTCAACCTTGCTCAGGGGCCATGCTAATTAATCTTCTTTGTATCGTTCCAGTTTTAGTATATGTGCTGCCAAAACGAACGCTGTTCCGTGTACTTTAAAAAATGAATGGCTGGAGTAATTTATGCCTTTTCTTTAAAATCCCTTAACTTGTTTTATTTAGGTTATTAGCATATTTTGCCCAAAATGTATGTAGACTTCACAAGATAAAAGGTTCTCCGTCCTGAAAACATGTAGCGTTAGACGGCATTCTAGTGGTAATAAGTAATTCCAGCCTTAGAGATAACCCGCAAGGAGATGGGACTCCACTATAGACTTTAAAGCCCCTCCAGAAACCCAAGGATGAGCCAAAAGAAAAAAAATCCTTCCAATTATAATATTCCTCTTATTCTTTAAAAGAATTAGATAAGTTAGTACTATATTCAGAATTTTAATTTTTTTTTTAAATTTAAAATTTTAAAATTTTTAAAAATTTAAAATTCTCCTAGAAAATACTTCAAAATGAGTCTAGGTAAAACTTCCTTACCAAGACATATATATGTGTGTGTGTGTGTGTGTGTGTGTGTGTGTGTGTGTGTGTACACCCCACTCCCTGAATCATCGTTTGAAAGTTGAATAAACCCTGAAAACCAAAAGATTTTGCTAAGTTTGCCACAGACTCATTTGGTGGCAAAACCCAGTCTGACCTGATGTGGAGTGGTTTATAGTCTTTATTATTCCATTTGGTGAGTCTGCTTTATATGTTTCACTGCAGACATAGTAATGTGTTTGATTATAGTGTGGACTCCAGCGATTGAGGGCTTGTGTATTTTTTTAAAAGCCACTTTGCTAAAGTAAAACCAGACTCTCGTCATTGACGGCCTAACTTTTGGGGGTGATTGTTGCTGTTACTGTTTTTTCTCCAGCTTTGCAAACTTGGGTATACTTCATGTGACAAAGAAAAAAGTATTTGAAACACTGGAAGCACGAATGACAGAGGCATGTACAAAGGGCTATAATCCTGGACTTTTGGTGCATCCTGATCTTGCCTATTTGCAAGCGGAAGGTGGAGGAGACCGGCAGCTCACAGGTGAGTGTCATGCTCCCAGCCTTGATCCTTTGAGATCAGCTCTCCTTTGCTTGTGTGTAGACTAGGTGCTCATCTGTCTGCCCCAGGTTTCTCCTTCTCCCAGACTGTACCCCAAGCTGCCAACACACTTTCCCTGCTCAGAAACCTTTGATGGCATCCTACTGTTCTCTAGATAAAATCTGTACCTCCTTGGCCTGGTATACAAAGCCATCAATCTGGCCCCAGCCACCTTTCCAGCCTTATCTCCAGTCCCACCACATACGCCCCTCTCCCCATCACTGCCCCCTGAACAGACTCATACAGATATGCAGATTCATACCTTCATATGTGTCTTCCTCGACCTAAAACACCGCACCTTGCCCTTTACAGCCTGTCATAACCAATGCATAAGCCAACACTTAGTTCCTCTGTTTTAGTTCCCTCTGTTTTACCTCCCCTGGCTCACCTTATTAGAAAGAATCTCTTCAGGCTATTCAGACACATCATAAACTATTCTTTCTGGTAAAAATGCTATAATTTTATGTTTCCCTGCTTTTACTTATATTTTTTTCTTTCAACCCCAATCCCTGTCCTACCACATGTGCCATTGCCGCTTTCACACACTGTCCATTAGTCTAGTCATCCTGTCATCATCTGATACTCAGGCAACCCAGCCTCCGTCAAGAGACAAGGAAGGAGTCAAATGCAGTTGAGTCATTCAGTTTCTCCAGAAGCACTTTTTGAATACCTCCCATGTGCCAGGCATTGTGCTAGGCGCTATGGAGTGAACACAGTCCCTGTGCTCTGGGAGCCTTTGGAAGACTTAATTTTCACATTTCACAATACAACGGATGCATAATCAACTTATTGCATTCCATGGCCTCACATCTTTTGTGCCTTTAACTGTAACTGTAGGGAGAAACAGGAGAGGTCAGGGAAAGAAAAGAAAGGAGAGAGGCAGTTTGATACACAGAGGACAGTTTTCACTATCATCCAGAGAAAATGCAAGTCTTCTTCTGATGCCTTTAATTTGGATGACATAAATGAGACAGTTTTTAAAATTGTATTAGCAATACAAACACTTTCAAAAGAAAAAAATAGATTTCTGTTTTCAATTCATGTTCTTTCTTTGGGCTTTATTAAAACATCTAAAGTGTTCTGGCTTCACTCTTTCCCTGGGCATGAATGCGCTGTGCTCTATGGTCCTAGATCGGGAAAAGGAGATCATCCGCCAGGCAGCTCTTCAGCAGACAAAGGAGATGGACCTCAGCGTGGTGCGGCTCATGTTTACAGCTTTTCTTCCAGATAGCACCGGCAGCTTCACGAGGCGCCTGGAACCCGTGGTATCAGACGCCATCTATGACAGCAGTGAGTCCTTGACTTCTACCACGAGGCAGCTCGGTGTAGTGTCAAGTACAGACTTAAGCCAGCCCTGGCAGTTACTGATTAGCTCAGAGTCCCAGGGCCAGTAACTTAATCACTTGGAGCCTCACATTTATCATCTACAAAATGGGAATACTAAAATCCAGCTTGAAACGTTGATGTCTAGATTAAAAGTGAATGTTACGAGGTGCGCAACAAATATGGTTCTCCTTCCTCCGATGTGCATGCTAGACTTTTATGTGCCATTTGAGGGTGACAGATCTCTTATTACTTTGAATCACTTATGGCATGAGGATATATTGTCGGTGCTTCTAGAAAAATACCTCAATATTTTCTGTTGAGGCTCTAAAGAGATGTTAATAAAAAAACAACTATTATTTTTATCCATTTTCATTCTTGCATGTTCTAGCTTTTATCAAGATAAGGACTTCAAGTTAACTGAATGAGTAGTCTAGACAGTATGTGACTTCAAAATTCTATTTCAGTCTGTAGTTCCTAGAACTTTTTAAGAGTTTTACAATGGTCTTCAGCCTTTACCCTGCAGATTTCTTGTCTGGTATGCATGGGATTTATTAAACAAATCAAAGGGTGCAAGTGTGGTACTTAGGCTCACTGAAACTTTATAGAGTTTGGTCTAAGTAGAAAACTCCATGCCCCAAGTATACAACTGACCGATTTCTCTGATTTAAACAAGTTGGAAGGGAAGTGAAAGAGTTATAAAATGATGTAGACTTGTATACTAAAGATCACCTTAAAATGCAGCTGTGGGAGGGGGGAAAAAAAAGGAAGCTTTATACTATTACCACAAGAAACTTTTGCCCCTAACCACACAGAATTCTAATTTAGTCTGGGGAAAAGAACTATAACCTCTCCATTTTTCTTTTCTGTAAGATAAGAATTTATAAGCAGTTTAAGAAAATTGTGCTTTTTCTAAATTTTTAAGACTCTTGTAAATAGTATATCACTATCATGGAAATAATTGAAGGTCTTGACCTACATGAAATTCCACAAATCCATTGGCTTGGTACTTCCTGAAACATCAAAAAAGCTCTTTCTCTTTCTGTATGAATCTTTCTTACTGTGTTAGTGGGAGAAACAAATATTGTTCCTTTCTGCCTCGTGTAATGGTAGTAATGAATGATCCATGCTCAAGAAGTGAGGACTTCTCAGGACTTCTGAAAGCTTTTTTATTTGTATCCTTGTTAAAGCAATATAAGTGAAAGCATCTATTTATTTTTTTAATTAAAGTATAATTAACATACAGTATTATATTACTTTCACACATAAAACATATCAATTCGATAGTTTTATACCTTGCTTAGTGCTCACCATGATAAACTGTTTTAACTTTCTTTGGTTAATGTGTGCTAGGGGCAGGGCTCCCCATAAGAGATTGGCTTATGAAGCTGAGGATAAAGCATGATGTTTGTTGTTTTTCTCCTGTGGACAGAAGCCCCCAATGCGTCCAACTTGAAAATTGTAAGAATGGACAGGACAGCTGGATGCGTAACTGGAGGGGAAGAGATTTATCTTCTCTGTGACAAGGTTCAGAAAGGTAAATACATGCTCTGATCTCAAAATGTGAAATGTAATTCTGAGTGTGTCTGTGAGTCACTTTTTAGCAGTAAATCCAGTAATATGCCTCTTCTGCCATAGAACTCCTTTAGAAAATTTACACATTCACCTCTTCCAAATATGTCTGTGTTTTTTTTTTAAACCCAGCTAATTCATTTTAAAACTTTCAATAGAAATTAAGAGAAATTAAAAAAAATAGTGATCATTGTAATCAGTGACATTTCAGTGTTTCTGTACTTTAAACTTTGGTATCTGAACTTAGTTAAACTAAAATAAATGAGTAAGAGCCCATGCTTCACACACCTGCATGCACACACACACACACACACGCACGCACACAGAGTAAATAATGTTTTATATAGTGTAAAATTGTTAATTTAGTTTCTCTTATAAGGCTTCATTGCAACACTGAGAAAGCTTCTCTAAAACTTTAATGTGACACTGATGTCCATTATGAAAAAGAGAACAAGGACTATAGGGAAATTCTCAGCATATTTCTCATAATTTTCACTTTTAGGAAAGGTTCTTGGCATTTACCTTTCATTAGTAATGGTACAAGATTTATAAATTAGCAAAAGCTGAAGGAGATTGTGCTATTTTCTCAAACAACTCATTTTTAAAATACAGTGATAGAGAGTATAGTATAATAAAGATCTACTCACTACAAAGTGATGAGCATTTTCAAAGTAAAGAGTGCATAACTAAAAATATAGCTCTTAAACAAAAGAATGATGGCTTTAAAAAAAGAAAACTCTCATTTGAGGCAAATGGCCTGAGATTTAAAAGTCAGAAAAAAATACAATCCAATTTTAAGGTAAAAGTATATCTATCTTTATCCAAAAAAGTTTACACTTTCTCTGCATATCCTGGTATCAGCCTTCTTTTAGCCCATTCTACTCAGGTAATATGTGTGCATTCAATGAGTAAAAACAATCTGACTACCTTTATTTATAAATGCAATTCTTAATCATTATCATTACATTGGAAAGGCTTATTAAGAGAAGTCCTGTACCTGGCTTAAAGAGTCTGAAAAACTAAGTCCAGTTTAGTCCTACCCAAAAGCAAAGGAATTGACCAGGAGATAATGAGATGATTTATCCAACCCTAATATTTCTAAAATTCTTTTAAATAGAAATATGAACTTAGTTTTCATAAGTTAGTAGTACAGTCCTTCCTATAAAATGGGAAGTGAAGCCAGGGAGATGCCAATCTGAGTTAAATCATCATATTTCTGCAGAGGTAGAATCCATGACACAAGTGTGAAATTTATACATTCTTATTTCATCCAAAGGGACTTGACTAATATAATATTTTTAACAGCTTCTCAGTATGGACTAGTAAGGTATTATAGGGAAGCAGCATAGTAGAATGTTTATGAGCCTGGAGTCTGTGTTCAAATTCTGGCTTCTCCATTTAATAGCTATTCAGCCTGGATAAGTCACTTAACCTCTCTGGATTCCAGTTTCTCTTCGGCAAAATGAGCAGTTAATAGTATACCTGCATCACAGTTATTGTGAGGATGAAATCAGTTCATGTATACATATAAATCACTTAAAGTAGTGCCTGCCATATAGTATACTTTATATAAGTTAAATATTATTATGTAGATCTATATGAGTTTGAACCACCTTTTAGGATTCTGATATTCCTCAGTATCCTTCATGTTTCTCAGGAATGAATTGGGTTAGTGATGGAGAAGTGGGAAGATCAAAGACTGATTAAGAGAAAAATCAGATTGAATAGGTAAATCTAGTATTCTCTCAATGTAAATGAAACTCAGGGTCCATTACTGTGGTAACTAATAAAAAAAAATTCAGTAATTTGTGAAAATTTTAAATGATTCAAAAGTCTATTTCATATTAATTTTTAAAAAGTTTAAGTACATAGTAGGTAGAATCTCGAACCAGCTGCATTTTTTCAGCATGCTTATCAATATTATTACTCTATGTGAAATTATACACCTGAATGTGACTGTTGGCAGATGACATCCAGATTCGATTTTATGAAGAGGAGGAAAATGGTGGGATCTGGGAAGGATTTGGAGATTTTTCCCCCACAGATGTTCATAGACAAGTAAGTGGATGATGATGGTGGTGATGATGATTTTACATTTTCTGTCCTATTGAAATTCAGTACTTAATCTCCATGTATGAAAAAGGAAAAATCATAAATACTTATTTAATTTTCATAAAAGAGTACTACTTTTTTAAGACTCTTGCAGGTCTCTCAGAAAAGTTACCAACCATAGAATTATGAGCAAAGCCTTGGACCACTGGCTCTGAGACCTTGTTAAGACATTTCATTTGGGTGTCTGGTCACATACCCATTAAGGCAATGGCCCTTGGGTCCTTTAGTGGAAATATTTTAAGTATTGGTATTAGTCTTTTCAGACTGCCAAAAAACGAAATACCATCGACTGGGTGTATTAAGCAACAGAAATTTATTTCATCACAGTTCTGGAGGCTAGAAGTCCCAGATCAAGGCCTGACAGGGTTGATTCCTGGTGAGAGCTCTCTCCTTCTGGCCTGCAGACACATTTTGGCTGTGTCCTCACATGGCAGAGAGAAGAGAGGAAGCTCTCTGATGTCTCTTCCCTTCCTATAAGAACACTAATTCTGTCCAGTCACAACCTACTACCTTCATGACCTCATTTAACCTTAATTACTTCCATTACTTCCACAAAAGCCCTTTCTCCAAATATAGCCACACTAGGGATTAGGACTTCAACATGTGAATTTTGAGGGGATGCAGTCGTCTGCTATGGTGTTCTACCAGAGTAATTATGGTGAGACCTGTTAAAGAGATATTCTAATGAAAAGTGTTGAAAGGAAGAGTGTTCTACTTGAGGCTGATATCATCATGATAAATCAGGAGTTCCCAGTGACAACTGAGGATATGACCAAGAGGCGAAAATGCTGTTTCGCATTTTAATCACTCTGAGTGATTGAGAAATACTATTTTCACCCCCCAAAATTGGAAACAATCCAAATGTCCATCAGTAAGTGGCCAGTTAAATGAATTATGGTGTATCTGTGTGAGGGAATATTATGCAGTTATTAAAGAGAATGAGTAATCGATGAACTAATACGGAAAAATCTCAAAAGTATAACATTAAAAACTTTTTAAAGATATAAAACAAAGTACATATAAAAAAATTGTTCGTGTTTGTATACGGATAAGGAGTCTCTGGAAGAATACAAAAAGAATGAGTAGCGTCACTGTGTTTCCTTCTGGGGGCCTCCTCAGAGTAGGAACTGCCTGGATCGGAGTGCCAGGAGAGGTGTATGCAGGTGTCTGCAGACACAGCGTATGCCACTGTGTACCTTTCTATATTTTACAAAGTCTTGATCCCTGGGAATACATTACATAGTCAAAAAATCGAACAAGAAACTGTAAAAATGCCAAACTGTTGTGACACTACCAGAAATTAATGAGGAGGCTAGCTTAGAGGTGTTACAGAATGTCCTCGATGTCAGAGCATTGGCCATCCTCACTTGAAAATACATGTTTCCCTTGCAGCATTTAGCTTCCTCTCCTTGTCGGCCGACCTGCAGGCTGATTGTAGTACCACGTTCTTCACTCTCTCTTTCCACAACCAGGGTTTCTGATGTGGCTGTAAATAATTTTGGAGCATTTTAAGGCTGATTTAGAAGAGAAAGAGGAGTATGCAATGTATTTTACTCACATGGTTATTTACAACTGGAAGACATTTGAAATATTAGACAAATGAAAATAAAGATTTGCAAAACATTAGCATAGACTTGTATTTCAATTGCACAGTGGCAATTTAATCACAACGTATGGGCATAGAATTCTGAGTTTGTAACTTTCTCTAGGATGCTGTATTTTTTAGTATACTCTGTCTAAACATTGGGCATAAAGAATACGTTTAACGAGTAGCATTGCTGGAAAAAAAATACAGACCTACCCCAACATTTGGATCTTTGTATCCTGCAGTTCGCCATCGTCTTCAAAACTCCAAAGTATAAAGATGTCAACATCACAAAACCAGCTTCCGTGTTTGTCCAACTTCGAAGGAAATCTGATTTGGAAACTAGCGAACCCAAACCTTTTCTCTACTACCCTGAAATCAAAGGTAACTCGGTTGCTTACAATCTTGTGCTGTTTCCCATAAAAGGACAAAGCTGATTAGAAAAGATCAATTGGCCACTTCCTTTGAATGGTTTCCTAGGAATTAGCCCCTGGTCCCATGGTATTTATTTTTAGAGAAGAGAGAAGTAATACAATATTTTGGGGATCATGGAATTAAGTCTAGCCTTTCAAAATGGTGTTAACTTTTACCAAGCTTATATGAGATTTAGACATTTTAGGATTGGTCTTTGAATCTGAGAACCTGCCATTTGTTGAGGATCTTTGGGTTCTGCCAGTTAAGATGGCTGTTCAGGGAATCAGCCACTCCATCAACTGGCCTCAGGCAACAGAATGGGAGACTCAGCCACCATGCAGTGCGGAACCATAAAAATGAATAAAATATCATTCTTTTCCCCACAAAAGACACCCCAAGAAGGGGAGAGAATAGTCTCTTTACATAGTTATAATGCAAATTAGGATTTTGATAAACTCCCAAAGGGAAGCATCCAAAAACACTTATTAGAGTTCCGAGGACCCTTGATTCGAAAGAAGCCACCAAGAAGCAGGCTTCTTCAAGGTTCTTCAGCCTGGGGGTGTATTTCAGTAGTTGGGTGAGAAACAGGGAAGGTAGGGGTTTCCTAGGCTTAAGAAACTTGAGGAACTGAACAGTTAGTGTTTGTTCAGAAAGAAGTGAGCCTTATGAGCACCAAGATGGACCACTGCAGACCAAGGCAGGTAAGGAAGGCCAGGGCCAGGCTCAGAAGTGCTGTGATGGGCAGCTGAAGAATTCTGATTGATTCTGGAGAGGGGAATGACCAGGCCTGTTTGGATTTAGAATGATGGCTCTGACATCCTTACATGGACACTGAGGAGACTATCTGAGTAGCAGACAAGGAGTCCAAAGAGTAATGCAAGAATCCAAGTGAGAAAAGGTGAGGTTCATAAAGGTATTAGTACAGAGAATGAAAGAAGAAGGTGGTGTCAAGAAGACCCAGATGCTGGTTGAGGTAGGAGGTAAAGGAAAAATTCAGGAGTCTAGATGTTTCTAGGAATCCCAGCCGAGGAAGGTTGTTACATGGTTGAGTTGGTAAAAGAATCAAGGGAGCAAAAGTAGGTTTGAGTGAGCAAAGAGGGAGCCCAGTTTAAAACATGTTGCATTTTTAGGTTTCTCTGGCAAATTCCTAATAAGCTGATCAAAAGGCAGGACTGGAACTCCAGAGAGCAGGGTGGGAAATTCAGCATTGAGAATCCTCTCAGAATGAGTATGATAGGCCCCTAAATGGGATAATTGTCCAAAGATGTTTCTTAGCCTGGAGTCCACTGACCCCCAAAGGGTCCAAGGATAGAAATGGACTTTAACATAATTAGCTTTTTTTATAATCCTATTTTGTATTTTACATATTGATAACTATGATTCTAAGAAGAGATCCATAGACTTCACAAGACTGAAAAAGGGGTCATGACACAAACAAAATCAGAAACCCCTGGGTTAGAGGGAAGTGAGACCATTGGGGGAGGTCAGTGAAATGATTGTCACAGGTCATGTCCTGACTGACGTCAGAAGCCACAAAGGTGCCGTAGTGATGGTGCACATGGGTGTTGGATCCTGTGATAGCCACATGTGATGCGGGATCCTTGAAGAGGGCTTCTTTTCCTAGAATTCACAGTGTGGCAGGAACATTTAGAAGATGATTCTATGCGTTCTTGTTTCTTTTCAGAGGTTGTGACCTGTCCACCAATGGGTCCAATTTATAGTGCATTCCATTACCATTGTGTGAAAACATTGTCAACAGAAGAGCCTTTTTTCTCCCTCCACCTAAAATGTCATGCAAAATCCCAGTACTTATGCCCAACAGGCTCTGGTTAAAGTGGAAGTGGGGAGCCAACCCACTCGGCCTTCCCTAGAAGCCCACCTCCCCTTATTTCTCCAGCCAGTGACAGCCTGAGGTCTTCGAAGTGTATCAGTCTGCATAAAGATGAAAATCACTGCTTTCGATTAAACACTTTTCTTTAATAGACACAGAAGAAAAATATGGCTAATTTGGGGGGTACTTTCTGAGGGAAAAAACAGATTTCTTCTCCTAAAATATATCTTCACATAATGTCAGTTCTTTCACACAGAGAATTATGTTTAAAAAGGATACCCAGATTACCTACACGTGTATGAGCCTAGAAACATTCAAAGCTGAGCTTGGTTTCTAGGCCGCCTGTCTACCTTTTCCAGTGGTGTCTGTTCATCAAAAGAGTAAGATACAGCGGGGGCATGTTCAGACATTCATTCATAATAGGATTTATCAGATGCTGGGGTTAGAGAATGGGGTCTCCTTAAAGTTCAAAATCCCCACCTGTATGCTTCAAGCACCTCCAGACTGTCATTGACTAAAAGTTCCATGTAATACAAACAAATAAAAAGAACCATCTGGAAAAATAAGAGAAGTTGAGCCCCACAGAAAGAATGGCCAACATACATTGTGATTAAGTCGTGTGAGATTAGAACTATTTTATTGAAGGTAACAAATTATCTTAGTCAATAAAACCTTCTGGATTATAAAATCCCAGGATGAAATAATGGCAAGGAGCAATCATCACACCAGACATATGACTGGTTCGAAAAGTAGCGGGCCATTTAATGTAAGAGTAAGTGTATGAGAACGAATCCAAACTATACACCCCAGAGAATCATTGTATACATTTCTCAGAAGTCATTGAACACACCTTCCACTGCCCCAGACCCTGCAGTCACTCCTTATGTCATTGCCTAATTTTGTATTGTTCCTTGTTTTTATCAATACATAAAATTGTCTTATTAATTTGTATATCTATTGTCTTCTTCCATCTCCAATACGAAGAATATCCTTTTGGTCATCGATTTGGTCTTTCATGTTCATTGCTACATTTCCAACATCTAGAACAGTATATGTCATATATTTTATTTTTTTAAGTAGGCTCCATACCCTCATGGGGCTTGAATTCATAACTCTGAGATCAAGAGTTGCATGCTCTACTGACTGAGCCAGCCAGGCACCCCTTAATATACGTCATCTGATAGATGCTGAGATATATCTGAAAGCTGACTTATTTTTTTAAGTTTTTATTTTAATTCCAGTTACTTAACATACAGTGTTATGTTAGTTTCAGGTGTACAATATAGTGATTCAGCACTTCCATACATCACCCCATGCTCATCACAGCAAGTGCACTCCTTAATCCCCATCACCTATTTCACCCATCCCCCCCCACCTCCCCTCTGGGAACCATGTTTGTTCTCTATAATTAAGAGTCTATTTCTTGATTTGTCTCTTTCTTATTTTTTCTCTTTGTTTTCTTTCTTAAATTTCACATGAGTGAAATCATGTATTTGTCTTTCTCTGACTGACTTATTTCACTTAGCATTATACTCTCTAGCTCCATCCATGTCATTGCAGATGGCAAGATTTCATTCTTTTTTATGGCTGAATAATAATCCATATTATATATACATACACACATCCCACATCTTCTTTATCCATTCATCAATCGATGGACACTTGGGCTGCTTCCATATCCTGGCTTCTGTAAATATGAAAGCTGACTTATTGAGTGACCAACCAAGTTGCCCTCCTCATCCAAAAGGCTATTAATTTGTTGGGTGCCATCAAGGAGGACATCAGACAAATAAATATAACATATTCTTTTCAATGTATAGAATCATCCATCCCAGAACTCTGCACCCTGTATGGTTATTGACATTGTACCTTATAAAAACTTCAGGGAGATGGTTGGGTTCAAGGAAGACAAAATAATAAGAAAGGGATGATTGAAAAGGTAAGAAGATAGTTGAGGAACTGCTGTATGAAAGCAAAAAAAGACCATGTGATTTTTCAGTCAGAAAAGATAGAGATTCATAAGAAACAGAATCATAATCTTTAAATTATGAAAGGAATGCAGACATCTTTACTAGAACACTAGAACCTGAAAAATGAGAATGAGGTACTTTTAAGGCATACACACATCAAAAAAGGGTAGAGACTAAAAGTTTACGTTTGTGAACTAAACTATTACCATAATCATCGATTATTAAAAGAAACAGAGGGGTGCCTTGGTGGCTCAGTGGGTTAAGCGTCTGACTCTTCGTTTCGGCTCAGGTCTTGATCTTGAGGTCACGGGATCAAGACCTGCATGGGGCACTGCGCTCAGCATGGAGTCTGCTTCAGATTCTCTCTCCCTCTCCCTCCTGCTCAGTCTCTGTCTCAAGCAAATGAATAAAATCTTAAAAAAAAAAAAAGGAAGCAGTGATATTTTGGAATGTTTCCCCAAAAATGGAAAGCTCCCTAGACTTGGGATCTGATCCTTACTCTGCCCTGCTCTCTGATAAGTCCCTTAATCATCCTGGCTTCTATTTCTTCTTCGTAGAAGGAGGGCTTGCAGTGAGTGACCACTTAGGTCCCTTCTAGAATAGGTTGATGTTTCATAGTACAACGCATGATGCCACTGTCAAAGGCAGACCACAAAGATAAATGAACACAGTGGGAAAATCTCCATGTTCATTTCTGGGGAAATTTAGACTGCAGGTTCTTTTATTTAAAAACCTGTCATAATGAAATTTTCCGTATCAGTTTCTTGTCATTGAAATCTTAAATGGGTATAAAATAGTTAATATTTTTAATTGACTCTCAGAAATTCCCATTTTACAGTGAAATATAACCATTGAACATCTCTGTTTTCTAAGTCAGAAGAATTACATAGCAAATACCAAATGATCTCTTTGCTAGAAAGCATGTCAATAGGTAACATTCATGAAGATGAATAAGTGGTCTGCTTCCCTCTTATGTGTCGTATTTCTAGTGAATTAATATTTTATGTGAGATCAACTGTATATAGGATGAGTAATAAGTATGACTGTTAGTTGGTTATAGTACAACTGACAGAAAAATATTGTAAATCTATTCAAAACCTTTATTAAGGACATTTGTAAAATTTTTCCACTTTGAGGCCAACCTTTCTAGTGGAAGCACATTCTCTTCAAGTTGACCCATATTGGCTTTCTTCTTCCTAACAAGTCTGGACATGATCAGTTTCTAAACGATTATTTGTAAGGGTATTTGGCTATATCTTATTCCATGCTTCAGTCTTCCAGTGGCACTAAGGTCACTGTGAGGTAATCAGTAGGAGCATTCTTTCGAGCCCTGAGATGACTGGAACAACCACAGAATTAGAAATAAGTGGAGATCTTTCTGAACATAAACACTAACCAAAACTGACCTTGAAGACGGTAGTTAAGTATCAGGCTGCTGACTGAAAAAAAGAACACCACACTGGCTGTTTACTTAAACAAAAACCTTCCATCACCCTTTTAGCCCAAAAGAGAAAAGGGAGAAAAAAATTTATGGTAGGAAGTCCAGAGAAGAGAAAGAAACGGAAACAGAAAGAAGAAACAAGAACACTGTAATGGACCACAAAGGCAGTGGGGCTGGTGAGAACAGGGAGTGAAAAGCAAAAGAAAAACAGCAACTACAAAAGGAATGAGGGTCTAGATCTTGACAGTCAACAGTCACGATGGGCATCACTGTATTCTAGTCAAGTTGTGCTCTTAGACTTTCAGCTTCCCATTTCCCATCAGTCACCACTGACTACCGATCCCTCTTTCCTGGTATTTCTGGGGTTCGCCCACTTGTATTATCATGGTGCCCACTAAGGAACGGCCCCCATCTCCTTATGTCTGGACTATCTCTGCCTCTTGCTTTGTCTCTTCATTTTGTCCCAAGCACCAATAACAGAAGAAGCTTCCTAAAATACCGCCCTGTGCACATCATCCCCCAGTTCAGAAACATGTAGTGGCTCTCCTGCTGGTAAACCCCTTCGGTTCATGATCCAGAGCTCTACAGGGTGGTCCTGATCCACCCCATTTCTCAAGACTTTCTCCTGCTCAACTTTGACCTCAGCTAAATGGAACCACTACAGCCTCAGAAGCACACAGTGCACATTCCTTCCTTTATTACTTTCCCTCTATATCCCATCTCCACATCATCCTCCCGTTGCCCTCTCCTGATATAAAGTTGATTCTTGGAAGCCTTTCCTGAGTTTTCCAGCCCATAGGGACTTACTAGAAGTGCTTCCTTGAACTCCTGGAACACTGGTGCGCACCATATATTTAAGGAACATAGCACTGTGGTGCTCTCTCTCTCCAGGTCTCCCCCTCCGCAACCTTGAAAATATATTGGGGGCTTCCTGACAGCAAAGACTATTCACACTTCTTGTTCTCCCTAGCACTTAGCTCATAGTAGAGGCATTATCAGTGGTAGTTGGTTAGTCATTGTTTGTGAATGACCAAATGAAAATGCTCAATAACGGTTTTCTTATTCTGTGTCTTTGGTATCTTAACCTTTGACGGGAAATCTAGTCATTCACTAATTTGAATGACACCTGGGACTTAAACTGTTGTGGAGGGGATTTGGGCGTGTACTGCTCTGGGGTCTCTCTGAGGCCAGTTCTCAGGCTTCAGATCCATTGGAATAAATATAATGCTTCCTGAAATTTGGCATCTCTTCCTCCTTGGGTGACTTCTGTTTCCCTTTAAGATGTTTAAAAATACCGTCAGAATCAGTATTCTTTCTGTGGCTAGTAGTGGAATTGAATCAGTCTTTTCTCCTCTGGTTTCTCTTCCTTTAAATACAGATAAAGAGGAAGTGCAGAGGAAACGGCAGAAGCTCATGCCTAATTTCTCAGATAGTTTCGGCGGCGGGAGTGGGGCTGGAGCCGGAGGCGGCGGCATGTTTGGCAGTGGCGGTGGAGGAGGGGCTGCCGGAAGTACGGGGCCAGGTACGAACCAAGTCTACTCTTTCTAAAGCTTCTCAGGGCGGCGGGGGGGCTCAGTCAGTAAGCGTCTGCCTTCAGCTCAGGTCATGGTCCCGGGGTCCTGGGATCGAGCCCCACATCGGGCTCCCTGCTCAGCGGGAAGCCTGCTTCTCCCTCTCCCTCTGCCCCTGCTTGTGTTCCCCCCTCTCTGTGTCTCTCTCTGTCAAATAAATAAATAAAATAATAAAGCTTTTCACGTGGGAGAGGGTCGAATTTTCCTTTCCTAGGTTTCCCAGACTGTCTGTGGGTCCAGTGCCTGTGACGTTATTGAGTGCGATATATTAATTAAAATTTCCCAACAGAATTTTTCAAAGAAACGCACGTTCATCTTGCAATACGTAGGTAACATCAAAAGCGGTAAAGAAGAAAAAAAGTCACCCAAGGCCAGTTATCTGAAGACTGTGTCTATTAACGTTTTGGTATATTTCCCCTTTCTTTCATCCTTCCTTCCCTCCCGTCCCTCCCTTCCCTACTGTCTTGGTTTTCTTTGGAAACATTGAAAGGATTTCATATTATATATACTACATTGTAGAAAATCTGAAGATAATAAAATCCTGCCATTGAAGGTTAACTTCCTCACATTTTTTTTTCTGTGCAATTATGCTATGTATTTTTTGCATTTGCAATTTCAAATTTCAAAAGCTGCAGTCCTCATAATGCATAGTATTTTAATCTCTTTACCTGTATGATTTATTATCAACACATCATGATTGTGTATATAGAGTCATATATGCTGCTTTTCCCTAATGGGTTAAAGGAACATAAGCATTTCCCTGTGGCAATATAAATTTTATATAAGCATAATATTTTAAGCATCAGTTTAATGATTCGTAGCACTACTTACTTGAATGTGTTTCCTGTTTTTTACTGTCCTTTGCTGAACTCCTTTGTCCACATTGCTTTTCTTTTATTCCAGATTGTTTTTGTAAATTAGATTCTTTGGAATGGAGTAAAATTACAGTGTCAGAGAGTATGACGTCTAATACCAGCTGCTTCCCCCAAAGAGTTTTTTAGTTTTTTTTATTATGTTAATCACCATACATTACATCATTAGTTTTTGATGTAGTGTTCCACGATTCATTGTTTGCATCTAACACCCAGTTATGCCCTCTTTTAATACCCATCACCAGGCTAACCCATCCCCCCACCCCCCTCCCCTCTAGAACCCTCAGTCTGTTTCTCAGTCCATAGTCTCTCATGGTTCATCTCCCCCTCTGATACCCCCCCATTTTTCCCTTCCTACTATCTTTTTTTTTTTTTTAACATATAATGTGTTATTTGTTTCAGAGGTACAGGTCTGTGATTCAACAGTCTTACACAATTTACAGTGCTCACAATAGCACATACCCTCTCCAGTGTCTATCACCCAGCCACCCCATCCCTCCCAACCCCCACCACTCCAGCAACCCTCAGTTTGTTTCCTGAGATTAAGAATTCCTCATATCAGTGAGATCATATAATACATGTCTTTCTCTGATTGACTTATTTCGCTTAGCATAATACCCCCTAGTTCCATCCAAGTCGTTGCAAATGGCAAGATTTCGACTTTTTTGATGGTCTCCAAAGAGTTTTACATACGAGTTTATGCTTTCACCAAAAATGCCTGAGAATGAACAGTGTGGCCATGTTTCCTTTGAGGAGTCAGTATTTTTTCTGTATTTTGTTTGGTTCACTTTTAACCGCCAGAGGTTATTTCAAGGTCCTCTGTGTCTACAAGTCTGAGTTTGGGTGGTGACCACTCACCATTGGCTTCTCCTTTCCACACACGAGTGGGAGCCTTTCTCCAGCAAACACTCCTCCATGCTGCCCCAAGCCTGGGCATTGCCGGAGTTGCCAAAATGTAAATTTGATCAGAGTGGAATTCTGATCATCCCACGATCCCCCACAATGTGTCTTGCTAACTCCCAACGGAAGCGCCATATCGGGCACACTGCCCTCCCACACCAGAGCCTGTGCTCACCTTAGGAAAAGACACCAAGCTTGGCTGAGTCTTTGTTAAAAAACAACATCAACAACAACAACAAAACACCAAAAAAACAAAACATCATGAGGTTTCAGTTGTTTTGCTTGCCATTTCAGGGTACGGCTTCCCTCACTATGGATTTCCTACATACAGTGGAATTACCTTCCATCCTGGAACCACTAAATCTAATGCCGGGATGAAACACGGTAAGTAAGGTAGTTTTTTTAATAGTGAGAAAGGAATAAAAAAATTAATGCCAAGAAGTTTTTTATCATTACCTATCACAACATTGTCACCTTGGAAAAAAAAAATTGATAAATGCCGATAAACTAAGAAGGTACTTTTCAAAAAAAAATATTATTCCCTGTGGTGAATATAAATTCTATTCCCAGTGCTGTGTTTATACTTATATATTGACTTTGTAAGTGGCATGACCAGGGGGAGGAAAAGAACATTAAGAAGGGACATATAGAAAGACTTGACTCTTCAAACATAAAAAAGTCACCAAACTTAGCTATTCTTTCCCTTTTTTTTTTTTCTTCTCAAATACTATACTTTTGCAGATATTTTGAGTTTTATAGGAATGGCCTTTCCCATCAAATGCATCCCCTAATTTGCAGTTGTCACACCACGGGTTCATAATTTATATTGCACATCCATTCTAGTCTACCCGTTGAAGAGATAATACAATGAAGCCTTCCCATGTATGGAATGCCTGTTTTATGTCAGGGGCTGCTACATATTTTAACTGTAATCTTCACGATTGCTCTGTAAGGAAAATAGTAGTGTCTCCATTTTACAGACAGAGGACACTGAGGTTCCGACATGTTCATTCACCCCCTGAAGGCACATACCTGTTAACAGCAGAACCGGGATTTGAGCCAGTTCTGCTCATAAAACCTAGGTGTTCTCAGAGCACGTGTCAGATAGCGTGGTCGGCCCTAAAAGAGCACAGAAATGGCGCCCCAAGTAGCTCCCACACTAAAGAACGTGACTTGATATCACATCTTAACAACTTGCTTGGTTAAATAGCATTAGGAAAAAAATAATTCCTCTGTTTTTATTTAAACTTAAAAAATTCCACTTCCCAGGGGCGCCTGGGTGGCTCAGTCAGTTAAGCATTGAACTCTTGATTTCAGCTCAGGTCTTGATCTCAAGGTCGTGAGTTCAAAACCCCATGCTGGGCATGGAGCCCACTTTAAAAAAAAAAACAAAAACTACTTCCCTACAATTCACAGAAGAGCTGTATTTCTTTTTTTCTCCTTTACAAATAAACAGAATGAAAGGTAAGTCTTTAGAAGTATAAATAATTTTTTAAGATCTTAAAAGTTCCTCATCACAAGAAAAAAACTTTATGACTATATGTGCTGACTGATGTTAATTATTGTGGTGATCATTTGACAATATATACAAATATCAAACCATTATACTGTACACCTGAAACTAATATAATGTTATATGTCAATTATGCCTCAGTAAAAATGTGTCTTTTAGAAGTGAGCATTTAAAATAGCCCCCAAACAGGTTACTCAATGATTTGACTGTTTTAAAAGGAATTTGAAATTACTGGGTTTTTTTTTTTTCCCTTTGCAGTAAACTTGCCTCCCATCTTTATCTGACAGTTGAAACAGTAAATTATAACTGAATAGATTTTACTGAGAAAAAGCTGATATTTTTGCTTTTATCTTAGGAACCATAGACACCCCATCTAAAAATGATTCTGAAGGTTGTGGAAAGAGTGTGGACAGAGAGGCGGCCAGCCTCCCTGGGAAAGTAACTGAACCCACAGAACAAGATAAGGAGTCCAGCACTGGGGATGACGAGGTTGCTCTGACGTATACAGTGGGAGTAAAGGGAGAGAACTGTAGGTTTCAGGGTAAGTGAGTGTACACACGATTACATTGTACTGACTGGTGAGGAGTTGGGTTGTGGTTGGAGGTGTGGAGACTTTTGCCAAAACACAGGTTTATTTTCTGTTAATCTAAAAACGATGCATCGGTACGTAGTTCAGTGTGCTTGCTCTTCAGAGTCCTGTGTGCTTTTTGAAAAACATGTGTCTGAACATTTTATTCACACCGAGATTTCCATTTTCTGCGTGTTGTTCTCGAATATAAAGTACTGAAGTTTACGTACGCGTTCTCCAATCATAATTATGCAGTTTTAGGGTATCCTGAGCGATCATCTAATTCATTTCTATCACAGATAATAGGGAAAAGTTTCCATAACTTTAATAGTCTCATCTCTCGAGACTATAGCTTGACTGCCATACCGAAGTAGAACTTTGCCTGAAAATAAGGCCGTTTCCTTTTGCCCTGATGCCCTCTTTGAACAATTAGGATTAAGAGGGACCGAGCACTTCTGCGCATATTTTGAACCAGTGCTCATTAGAGTAAAGGGAAGGGAAAGATGGCAAATATTTCTACTTGTTGGCCACTTATGGTCTCTGTCACATATTCTTTTTTTTTTTTTAACACCACTTTAAAAATGTACAAAGCATGGTTAGTTAGGTGGGGGGATCATATAAAAACAGGCCACCCATGGTTTTGGCCTGCAGATCTCAATTTGCCTTCCCCTGACCTTCCAGAAGCAAACTTCACAAGCACACCGAAAGCCTATGGAAAGTCTGTCTGTGTTTTTTGACACTTTGTCTAACTGGAGAGTTGTTTAAGACTCCAGTGAAGGATTATTTCATCAGGAGATGGATTATTTACAGTATAGTAAATCAAATCAACATTATTTAGAGATTGAGTGTTCCCCTAAGATAACAGACATTTCTAAATTTGTTTCCCCTGACAAACCACAGACCGATTTTTCAGATCAGCCTCTGTATTTGTTAGTAAGCCAATGTCCAATTGTGCTTTTTCTAGTGAACACAGTGCAGAAGTACTGAAAGGAGCATTTGCAACTCAAACGATGTGTGTCGAGGTATCAGAACCCTGATGCTGATGGTTTTGACCTCGAGCATGCCGTACCTATAGAGCAAGTATAGGAGGCTCAACTGTGATTGTGGTCATTGCCTTGCAGATGAGCTCTTTCTAGAGAAGGCTATGCAGCTGGCCAAGCGGCATGCCAACGCCCTTTTTGACTATGCGGTGACAGGAGATGTGAAGATGCTGCTGGCTGTCCAGCGCCACCTCACTGCAGTGCAGGATGAGAATGGGGACAGGTAAGTCAGGACTTGTGCAAACAAAAGTTGTTTTCGGGTCGGGAACAGAGAAAATCACTGTATGCCCACTGGCTGGAGATAAAAAGAATCATTTAAAGGTACTGGGTCCTGTCACTGGAAGACTGTGGTGGACAATAATGTGTCAGTAAGGTCGCATCCCTACTTTGCTTCTCCTGTCCCATGGCTCTCACCTGTTGGGCCCTAGCGTAGCTCGAGTCCTCATCTGAGAGTACATCGTTCTGGGCAAGAAAACGAAGACGTGTGTGGGGAATGGTGGTACTTTTTCAAAAACCTTTCTTTATTTATTGGGATAACATGTGGAATAACATTTAATAGACCTATTTATTTATGGGATTAATAACATTTGCTTTATTTACTGAAATGGTATAATAATAAAATTTGGTCCAACCAGATCCCTCAAGCACTTGTTACCCCAACTGCGTATTTACGATGGCTGTGTACTCAAGAAAAAGCCCAAAGAAGACAGCGCAAGGACAACAACAGAACAATTAAGAGCCGACTGTCATTCTTTCCCAGGCACTGGTTCCTTCGCTCCTGCCTTCGTTACTGGTTGCCAGTCTGTGACCGGTCAGGCCCCTGTGTCTGCTCTACCTCAGGCCATGTGGGAGGCGAGCATTCCAAGCACCGGTGGTCAATCTCTGCTGTTACTGAGCTGATATTGGCAAAGCACCTGGCTCCTTTCTAAAACCGTTCTCTTGGGCCTTGCACTGAGGCTCCTAAAATGATCTCAAAAGCCTGTGAGAACAACAAGAGACAACGGCCCTCAGATTCAAGTCAAGTGCCTTATCTAAAACTTTCCAAAAATAGTGTCAACCCCGAGAAATCCTTTTCTGTAGAGGAGCTCTTGAGTGTTGCGTTTTAAGCCTCGGTTTAAACACTGAACCGAACGCTTTAGGAAAGTGCCAACCTCAGGGTTTCAAACAGAGACCTTTGTTCTCATTCCTTGCAGCGTAACCAAGGATGTGGTATAACCAC
This sequence comes from Callorhinus ursinus, assembly GCF_003265705.2. Classification (NCBI taxonomy): domain Eukaryota; kingdom Metazoa; phylum Chordata; class Mammalia; order Carnivora; family Otariidae; genus Callorhinus; species Callorhinus ursinus. The sequence goes on from NW_027397066.1 coordinate 84,157,415, forward strand.
TGGCCTTGTTAATACAGTACGAGAGGAACTGGTACAGCCTCCTTTGTGTAATGCTGTGAACAGCAGAATGCTTTTACGGGGTTGAAGACTCCAATTAGCATTCAGCAGCATAGAACCACAAGAGAAAGCAGCCAGTTACCCAAGACAACAGTGTTTCAGGTGACATTTTTATGGGCCTGCGGAATTGAGGAGCCTAAGAAAGATGAGCACGTGGAAGCTAGCGGGAGCCTGCGGCCTATGGAGGGAGGGTTGTGCAGAAGCTACAAGGTGCATGCATTCAGTGGGTGCATGGAGGGGCAGGTGCAGGCACGTGTAAGGACGCATACGGAGGGGCCCAGGAGGTGGTCTTCCCTGCCCAAGCAGAACATGAATCCTTCGAGTCCCCTCCTGGGATCCCAGATATACTCCTGCCAGCAGGCTCTCAGGGTTTGCCGCAGCTGGAGGTGGAGAGGGGAGACCCAAGAGGAACCCTCATGAGAATGTGGCCAGGGGAAAGCTGCTGGTCCTCACACCTCAGGGCTGTTTTCATTGAACTTGTCACACTCAGCTAATAATCTGAGTCCTGGAGCCATTAGTCATCACAGAAAATACAATAAAGAGAAGAAAAGAACTTCTGGTGTTGGGGACATTCCCATGAGGGTGTGAAGATTTATGGGGGAGGGAGAAGGTACTTCGGTGAAATGCTGAGCTGCGCATGGAAATTTTTAGGCAGTTTTGAAATATGACCTTTTTCTTGGTATATGTGCATCATGTCTGCGTCAGACTTCGGGCCCTTTTTAGAAGGCTTCTTCCAGCCTCACATTTCAAGAGACAGTAGTGAAACCTCGACATCATTCGTTTGCTCTCTCAAGTAATGAAGTCACAAGTTCGTTTTTTTAGGCCCTCTTGTGCCAACGTTAATCCCTAGTAAGATGCACTTACTGTTGCTAAGAAAGAGGCCTGAAAACATGACACCTCAGATGTTTCAACTGGACAAAATCTAGCCTGTGCCTCAAATCCCAGATGTCCTGCCACCATGCGATACTCAGTATGCTCTCCATCGCAATCTGTCCATACTTTGGCATATTCCTTATCTTGGGGGTTCATCTGCAGCTCTACAGAGCAGTGCCTATGTCCTCCTACATCGGGATGCCTTAAGGGATTAGGAAGAGGTGGCTTTGGAGCCAGATGGACTGGACTTGGGCTGGGCTCCCAGCTTCGCCACTCACTAGCTAAGTGACGTGGGTTGAGTTGTTATACCTGTGAGTCCCAATTTCATCATCTGAAAAATGAGGATAATATTACCTACCTCATTGGGCTTCTTGTTACAATAAATCAGGTCATATATGTCAACTACTTAGCATGGCCTGGTAAATAGAAGCTCTAAACCCAAAGTATCCACTTTTTTGAGTCCTTTCAAATTATTTTTAGTAGTAAGTTTTTTTAACAATTAAAAAATTGTGTCGGGACACCTGGGTGGCTCAGTCAGTTAAGCGTCTGCCTTCGGCTCGGGTCATGATCCCAGGGTCCTGGGATCGAGTCCCATATTGGGCTCCTTGCTCAGCGGAGAGCCTGCTTCTTTCTCTGCCCCTCCCCCCTGCTTGTGCGAGCTCTCTCTCTTTCTCTCTCTCTCTCTCTCTCTGACAAATAAATAAAATCTTTAAAAAATTTTTTTGTGTCCCTAGGACTGATGCTTGGCACCTGCCAATATTTTCAGCCTTATTAGCATAAGCCCTGAGGCTCATTCTGTCACCCTTATTTTAGTGCCTGAATTGTGTGCCAGGGCTGTAAGGCTGACCCAGGGAGGACCAGCCCTGAGATCACAGGCCAGAGAGGGGGAAAGACAGAAAACCGCAGTTGCATAACCAAGCAGTAAACTTGAGGGGAGACCATGTGCTCTGCCTAGGAAGTTCGAAGAGGAGGTAAGGTTTGAACCAGAATATGAAGGGTGGAGTAGGCACTGTCCAGGCAGAGAAGAGGAGCAAAACCATTGCAGGCAGGGGGAGTATTTGCAAGGCAGAAATAAAATCACATGTTCCTTCAGAAGTTTACCTCAAGAGTCCTCTCCCAGTAGTGAAATGCCTGATCCCACTCGCCCTTCTTGGGATCTAGGAAGATCTTTCAGAAGCCACCACACTGTATTTTGGAGGAGGCTGGAAGGTTAGGGGAGGTAACTACATTTTCCTGAACAGTTCCTAGGGCCGGGCATTTTACATACGTCATCTGTATGTCAACAGAAGCCAGGAAAAAGCTAGAAGAGAAAATGCCCTGAACTATCACACGGAGGCAGAGTTGGGATTTGAACTTGCGTCTCTTTCCCTCGAGGCCCAGGTGCTTTTATGCCTCACGAGGTCAGACCAAAATGTCCCCAGAGGCCAGGCAGGCATGGTAAAAGAGTGTAGCTGCCTGCGTAGGCAGTAGAACATTCCCGCCTCAGATTCAAGACATTTGAGATTCAAGACATTTGGGGGCCAAATAAAAGGAAGTATGAGAACCAGGTTCGGTCTGCAAGTCTGATCCTTTCTTGGGAATCTTTTTTTTTTTTTTTACACTAACCCTTTAGTTGATTCGTGTCACTCTGTTTTTGTTCCAGTGTCTTACACTTAGCAATCATCCATCTTCATGCTCAGCTTGTGAGGGATCTACTAGAAGTCACATCTGGTTTGATTTCTGATGACATTATCAATATGAGAAATGATCTCTACCAGGTAAGCAGAAATGCCAACTGAAGAAAAATCCAGTTTGTACATGCTTACGTGTGTGTGTGTGCATGTGTGTACGTGTTATTTCTAATGTTAACAGTAGCACAAATACAGTGCTTTGTTTTGTAGGTTAAATCCTAAAAGCCCATAACTTGGGAATATTATTTATGATTCAGGATCCTTTAATCTGTGAGTATAATAGAAATCACTCCACAAGGAAATTCAGCATCCTGCTGGGGGAAGGCAAAGTTCAAACTTTAGAAATCTGTCAAAGAGTTGATCCATTTTCTTTTTTTTTGTTTTTCAAATTTATTTTATTCTTTTCATTATAATAAGTGTACTTTTTAATCCCCATCCCCTATTTCACCCATCCCCCACCCTCCTCCCCCGTGGTAGCCATCAGTTTGTTCTCTGTAGTTAAGGGTCTGTTTCTTGGTTTGTCCCTCTCTTTTTTTTTTCCCTTTGCTTGTTTGTTTTGTTTCTTAAATTCCACATCAGAGTGAAATCGTGTGATATTTGTCTTTCTCTGACTTATTTCACTTAGCATTATACTCTCTAGCTCCTTCCATGTTGTTGTAAATGGCAAGATTTCATTCTTTTTTATGGCTGAATATTACTCCACTGTGTGTGTGCGTGTGTGTATGTGTGTGTGTACGTGTGTGTGTGTGTGTACGTGTGTGTGTGTATCACTTCTTTGTCCGTTCGTCTGTCGATGACACTTAGGCTGCTTCCATGGTTTGACTATTGTAGGTAATGTTGCTATAAACATAGGGGTACATGGATTCCTTTGAATTAGTGTTTTTGTATTTTGGGGGTAGATACCCAATAGTGGGATTACTGGGTTGTAGGGTAGCTCTATTTTTAATTTTTTGAGGAACCTCCACACTGTTCTCCACAGAGGCTGCACCAGCTTGCATTCCTACCAGTAGTGCAAGAGGATTCCTTTTTTTCCACATCCTCATCAACGCTTGTTTCTTGTGGTTTTGATTTTAGCCATTCTGACAGTTGTGAGGTGATATCTCACTGTGGTTTTGATTTGCATTTCCCTGATGATGAGTGATGTTGAGCATCTTTTTCTTCTTGTTTAAATTGAAATATAATTGACATATAACATTGTATTAGTTTAAGGTGTCCAGTAATTCGATATTTGTATATATCGCAAAAAGATCACCAAAATAGGTTTACATGTCATCCATCACTGCCTATAGTTACAAATTTTTTTTCTTGTGATAAGAACTTTTAGATCTATTCTCGTAACAACTTTCAAATATGCAGTACAGGAGAACCTAGAGTAAATATGTCACTTCTGTCAAGAAAAATACAATTGAAAAAAATTAAGTTTCGAAAGCCAATAATGTGTAAGAATTTTGAAGTCTGCTGAAACACATTTGACAACATCTAGATTAAGTGTATATCAAATAAAGGGTGCTGAAATCAGAACACAGAAAAGTAAAAAAAGGTTGGTTGACGAGAAAGCATCTTTCAAAAACAGAAAACTCAAATCAAGGAAAACAGGAAACACCAGAGTTTTGCTCAGATTGGGTTTGAACAGGAATTCTGTGGGTTCAAAAGCAACTTGAGGAACCCTGGTACAGAGGTCCTCAGATGTTGCCGAGAGAAGGTAGCTGGGACCCAGTGAGGCTGCCTGATGGGCACGTGCAGACCTTAGGTGGGCAAAGGAAATTGGAGCTGCACTTGGCAGAACCAAAGCCTGGAGCCTGGTGTTGGGAGCCTGAGACCTGACCCAGCCACTCTGGCCAAAGGGGCGCTCTCCTCTCCCAGCTGCCTTTGCCCCCACCCTACCTGGCTTTGGTGCCAGTCTCCTGATCTCGCCCCTTGTCAGCTTTCTCATTTTCTCCTTCTGTTCGCTCCACCCGAAGTGACTTCCCAGCCCTCGTTGGCCTGGACAGTGTGCTCAAAGATGCCTGGTCCGAGCATACCTGTCACTCTAAAAATATGGCCCACAATCATGTACAATTAATTGCACAGTAAAGGTACCTGTTCCAGTTCTGAGTTGTTAAAGCAGGTGCTGTGAATCATTTTTATCTCCTCGAAGCAAAAGAACTACAATGTTGACATGCAGCTCTCACTAGATTGTTATGTGTGAATAGGTGTTTCCTTATTAAGGGAAATAAGCTTCCCATTTGATGTAAGGCTTTCAGCTCCTTCCCTGGTGGTAATGCTTAATGTCAACGGAAGAACGAAGTTGGGGATTCTTCACTGACTCATAAAGTAATGAGGGTGAAGTCTAATTTTAGGTAGACATTTAAAGAATGTCTTAAGATTTTCATACCATCTTGGGGGTTGTTGGTATTTGGAGAGTCATCTGGCCCTGAAAGCTTGACTCTCTCAGGCTTTAGGACTGATTGTTCCTCTCAACCGGCACGAGCGTGCAAATAAAACTGGGAACGAATGGCACGCTGTCGCTTCTCGGTCCTCCTTTCAAAGACTGCTTCGCTTCGCTGGCTGTAGGTCAGATTCAAGGAATTACTTGTTTTTGTTTATAAATAGGCCCTGCAAAGGACACCGCACAACAGGATGAGTAGTCGTGATTTATTATGTGCTGACCTCCTTACTGTATCATTTGGTGCCGTATATTGAGACTCTCTCTGATGTGCTAGACACAAAAATCTTGAAACCACCACCTTTGACGCTTCTTCCCTTCCGATTTGGGGACTCTCGGGAGAACACAGGTCCATTTTCCCCCAACTTAGCACCGCTCTCATTCATGGACAGGGATTCTGGGATCCCCTGGTAATGCCTTCTAGGTCTCAGACATACACCCAGCGGCAACTTCAATTTGAGAACTAGAAAAGGCTAAAATTTGGACTCGTTTATCTTTGTAAAGTTTCTCTGGTAACTATTCTCGATGGAAAAATTATACAGTTCTCTAAGTAATTTGGATTATTTGGCAATTGTCTTAGACAATCTCCCAAAATACCATTCACTAATCTTAGTACATTTCTGTGACCATCTGTCATGATCAAATCTCTCTTCCCACCCACTCTCTAGAGATACACTCAAAATAATCCCAGTGCATAGAGTTAGGATTCTTCTGAAAATTTCTGAAATCTTTTGCCTTCAAGCCCTCTCCTCTTCTTGTCTCCCCACCATAGATCACCCCTCCAGTGTGTTTGATATGGATTGTTTTATATGCAGATAAAACATTTATTAATGAGGGGTTTTGTGCATGTGGATTTTTTTTCTTCTATGTTTTTAATTTTTATAAATATAATATATGTTCATAGTTCTTTAAATCGTACATAAGGAAATACACTGGAAAATCAGAAGTTGCCCTCCCTGGCAGTATACAAGTCCCCCAACCCCACTCCCAAATATAACTATTGCATTTGTAAGTACTTTTCCAGATGGTGGCTACGTAAACATATACACTTGAAATAAATATAGATATTTTACTATACTCTCACACACAGTCCACACTGTGTTATATAATCCTGGGGTTAAAGATCTAAAGCCTGAAATTTCATAGAAAACCTTCAGTGGGACTATGTTTTTTTAAAAAAAAAAAAAAAAAAGCTTCTCTTACTCATAGTAACAGAATTTGTATAACGTGAAAAAAATCATATTAAAACTAGAGATAATTACAAATTTCTGAGTGGTTTAATATTTTATAATTTCAGATCATTTTTACAATCTCATTCTCTCTCAGATTTTTTTCATCTCCCCAGATAGCATGTCATATTAATAAATGTACTTTTTTTTTTTTTACATATTTATTTCTTAAGAAGAAGGCTCTTGGCTACAGTATCTAAAGTTTTTGAGGACATCATTCTATTTCAAGCTGGGGTATAAAAGATGAAAAAAAGAGAGAATGGAAATTTGGCCCAAAAGCCTGTCTGGCTTCTGCTGTCTGCAGTTATCACTGTAACGGAGCGGAAGCCGCGGGAGCATCTTGCAGCGCCTCCTGGGCTGTGGTTGTCCTGCATCAGCCCCGGCGTCGGTGGCTTACCCTTGTTGTCGCTGCTGTGGCCAGGAATCGCCTACCGAGAGAGAAAGTTTAGGCAAATTGTCACTAGACAGACTGGATTCTGATTTGTATAAAAATATCTCATTCTGTCAGTGGCCTCAGTTCTTTGAAAGATACTTTCGCAGTTTTGTTTGTCTTGCTCATTTTGAAAACACTCAGCTTGCAAAACATCTCATTTGCATTCACCGAGGCACTACTTTGTGGGCAGAGTAATCAAATGGACTGTGTATGCACCTATTAGGTGTTAGCGATTCGGCTCGCTTGTTCATCTGAGCCCTCTTACTGAGACGGTTCTATCGTCCTGGTTATGACATTTAGAATCCTTTGACACCTGCTATAAAATGGGGGTGCCCCAGAGTTCTATTGATTGGTCTCATCACAGAGCCAGCCCACGGAAAAATATTTTTTACTTCAGCAAACTCACTTTCCACGTCAATATAGAATGACAGCACCTTTGTGAATTGGTTTCTATTGAGTAGTTAGTTCATTTCACCCTCTTTAGTAAAACTATAGCCTTGCTTTGATTTGTTAATATACAAAATTATCAGCTGAAGATAGATTCCTGCTACAAATTCAAGGAAACTAAATTTATTAAGAGAAGAATTAACGTATCAGCAGTCAGCAGGCTGTAATGAGAAACAAGAAAGCGATTAAGAATTGTAAATATAAAAATAATCTTAATTATCGCGGGCTCAGTATCAGTCCGGCATACACACTTCATTAGCATAGGACATGGAACAGGGCGTAACTCATTTGCAAAAGAGAGGAGTTAATCTGGCAATGGGAAACGGCCCCGAGGCATGAGGCCGCCTATTGCAGCGCAGCCACGAAACCCATAGGTTCAAGCCCGGGGAGGGGGCGGTTCAAGTGTTTGCCGCTGACCAGTGTATCTCCTGACCCTTCTCCACTCCCCAGACACCCTTGCACCTGGCAGTGATCACCAAGCAGGAGGCTGTGGTGGAGGACTTGCTGCGGGCTGGGGCCGACCTGAGCCTTCTGGACCGCTTGGGTAACTCTGTTTTGCACCTAGCTGCCAAAGAAGGACAAGATAAAATTCTCAGTATTTTACTCAAGCACAAGAAGGCAGCACTACTGATGGACCACCCTAACGGGGAAGGTAAGAGACAAGCAGACTTTGTGGATAACCTTCTCTCTCTGCTTTCTAAACAATTGGTAGCTACTTGCTAAATGTGTGTTCTTTGATTTGCACCCAAAAGTGCTTCCCTTAGTCACCTGGAGTTTGTCATCTCTCTCGAGAATTTCTGTTGCTCGCCCTAATTTCTTTAAAGATGATTTGGAATTGTTAGGAGGTGGAAAAAGCAGAGGCCTGAGCAAACACTGGTCTTGAGGTGTAGAAAGCATCGTTTATCCAAACAATGTTTATTTGCCCTCAGTGTCTCCTGAGAACATACGAGGAGACCGTGGGTTTCCATGCAGAACAACAGACTTGCGGCGCCTTGCCAGGCTCTCTGGAGCAGAGACACTAGATGTGCTGAGAGTCGACAGCATTCCCTCCCTGGGGTCCAGTTTTGCCGCCTTGTGAGCAGCCTCCCAGCTGCATGACCGTCCCTGTGCTTGGGCCGCAGGTCTAAACGCCATTCACGTAGCCGTGACGAGCAACAGCATGCCGTGCCTGCTGCTGCTGGCGGCAGCCGGCGCCGACGTCAACGCGCAGGAGCGGAAGTCCGGGCGCACGGCGCTGCACCTGGCCGTGGAGCGCGACAACGTCTCCCTGGCGGGCTGCCTGCTCCTGGAGGTGACCGACGCGCGTGTTTGCCTTTGCGTTGAATTCCCAAGGGGGCATTAGGACCGTCTTTTCAAGGAGTGATGTCAGTAACAGCCTTTCCCCCTGAGGTCACCTCTCTTTATTCCATAGCTACTCGAGGCTTCGGGGTAGTCAGCTTTGGACAGTCCTGACACCATCGGCCCCTTCTCTCTAACTGCGCATTTCTCGAGTGGCAGAGCCCGCCCCAAATAGCAACCGGGCTAGTAATAAGACCTTTTCTAGGACCTAGGGCTCCTGCTGACAGGAGAAGGTGGGGTCTAAAGGGGGAGAGAACCTTCCACTAACTCTTTCCTGTGTGGGCTGGATTTTAGGGTGATGCCCATGTAGACAGTACCACCTATGATGGGACTACAGCCCTTCACATAGCAGCCGGGAGAGGGTCCACCAGGCTGGCAGCTCTTCTCAAAGCGGCAGGTAAGGAAGGCGGCCTGGCGGGTAGAGCTGGACCGTGCTATGGGGAATGCAAACGCAACTCCTCCGGGTTGAACAGCCCCGCCTCCTTCTGTAAGCCGAGGAGCTCCTGCTGAAATGCAGGAGTAAATAAAAGTCACACTTCCACGGCCCCCTGGAATGGCACTGCTGGGACTTGTAATCCTGGGCTCCATCCTGATGGTCATGTCAGTCTTTACCCTCTAGTTCATCCGTTTGTTTTGGATATTGGTGGTTTAGGTTGGCTCCCATGACAGGAGATCTTCTTAAAGTTGAATTTGATTCCTTAAAGAAATCGGATACAGTACCAGCCTCAGATCATGTCAGAAGTCTCCAGGAAAAAAGTTGATTGGTAGAAGACATTTTAAAATTTCCTTCAGCAAGAGAGGTCCCTTAGAAGTAGAAATAATAGGAAAAAACAAATGGGCAGTGTATTGAGTACTACCGTATGTCAGGCACTAGAACTTGCTAGCATTTATTGACCTTACTATGTGTCAGGCCCTGTGCTAGGCCTGTCAGACGCGCTGTCTCATTTAATCTGCAACAACCCTTAGAGGTAAGTACCATTATTATTTTTCCCACCTCACAGCAGACGAAACAGACTGAAGAGACCTGTGGGACCCAGTCCTGGGGTCCTAGTAAAGGCATAACTATGAATCACAGCTCGTCCATCTGAGCTTCCAGACTATTCTCTCTACTGTTTCTCTCCCCTGCTCTGCTCAGGGATCTGCAGGTGTTATTCCATTTAATTCTCTAGTTCTGTGAAGCATAGAAGATTATCCCTGCTCACCCTTGAATCTCTCTTGCCTTGTATACTTAGAACCTCAACACATGCTTAGTGGGAGTAGTCTCTCAAACCTTGAGCTACCTGATTTACTATAGAGGTTATTTAAAACTTTTTTAGAAAATAAATGCTTGATAAATTCAAGAAAACAGAGCGAGTTAAATACCTCTTTAAAAACTGAGTCCAGAAAGATGTACAGACTTTTTCTTTGGGAGCCCCACATACTTCTAAGCAAATAAAATCACATCCAAATAAACAATTGCCTTTTCTTTTCTTCGTCTCGGTCAAGTCAAACTTTCTCTTGGACAAGAGACTCCGATTGCAGAATGTATGAATAGTTTGGGAAGTCACTGGTTATAATTAAGAAATGCCTTCAGACAAGAAGCTATAACCCTTTCAAAAATGCTTTCTCTTGAATTCTTAATATCCCATGAAAGGAGTGGCGAGTAACAGTTTCTCCATGATATAAATGAAGGCACTCTGGTGAAAAACCTAGTCCTGAGCTCCCAGTCATGAAGAAGGTAACTTCGGGAACAGATAGCTTAGCTCCTCTAGCTTTCTCCAGCCCATAAATTGTTCCTCTTGTTTCTATTCTGTTTCCATGGTCAGATGGCACTCACTGCCTTCTAGATCAGGCCCGGGCTGGAAGGCTGAAATAAGAAACAGCATGAAGATCCTTCTCTGACTCTCATTAGGCCCTCTCCTGTTATTGAAGTTGGCACAAAGCAAATGATCTCCCAGCAAGATAAAAACAAGTTCTTCCCAGAAGGGTGTACTGAACTGACTACTGTTCGTTAGACATTAGACTAAACACTCTCATAAAAATAGTCTCTAAGCCTCTAAGAGGTAACTAGCTCTAATCTCTGAGTTACTTTTGGTGTTTTCTTGCTGCACATTAAGAAACAGACTAGATTTTTCCAAGATCAGCCCTAAAATTTTCAATTACTATACATCGTAGGAGAAGGTTTTTACGGTGTTCGTCTGTTTAAGGATCGGGACCCTGGCAGTGCTGTGTCCAGGAATAAAAGTGAGCCTGTTGTCCCTATACAGCAAAGTTCGCTCTTTTGAGCAAGTGGGAGAACAGCCTGAGACATGTGCAGTGGTGGGCAAGAACTTGAACATTAAATTAGGTCCTGAATCCTAAGGGTGCAGCCCAGCCCCTATAAATTGCTGCTGTTACTCCTCAGCTTAAAGGTGTATCATTTGGTTGAAACCTGTCAGAGAGAGTTAAATGTGAGGGTCAGGGTACTTCCAAGTCTTTTGTCTTTGAAAATGTCCTTGGCTATATAGAGTATCATAAGACATCTTTACAGTCAAAATAAATTAGAATTTAAAAGAAGTTCTCTGAATATTTCAGTGGAAGCATGTTTTATGTAATAAAAATTATCCAAATAATTGCCTCGAGTAGCTGTTGTGCTTTGCCTTTGGAAATCTGACCTCTGCAGGCATTTCAGAGTCGACAGGATCGGGGTTTACCTAATGCTGTGTAACTTGACTTAACAGGTGCAGATCCCCTGGTGGAGAACTTTGAGCCTCTCTATGACCTGGATGACTCTTGGGAAAAAGATGGAGAGGATGAAGGAGTCGTGCCTGGAACCACACCTCTAGATATGGCCACCAACTGGCAGGTACGTGTGGCTCCAGTCTGTTTGAGGGCAGCTCCGGAGGGAGCTAATGATTCAGGAATATAAGAACAGATGGTCTTCTTGGGTTTTTACTCCCCAAAGAGCAAGCCTTTTATTTTTAAGAAAGTCTGCTTATCAAGAGACATATTTATCTTGAAAAGCCTATCCATGAAAGATCTAGGTCAGCGGAGTTATGAGTATGAAAGTGTATGCCTAATCAGATCACGGTTAAGTTGTGAGAGAGGGTTCCGCAAGAGAAAACACAAAATTCACGCAAGAGTTTCCCGTTCTGAGCTCACACCAGAATGGTCCCCGTCTCTATTTCGGAAGCTAGGAGAAATGTTACAATTGGCTTAGAACTTTGCTAAGTGATTTCTTTACATAAAAAGAACCCAGGGATTCTTCTGAGGATTTTAATACCTATAAACATAGTAAATAGACTTAAACTCTTCCTCCAAACTCCAGTGCCCTGAGGTCTGAAGGTGAAAAGCAGTGAGTAGGTCTTCACGGCCCAGGGAGAAGAGCCAGAGGGAGGACACGGGTAGCAGATGGATCTCCAACACAACAAAATTGACTTTCTTAGGGCCAAGCGCTGCTGCACATCCAAAAACTGCTTATTTGCCCCTTCGAGGTCCATGGTGTTGAGCTGAGTGACCCTGGCAGAGACCACATGGTTCCCCTTTAATGCTGAGCACCTGGCTTTCCCAGAAGCCTCACCACAGAACACACAAAGATAACCCACTTCAGTGACCCCATGTCCTCACCTAAGTCAGCGAGCACAGAGTGACTGCAGAGCACACAGAAGGGTCTCCATAGCTACAGAATTGTGTTTTTCCTTTTAACCTAAGACTTTTCAGTTTAAAATGTAGCTGGCGCTGGAAAGAGAACATCAAGCCTTGTGAGCATTACCGTCCCTCAGTTTGAGCAAGTTTATAGAATTCGTTCTCAGAAGGCTTTTCCTAGGGAGGAGGGGCAGTGAGGAGGCATGGCTGGCTTCAGTGTAAGCTCTGCGTAAGCTCAGTCCTCATCCAGGCCCTCGGGGACACATCACTTACTGATGACTCTCCAACCAACACATGGCCGATCTGGTGGCTTGGACTGTCTTTGTCCTTCAGCAGGACCATGGCGCCGGCTCTCTGCAAGGTTGGCTTGGGTCTTCCTACCCACCTCAGAAGCCCCTGCAGAGCCCCGCCTCCTGGCCCCAGAGCCCCCAGGGCTTTTCTTCGCCCAAAGGGCATTATCATGACTTTGTGGGTCATGGGACTAACTCCTTCCCATTCCTCCATCTTTGGGGTACTAGGCCCTCCTCAGGAGGACACAGTTCTTCATTACAAAGAAACTGACTCCCGTTCTGGTCCCTTTAATGTATAATGTTTCTCCACGGTTTTCTCCCCAACAGGTGTTTGATATATTAAATGGGAAACCATATGAGCCAGAGTTTACATCTGATGATTTACTTGCACAAGGTGAGTTCTTAACCAGTGTTCCCTCCACACAGTCATGTAAAGGGCTAAGGGAGAAGCAGCATTATCCAGGCCGAACTGTGAAAGGCTCGATGGCTTATTCCAGCATCGAAAGATCCTGGACATATGCAGAGGAGACCGTCCAGTTGTAATCTGCTAAAGCACGCATACTGCTGTTACTCAGCGGGGCTGCTGCCGACTCCAAGTAAAGCAGCTTCAGTGCTCCCACTGGGAGCCCGAGGGCAGCAGCGTGGCCGTGCTCAGTCCCCGCCGATGTCTCCGGTCGCTTGGGACAGCTGTGCTTCTTCTTCATTCCTTCAGGAGACATGAAACAGCTGACGGAGGATGCAAAGCTGCAGCTCTACAAGTTGCTAGAAATCCCTGATCCGGACAAGAACTGGGCAACTCTGGCACAGAAACTAGGTCTGGGGATACTGAATAATGCCTTCCGGCTGAGTCCTGCTCCTTCTAAAACTCTTATGGACAACTACGAGGTAAGCCATCACCTCACATTTGTACTTGACTCTCTTCTGTTAACGTCGCTGACCTGGGCATGGTCGTCCCCCCCCCCCCCGCCCTTAACTCGGAGGAGGAAAATCAGTCATTACCCCTGTCCTGGGAAGGTGACCCAGGCCAGGGTGGAAACCCGCCTTCTGAAGAAGGCAGTTTTCAGATACCCTAAGGTGTTCCCGATTTTCAAATACTTTGGGATTTCCTGCAGAAATCCTAGGTAGAGGGTCAGGGTTGTCGCCGAATTCTGACCGCCCCCCAAACCAACTTGATAGACTGTGATCCACATGCGTTATCTTCCCGTCCCCAAGAGCGTGCCTCGATCCCGTGTCGGGACACGGAGTCAGTTTTCTGTGAGGTGAAATCATTGTCTACTGAAAATGCCCTCGTTCGCTCTGGCTTCTCAGTGGTTTTCAGAGCTTCTGCCTAAACAGGAATACTGCATGACCTTGGTGGCAGGTAGGGTTTCACTGCCTCAGCCCCTCTCCCCCTCGCCGCCCTCCGCGCTTACTGGAAGCCGCTTGTCTGATTTCCTGAGCAGTCTCGGAGCTGACACAGGAAGCTCGACGCGAAGGCCGCGTGGCTCAGCAGCTGGCTTCGGTCTGAGCCCTCTTGGCCCAGGGCACTCGCAGAGGGGGAGTGGGGCGTGCGTCGTGGCCCCAGGCCACCTGCTGGCTCCCGGCTCAGGAACACTTTGGGAACACACACTTCCTGTCTCTCGCGCAGGTCTCCGGGGGGACAGTAAGAGAGCTGGTGGAGGCCCTGAGACAGATGGGCTACACCGAAGCCATCGAAGTGATCCAGGCGGCCTTCTGCGCCCCGGGAACTGTGGCCTCCGGCCCCGGGAAGGTGGCGCCTCAGACCCTCTCGCTGCCCCTCTCACCTGCCTCCACGAGGTCGCCATTAGGTAAGGGAAGAACAGAACCAGCCCCTGAGGTAACCTCCTGCTCCCCAGGCTGTGTCTCAGCGTCTTGGGCTGTGGCTGTCCTCCCTGCCGTCATCCCCTGTGCCGTGTGCCTGTCACCCCCGCAGCTCACAGGTGCTCCCCTCTGTGCCTCTCCTGACGCTGCCGGTCAGGTGGGCTGCTCTCCCCAGAAGCAGTCACGTTGACCCGGGAGTCACTTGGATTCGTACTAAATACTAAACATGATGTGGCTGCTTAAGGCTAATAGTGTTTCTCTCACTTCTTAAATGTAAAAGAGAGAAAGAAACTCACAGAGCAAGGCGTAGAGAGCCAGGACTGGCCCCAGACTGGGGATGACACCACAGTTCCCACCACAGCACCCTCAGCTCCTCACCTCGGCCCAGAAGTGGTTTCACCTTCTCCCTGCGCCTCCTCCAGGCCCCCAGCACTGAGCCTCTGTCACCCACCTGAAACATGCCACAGAACGCACTCCCAGCAGCCCAGTAACCCTTTGTCTCCCGCCAAATGTATTCTCACACTCTCTCAGCAACCACTCGGCGCTTGCTCTGTCTGGACCCTCCCTCTCTCAGTCCCCACCAAGAACACAGCAGCAACCCGAATTCCCGCGTCCTTGAGAGACCAACAGTTGGCCGTGTCGGGCAGAAGCTCTGCCATATCCTCCAGGAGGTTAAAACAAAAATCTGAGCCTCGTCCACGGACACTTGCTGCTCGCAGTCAACACGCACGTAGCCCCCAGTCCTTCCGCTGGGACAACCTCTCTTGTCCATCCACGCTTCATTTCTTGCCTCAGTTCTTGCAGCAGCTCCTGGTCAGTCTCCCTGCTTCCGGTCTGCTCCCCTCCCTTCAGTGCACTCGTGACACAACAGGCACTAAGAGTCTTTTTAAAAAGTAGCGCTATGCCCATACCTGTTGTGTACCTTCCAGTTATACCTGTTGTGTACCTTCCAGTTATACCTGTCCACTCACCAAATCTTTGTTGAACACATCCTGTGTGCCTAGCCCTGTTTGAGGCTCTGAAGATGGAGCAGTAAGTAATAAAGGCAGGGTTCCTTTATCCATTCTCTCTCGCAAATCCCTTTCATGTGCCTTTCCTCCTGCCCCACTTCCCTGTACCCCCCCGTCCCCCAAACCCTTTGCTCACAAGTCTGATCCCATCTTCGGACCGGAACCTTCTCTTCCCCTTCCCTGCAAAGATCTTCACCTCGTGCCTCCTTCTTGCCCTTCAGTTTCAGCCCAAGTGTCACCTTGTCAGGGGCCTTTCTAGGAGAGTAAGAACGGATGTTGCACACTTTGGAAGGAGTAATGTGGCCACCAGCAAAACAACCGTCATCTCCTATCTCATGACCTGATGCTCCTTCCACACAAAGAAATAGGAAAATACTTACATCTTTAACATTTGATTTGATCTCTGACTTGTAGTTATTTTTAAAATTCCTCCTACACATAATAGAAACCCATCAAAGATTGGGTGACTGAATCAAATGAATCAATAAATCAACCAAATTAGTAATAAGACAATAGTGTGTCACTGCTTAGGGTCTTTATATTTTAATACTGGAACTTAATATACGAGAAGATAGCATTTTGATTTGTGTATATCAGACTTTGTTTCTTTGATCAGTTTCTCTCTATAGGAAATAATTCAACATTGTTCAGATCTCTAAAGACACTTGTCAACAAGGACAGTGTGACCTAATTGTTCATCACAGACTCCTTTTCATCATAATCACCTTATCTTTTTTTCTGCTACCGGAAGGTTTTTGAGGCAATGTGTAGCATTTACTAGCACGTGAGGCCCAGAGAAATATCTCATTTTTAGTTCCTACTTCAGTCACGCATTTATTTTGCCTGGGTTCAGCAATTTCCCCGGCTGGAAAATAGGTAATACAGTGGTTGGAAAAATACACCTGATTTCTAAGAAAAAAAGGCCCACCATGAGTTAGGAGAAATCAGAAAGGATTCTGATAAACGTGACGGTAAGAAAGAGATTTGAAAACATTTGCCTAATTTTGATGTCTTCACGGTTTTTCTGTTGCTCGGGGCTCTGCCTCCCTCGGCTGGCGAGCTCAGTAGGGACATAGTGACAGGCGGGTGGCACGGGGTGGGGGTGGGGGCCTGGGGACAGGCAGAGCTGCTGCCGGAGAGCCTCTTAGAGCCAGACTCGGAGCCCGGCTGGCATAGAAGGTGTATGAGAGCCACAGCTCTGCCTTTTCCCCCAGCTGTGCCCCAGTGAATCTGTGCTTCTTCCCCCAGACGAGGCCCGAGACGACAGCATCTGCGACAGCGGCGTGGAGACGTCCTTCCGCAAACTCAGCTTTACAGAGTCTCTGACCAGCGGCAGCTCCTTGCTGACTCTTAGCAAAGTGCCCCACGAGTGCGGACAGGAAGGACCCATAGAGGGCAAAATCGAGCCTGCCGGCCCTTTCCCTCACGCCGTGTAAACCAAAGCTCTGAAATTCCACCATCGTCCAAAATAAGGAAGCCGAAGTGCATCCGCAGGAGCTCAGAGGAAAACCAGCCTGCCTGAATCTCTCGGAATTTCATTCAAGGCCCTTCGAAGTCGGCTTCTTTCCTCGGTTCTCACGGGAATGTTACTAGTCCCATCCACGAACACATGGTCCCGAGTGGTCGCCGGCCGGCCCGCCGCCTCGCCGTGGGCGATTTCGCTTAGTGAGCTTTCCCAGCTGCTTCCCGTTGTCACTGCTGCTGCCCCCCACCCCCGCACTCCCACCGGCATTAAAAGGCGGCCCAGTCCCCACCTGGTCTTCTCTCTGGCCGTCCACAGCACTGTCGTGCATTCAGATTAAGGATTATGAAAAGGGATATTTTTAAAATGAAAGTGACGTGGTGTATAATTAAAAAAAAAAAAAAGCCTTGACTGCTTTTCCTAATGTGGTTATCTATGTGATTTGAAAAAAGAACATGTGATGTCATTATGTAAACGTAACAATCAGTGCTGAAAAAGGTCTTTTCCCCCCTTTTCTGCATTTTGCTATTGTAAATATGTTTTTTAGATCAAATACTTTAAAGGAAAAGATGTTGGATTTATAAATGCTATTTTTTATTTTACTTTTATAATAAAAGGAAAAGCAAATTGATGATCTCATTTTGTTTGATCTCCAGAAATACTTTTCTAAGATGATTCCTTGTAATCATGGGATCATTCCACAGCCCGTTATCACATTCACATTCCCCTTTAGAGCCCAGTTTTTAACCCAGAAATGAACCAAAAAAAAAAAAAAAAAAAGATCAAAAGAGCAGTGTTTTAAGCTGAGATGAAAGCTTTGGGTTTGTCGAATTCTCACTTGGCTCATTTCATTCAGGCTGTACCGCCTCACCTCCCGCCACCTCATTGGACACCAGTCCTCCGCACCCCTCAGGGTGCTCTCAGGGCCCCTGCGAAGCATCAGGTCCTGCGGTCTCAGCACACGGGTGCTGTGATGAACACTGTGATATGCAACCAAGAACCCTCTTTGATGAAGGCCGTGTAGACCCAGCCGCCAGGAGCCCACTTGGCTAAAGGCCTCTCTACCTGTCAGTTCCTTTGGGGATCGCCTCAGCCACAGAGAGCCGCCCCACCAGCTCACACTCATGTCCCTGATGGCCCCAAGTAACACCGATGGACGTGGTGTACAAAGGCTCCCTGGCGTGGGACGACGGTGAAGGGCTGTGTGTGCTCCCAAGCCCCCCTTGCTGGCTGAGCTGTTGTTTGGGTCTGTCACGGCACCGGTCTTCCCTCTGCCCAGGACGGCTTCCTCCCCAACCCTGCCGCAGACGCGGGTCCCAGGGCACCCCGGCTCCATCTCAGAGCAGGCTTCCACGGAGTCCAACCTGCACAGGGGCTGGGAGCTAATGATGGCCACTTCTGCACAACATATGAAGTCATGCAATCTTGAAAATAACCCAATCAGGTATACAGAATTATCCCCAATGTACAGAGAAGGACATTGAGCCCCAAGAGTTCAAGTAGGCAGTGGCTAAGCTGCTTCTGAGTCTATATCCAGGTCTGTCTAGTTCCAGAGCTCATGGGCTAGAGAATTATCTTGGTGAGGATAAAAAGATTAAAATAATTGAGTCCAGAAGTAGACCCCAAAATATATAGGAATTCAGTATATAATAAATTTCAAATCATGGATAATGATTTGAAATTATTACCCAAGGAAAACATGGGTAATCAATAAGTAGATGTTCCATCTGGTTAATCACTGGGAAGAAGTCAATCTGAACTCCTACTTCCCTTCATCAAAATAATTTCCAAATATATCAAAAATGAAACCATAAAAATGCTAGAAATACTGGAAATCATGGGTGAATAATCTTGAAATAGATTATTTGAAATAGAGGAGGCCTTTTTAAGTAAGACTTTGTCCCCTGGAGGTAAACAGTTTGGGTTCTTCATTTCACAGTGTGTCCCAAAGAAATATTTTTTTTAACTCTACTTCTATGTTTTATTACATTGCCATTTCTCCACATGCTCCAATCCGTTCTTCCAGTTTTTGAAAGTTGTATCCTTAACGTTTTTTTTTAAGATTTTTATTTATCCATGAGAGAGAGAGAGAGAGAGAGAGAGAGGCAGACGCAGAGGGAGAAGCAGGCTTTCCAAGGAGCAGGGAGCCCAGTGCGGGACTCGATCCCAGGACTCTGGGATCATGACCTGAGCTGAAGGCAGACGCTTGACCATCTGAGCCCCCCAGGCACCCCAAAAGTTGTATCTTTAAAAAAAATACCTTACTTTCCTTAATTTTCCAGCAATAAGCCCATGCCACTGTCCCTCCACCCGTTGCTCTCTGTGGCAGACGTTCCTTTTCCAGCTGGCCAACACTGGGTCTCCTGTCTACGAGATGTGCTCCTCCCTCATCAGTGTAGGCCTATGACAAGGATAGAAGTGATGGGCTTCCAAGGTTAGATTGGAAAAAGTAATGCAGCTTCTGCCCGGGCCCCCTGGGTAACTCCCTCTTGGA
This sequence comes from Callorhinus ursinus, assembly GCF_003265705.2. Lineage (NCBI taxonomy): Eukaryota > Metazoa > Chordata > Mammalia > Carnivora > Otariidae > Callorhinus > Callorhinus ursinus. The sequence continues at coordinate 84,176,567 of NW_027397066.1, forward strand.
ACCCTGTTACCATGCTCTGCGGGAGCCGCGTGGATACATGGAGAAGCTGCGTGCAGGTGTTCGGCCAGCAGCTGAGGTCACAGCCAATGCCAGCACCACCAGCAGATGTGTGAGGGAGGGAAGCCTCGAGATGATTCCAGTCGTAGCCATTGGCTCACACCTGTCTAACCTTCAAGCTGCCTCAGCCGATGCCGCCCAAGTAGAGACAAACTGTTCAGCCGAGCCCTGCACAAATGGCAGATTCACAAGGAAAATCACGGTTGATGGTTTAAGTCCTACGTGCGGAGAGTTACCATTCTCCAGGTCTCTAACCTGACAGCTCCCATACCAGAAAACCACTTTTAAAGAGAAACTGACTCCAGGAGGAACAACTAAGCAACTCCTGCCAAGACTAAAAATAACATTCCCCTTCTTCAATAAGAAGCCCTGTTTCTCTTCTGTTCCAGAAACTTCCTCTTTCTCTCCTCCCAGAACTCAGTGTGGCCTGAGCCTCTGCACAGTGCTGGAGCAAAAAGGCTTTCGATGCGGTCTGTGCCTCTGAGGAGGTAGTGCCTTTCATACTGTGCCAGCAGATGGGGATAAATACCAGGAGGAATGCAGGCGATCAGGTGGAAAGCTACAATGTGCCGGAAATAAGCCTTCCCAGAAAGCCGGTCTCTCAGCAGGAAGCCATTTAAAAATAGCTTTCTCAGAACTTTGTCATCTTTACTGTGCAGGCATCACCTAGACTTCGGCAGGATGGGCAGTCTCTGCTGGCAGAAGGAGGTCCTCCTCACCCACCTGAGTCCCCTGCAGTGGTCCAACGGGCCGTGGATGGTCCTAGTCACTGCATGGACCGCAGCCTCACAAACCAGACCCTCTGCACCTTCGCCAGAGAAAGGAAAGGAAGGAGCCAGGCAAATTTATGTGCAGTTCCCTTTGCATTGATGATTTCTACCTTCTACACGATAATTGTCAGGACATCCCTATGAGGCACATATTTAACCCCAACTTCACAGCGAGGAAACAGATAATCTGAATATTAATTCACCCCAGATTTAAATCCAGGTCTATCAGATCCCACACATTACTCTTTAACCATGTCTGAAGACCTTTGAAGGAAAGAGGTTGTATTTAAAAGAGAAAGAAAAAAATCCATACAATTCTGTACGAGGATGATGGAGTCAAAATGTACCCCAACCAAAATACAAAATGAACCCAGAATATCACTGAAGGGATATGTTGCTTAAATGTTAACCTCACTTGATTTTCCTTCTAAAACCAGGCTAAGATGCTTAAGTATGAATTATTCATGGACTGGAGGTCACTAGGGGCATCTCTTTCTCCTTATTGGGCTTTCGAGGGGAATTTTCTTTCTGATTTGTGCTTCCTCAGGTAATGGGCTTGGGGAGGCACAGGAGTCAAGAGAAGGTGAAACCAGAATGCTGTCTATTTTGGGGTGCCTGGCTGGCTTAGTCGGTAGAGCATGTGACTGTTGATAACAGGGCTGTGAGTTCGAGCCCCATGTTGGACATAGAGATTACTTTAAAAAAAAATGCCGCTTATTTTTTTAAGCATCGCAGAACTTAGAGCTGGGCAGTACCTTAAAGATCACCCAAGTAAATCATCCAATTTGTCATCTTTTTTTAAACACCTATGATAGGAAACATCTTGTCTCCCTGCTGCTTCATTTAAACATCAATCCCAGAGACTATAAATTCTTGTCCATTGGTTGGGGGAGGCACAAAAGAGGGGCTTGAAATTAAATGGATTCTCTCATTCTCCATTATTTTTTTTTTTTAAGATTCTATTTATTTATCTGACAGAGAAGGAGACAGCGAGAGAGGGAACACAAGCAGGGGGAGTGGGAGAGGGAGAAGCAGGCTTCCTGCCCAGCAGGGAGCCTGACGCGGGGCTCAATCCCAGGACCCTGGGACCGTGACCTGAGCCGAAGGCAGATGCTCAATGACTGAGCCACCCAGGTGCCCCCTCATTCTCCATTATTGTGGATTCCATTATGTCTACAATGGCCTGCTTGCATTACCCTGGACAAAAGACAAGTTCTACACATTGTTCAAGCTTCATAGAATGAGAGGGAGGAAGGGGCTGAAATATCATTTTTTCACTTCCGTCAACTAGCTTTTCCATCTTGATCTCTTTCCAAAATGATCATTTCATTGAAATATCACAACAATCCTCCAGGAGTGAAGATACGTATTCAGTCAAGATTTTTTTGAGCATTTGTTGCGTGCCAGGCGCTACAATAAGTGGTCATCATTCACTAACTCGTATTACTTGTTTGAAAACCCTGTGAAGAAAAATTTGTCCCTATTTTACAGATGAGTAAACTAAGGCACACATAAAGCATTTAACCGCAGGATCTCCCGATTGCAGTAAAGTGGTTGCATAAGCCACACTTGCAGTAGGGACAGGGGTGGGTGGGGGGGGGTATGTCTCTTCCACTTAGTCATGAAAGGATCCTGGCTACAGTCACTCTTCCTCCCACCCTTGGCTCCCAGGGTCCCAGTCAGCTGAAAGGGGAAAGGAGCATGGAGGAGTACGTGTGGGAGTTTTGAACGGGTCACTTCCTCTCACACTGCCCTGGAGAAAAACTTCAGTCCCATGGCCATGGGACTAAGAACAGGGAAGCGATAGGGGTGGTCAACTTTTGTTCCCAGTATTAGGAGGGGGGTTGATTTTGGTGAACAGATCCCAGGCTCTGGCATGGATCAAAATTCTATACCTAACTGTAGGAGGAGCTTGAACCTGAAGGTTCTTTCTAATTCTAACTTGTATGCAAACATTCCCTCACTCTTGAAGAGTCCCCTGCAGTCGTGGTAAATGGCTATAACCAAAAGCAAAACCATGTCCCAGGATTAAGAATGAAAGATGCACTGTAAGGACAGTCACAGTTCTTCTTCAGGAAATCCTCAGAAATAATCAAGGCTATTAGACCAGGTAGGGTGGGGGAGAATTACAGCAAGGGCTTGTTGCCCTGGCACTGACTCAAGGAGGACTCCTGCTCTCCAGCCCCTGTCTGTAACTCCTTAAATGCCACACAGTAGACCTTGGGTTTGTTGATGCTGAAGATTAAGAGTCTTCAAGAGGCCATGGCCCTTGGGATCCCACCCAAAGGAGATCTGTGATCTGCAGAGAACTGGCAGGACCTTGATTCCCATTTCACGGATGAATGGGAAAGGAGCAGAAATGGGTTCTCAGGGAAATAATATTCCCTCCAGGCCAGAAGAATAGCAAGTGAAACAGAATTCTAGAAACCCCTTCTGGGATTCCTAATTCTGAGGACTCAGGAAGCAGGGCTGGTGCTGAAGATGGTCAGATGAAACCTCCAGGCACATGAGGGGAGTGTGTAGGATTGGGGCGGGGGGGGGGGGGTTCTGAGTTCATGCTGGATACTAGACAACCAGGTTGCTAGGACTATTCTCTGGCAATAAGAGATTTTTTTTTCATTTCAAAATTGATGTGCCATTGTCCTTCCCTTTCCTAAGGCAAGAATTAACAACAAATTATTTTGTTTCAGAAATTCAAATGAGAAACTTCTAGTTATGGATTTTTTTTCTTTTACAAGACACCTTTTTATCACTTTATTCAAATGTAAACGTTCCCTTTTGCTTTTGAAATAAATTTCCTTTTGTAGTTTTGGGGGAAACAATCCAAAAACAAAATCTTAAACTTTCACCTACACAACATTTTCAAATGTTTATTCTCATAACAATCTGAAAAGGAAACAGGGAGGGGTTTTAATTCCCGCCATTTTTCATAAAATGGCCAAGCCCCCGACGTCCCTGGAGGTTCCTGGTCTAGTGGAAACAGTGAGGGCTGGACTCGGCCTTCAGTGCTCACACTGCCCTCCTCGGCCTGGCACTGCAGCCCATTCCAGAACGCGTGGCTGCTCCGAGGGGGAGGGTCACATGGGCAGGCCCCCGGAGAGGGAAGAGAAGGCGGCCGAGTGCAGGCACTGGAGGCTGGCAGAGGCGCCGGAAAGCAGCATGGGGCCAGGGGTGCACGCGGCAGCACGTGGCACTGCGCACCAGTCCCTGCGGGCAGCGCCCCCCTCCCACCAGCCACCACCCACCACCCGCCACCACCCACCAGGGGCCACGGGATCACGCCGGCTGTCCTCCCTTCCGGCCCCTCTCGCCTCCTTTGCTTTGGGGCTGTCAGGAGCGGCTTCTCAGCACTCTGCCGGGTTCTGCATTTTCTTGCCCCTCCTGTTCCCCCAACAATTTAGCTAGGGCCTCCAAACTCTCCCGCGGGCCCCCCAAATTAATGTGGGATTCCGCCCCACAGCTGAAGCGCAGCCTGGCCCAGAGAAGCCAGAGGGCCACAAATCATAGCCCGGGGAAGCCCCACGCAGCTGCCCCCCAAAGTCCCGGCCTGCGCCCCTCCTGCCACACGTGAGACCACCTCCCCGGGGCCGGGCCCTCCCCCTCCCCCCCGCAGGGGTCCCGGCCGCCCAGGACCTGTTCACCCACTCCTGGACCCCAGCAGTCCCCAGTTGATCTGGGAAGGTCAAAGCCGCCCTTGGGCCCTCCTGACTTCCTACCTGGCCCAGAGCACCTCGAGTGATGGTCAACATACGCGCACTGACATGAGCCAGGGACTATTTTAGTTCTGAAAGGAAAAGAGACTCCAGATTTAAAGCTTCAAGAAAGAATGTGTGGGCAGCGAGTCGCCCACACGCCCACATGGCCGCCTCCTTAGCCGGGCTCTCATCGTCACCAGCCCGGCCTGCCTTTCCTCGGATGACGCCTTAACTGGGGTTTCCGTCCCTTCCCACAGCTCGCCGCTACTGCGCCTTGCAAGAGCTCGCCTGACTTCCCCCTCCTCCGTCACCTCTTCTGGAGGCTTTGTGCCGTTTTCATGACCCGTCGTAATGAAATTAGGGTTAAAAACCATAATCCCTCCTCCACCCTCCTTCGGCCTCCCTGCCTCCCTGCTTCCTTCCATTTTTCCTCCCTCCCTCCCTTCTCTGTCGGCCTGTCTTCCTCCTCTTGCCCTTTCTCTCCTTCCTCTTTTTCTTTTCTCTCTCCCTTTCTTTCTTTTTTCCTTTTTCTTCCTCCACCCTCCTTTCTCCCCCCTCCGCATCCCCCACCCACTTTCTCTCTCTCTCTTTCTTTCTTTCTTTCTTTCTTTCTTTCTTTCTTTCTTTCTTTCTTTTTCTTTCTCTCTCTCTCTCTCTCTCTCTCTCTCTCTCTCTCTCTCTCTTTCTTTCTTTCTTTCTTTCTTTCCTTGAAGAAAGACTCATCCATTCCAGGGCACTGGCCTCCAGCGCTCTGAGGCAGGGAGGGGCTGGGGGGTGCCAGGGGACACCCTGCAGCCTCTTCCCCAGAGTCTCCTGTGCACCTTCCTCAGGGGAAGCCTCCTGGAAACCAGCACCCTGGCCCCACTGGCCCCATTTCCTGTGCACAGGAGGCCTCTGCTGGAAGAAGCAGAATTTTGCACAATCATGCAGCAGCTGGTCTGCCTCTTGCTCTTCAACTTTTTTTACTTCAACAAATTTGGAAAGAGGCTTACAAGAAAAGGGAATTAGAAACTTCTTGGGCTTTCTGCCTGAATGTTTTTCCTTCAGTTCAGGTCACAGAAGCCTGATGACTATTTTCCCTTAGCAGAGAGGACTTAAATTGTTTTTTCTTCTGGCAGGAAACCCGTAAACTCCCCGAGGCCTGATCATTCCAGCCAGGGCAACCTCGTAAGCCAGCATTTACTACTTGCCCATCCTAGGCAATTGTACATCCTGCCTCTTAGTTAATCCTCACAATCCTATGAGATCCTAATTCCTATTAACCCCATCTTAAAGATAAGGAAACAGAAGTGTGGAGCTTAAGTGGTTTGTCCAAGTTCAGTACGATCTAGAGCCAAATTTGCTTATTGGAGGTTCCATATCAGAGCATAAGCCACTGCACTACGTGAGGCCTTCATGTGTGTACACACTCCTACACACACACACACACTTTGGATCTTTAACAAGGGAAAATCTAATTCATTGTATTTGCAAGTTCGATGAGCTAAAAATCTTTTTGTTCAAGCACCAAAAACATAGGGAAACACTCCAATCACCCAACGTGGGCTGGCTTCCTGTGATGAAAGAGCAGGGTTCTTCCTTCACTCACCTGGGCAAGTCAGGCCACCACCGCCTTCCTTACCAGAGGCATCCAAGTGCAGGCAAGTGACGACCAGGAGGCCCTCAGCTGAGAGAAAACCTCGGCATCCACACCACCCTCTCCAAGGCCCAGCTATGTCTGACCTCCAAACCCATGCCTGCATCTGTTCGAATGCTTCTGATTGCAAAGTAAGAATACTTCTGATTGAATTAAACAAATGGTGGCTTTCTTTTCTTATATCATTACAAGATGAGAGATAGATAGATTTAGATTTCACATGGAATGTTCCCCTGTTGGCAAGTAATTCAACCTTTCAAATCACTATTTGTGCCAACAAAATTTCCTTCTGGCCAAATATGACCTGTGTGACTTGACCCACACTTTCTACAATTGTACCTTCAGGATGACCAGGTAGAGTGATGAGCTTAAGGCTTTGGGAAGGAATCAAGTTCTTTAACTCTCCCTTTCCATGTGCCACTGCTGGCCCCTCCCTCCCAGCAGGGACCCTGGCTGATACCGTCCCCAGCCATCACCCAGTGCCTGAGCAAGTTCCTGTTCTGCCCACCTGCCTATGCCTAGGCTTTCTTTGATGGCTTAACACAGAGGAAATGATCATTATAATAGCCAACGTTTGTTGAATAGTTATTGTGTGCTATCAATATCTAGGCATCATCTAATTTAGTCCTCACTAGTGTTATTATTTTATTACTCCGATTTTTATTTTTTAAAAGATTTTATTTATTTATTTATTTATTTAGAGAGCACGCAAGCGGGGTTGTGGGGGACAGAGGGAAGAGGAGAGAGAGAATCCCAAGTAGACTCCATGCTGAGTGGAAAGCCCGATGTAGGGCTTGGTCCCACGACCTCAAGATCACTACCAGATCTGAAACCAAGAGTTGGACACTTAAGAGACATCAAGGCGCCCCATATTACTCCCATTTTTTAAAAAAGATTTTGTTTATTTATTTGAGAGAGAGAGCACGAGCTAGGGGGAGGGGCAGAGGGAGAGGAAGAAGCAGACTCCCCATTGAGCAGGGAGATTGACGCGGGACTCGATCTCAGGACCCTGGGATCATGACCTGAGCGGAAGGCAGATGCTTAACTGAGCCACCCAGACACCCCTCCCATTTTTAAAGATAAAGAAATTAAGGCACAGAAAGACTCAGTAACTTATATGCAATGTCAAACAGCCTACTAGTGGTGGGTCTGGAACTGAAACATAAGTATGTCTGATTTCAAAGCCCACACCCTTAACTGCTATATCAATTTGGATATTTTTGGTTGTAAAATCAGAATACCCGACTACAACTGGATTACACAAATAGGGCCTTATTTTTCATAAGAAGACCAGAGTTAGATAGATGACTGCCGGGTTAGCTCAGCAGCTCAACCTCTCTGACATCCCCTGGTGTCAACAATGATTCCTCAAGCTCACAAAAAGGCTATAGCCCCTCCAAGTATCAGATCCTCACACAGCAACTTCTCAACTTCACCTAACAGCAGAGTTCCTCCTCAGGTGTCTTTCTTGTCAGACAGGAAAACCTTCCCACCCCAAACCCCATATTAAGTGTCAACTTGTATTTCATTCCCCAGAAATGGGTTACATGCCTCACCCTAGACCAATCATTGGCAAAGAATAGAATTAGTATAACAAATTACAGTTCAGTCCCTGGGGCTGGACAAAAATTCACCTCTATTAGCAGAGAAGAGGTAGATATGGCTGTAGGGTGGCTGGCCCATAATGTCTGCCCCAACTGTTGGGAATATATGAACTGTCTCTCAGGATCCAGTACATTTTACAAAAGCCTAAGTAAGTAACAATAACAGAGTAAGGGGGCGCCTGGGTGGCTCAGCCTGCTTCTCCCTCTCCCTCTGCTCCTGCTCTCTCTCTCTCTCAAATAAATAAAATCCTAAAAAAAAAAAAAAAAACCCACAACAATCACAGAATAAGAACAAGGAGGTTGTTCTCACATGGATGACGAGCCAGGAAATGAGTACCTAGTACTCAACCAGAAATATCCATGAGCCTGACACCCCATTTCCTAGGAATTCTAGGTGACTTTGGTGTTACTGCCATCCCTTGTACAGCTCTGTACTTTGTACTATGGTCACGGCATAATGCACCACAAGCTGTTGCTCAATAAATCCTGTGTAAACGCTCAGACCCCACCTAAGGGATTAAGCTGCATTATTGTTGCAAACATTTTTTTCATGGCAGGATTCAGTAACCCATGTCGAAAACAGAAGGAGAGGTAGTGATAAAACCTGACAGAGTGAGGCAGGACCCTTCTTTCTGCAAAGCGCATTCACGATTTGGCCCCTATTCAAGGGCTCAAAGATGTCTTGGAAGGTTGCCCAGCCTCAGCTTAACAATCACAAGCTCAGAGTCCAGCCTCTCTAACTACCTGGTCTTGTGCTTTTCCTTCCCTATCTATTAATTACAGTGAAGATCTTTTAAGACTCTTTTCTCAATTGAAAAACTTTTTTTCATTGGTATTTTATCATAAACTTTCAAAACAACTTTCCTAAAGTGTTGAACAAGACGGCCTTATCTACCATTACTCCCCCAATCACTGTCACATTAACCTTACAGGACTTGTCACCAGCTGAAATGGCCTTATTTGTCTACTTGCGTGTTGTCTGTCTCCCCCTGAAACCACTTAAAAGCATAAAGTTGAACAAAAGTCAAAATGGCTACACGAGAGCTTCAGCAAACTTGATTTTAAAGCAACCTTTTTCAGGGCGCCTGGGTGGCTCGGTCTGTTGGGCGTCCGACTCTTGATGTCAACTTGGGTCATGATTTCAGGGTGGTGGGATCCAGCCCCGCATCAGGCTCTGTGCTCCACAGGGAATCTGCTTGAGATTCTCTCTCCCTCATCTCTGCCATGCTCCCTCGCTTGCTCACTCGCTCTAAATAAATAAAATCTTTAAATAAAATAAAAATAAAGTAACCCATTTCCTCTCTTCCACAAACTTCCCCTCCTCCCTTCTTAGCCTTTGGTTTCAGGATCCCAGGCCCACCCTTAAAAGGACTAACAGGACTAAATGAGGCTGGCAGTGTATACAATTCCTGTGGAAACCAGCTAGATCCTGTATTTCCCTACAAACCCCCCAGACCCTTTCTCGGGGACAGGGGTGGGCGTGGGGCTCACAGTTTTTGAAGGCCATAGCCTGCTGCAGCCTCCTTTGCCCGGCAAAGCAATGAAGCTCTTGTTCTCTTTATCCCAAACTCTGTCTTTGAGTTATATTTTGGCCCTGAAGCCCAGAGGTCGGATTTTGACAACACCCCTACAGTGGACAGTCCGTGAGAGCAGAGCCTCATCTGCCTTTTTTCACTGCAGCACCCCCGTGACCAGGACAGCACCCGCTGCTCAGATTGTCCCTCAGTAAATGCTTGATAAATGAACGAATAAATGAAGCTCAACAGTCTTTACAGTCAGAACATAGATGTGTCTTAATCCTGGTTTTGTCTGTGATTTTTAGGGTCTTGTACACTATCAACCATCAAGTGGTTGATACCCTCTGATAAGTCTATGAGAAAAGAAGAATTCTGGGCAGATTTTGAAACGCTTTGAATTTCATGCACAAATAATGCCCACTGGTTTTTCTCCCTAAATCTCACCACGTTGGGGAGCAAGTGTCATATCTAAGAGCCCAAGAGAGGCTTCTTTCTGTCTCAGGTCCCTGTCACTTTGGGACTGTGTGAGAAACTCAGCTTTATTTCTCCCGTGCTCCAATTCACTTTCATTCCAACAGAGAAAACAATCTTCCTATTTATTTTCCAAGTGACTTCCCATGGTTTGAAGACCTCTCAACAACGGAAAGTAGAGTAAGAAAAAAAAACAAGAGTTACAGTGAATGTGAATGAGTAAATTACCATATTTATTGTCCTCTTGGTTCTCACAGGAGAAGACAGAATCCCATGAACTGACCTCTCTTCATCTCACACTCGAATGTGCTTTGCATCCAGCCCTGCAGAAGGGCCCCACCCTGCTCTTTCCACTGTCTCTGTTAATGTTTGCATAACTATTAGCAGAAGAGTCTCAGAAATCCAAAGCCAAGAGTTAAGTACATCAGACTCTAACCCAGTATGTGTGGCAAAATAAAATCTATTAAAATGGTAGAGATGACTAAACACAGCGCCATACATGAGCTGTGGAAGACCATTTCCAATGTTACCATTCTCTTACAGAAATAACATGTATACAGCACATTTCTCTCCTTGTACCAGTTGTTGTCAGCATATATTTAGGTCTGTTCATTAATTTAGTCTTCCTTTACAAATTCATTTCTTTTCTGATATCTTTTTCCCCTCTTAAGAATATGTCTGGAGGGGCACCTGGGTCGCTGATGTTAAAAAGTACAACCACCATTTCCTTAGCATTTATTTTGTTCCAGCTGTTCAGTCCTCACAACTACCTTTGAAGGTTAGAGATTATCATCTCCATTTTACCAATGAGAAAACTGAAGTCCAGGTCAAGTGGTCACCCAAGCTCACAATAACCAATAAGCCTCAGAACCTGGATTCCAATCCATGTCAGTGTGGCTAGAAGCCCAGCCCTCTCTAGGACAGGAGGGTCACCCCCCAGGATGGTGCTTCCATTCACAGAGCCCTCATTATGTGCCAGCACTGGGCCTAGCCCTTAGCTAAATTTTAAATTTATTCTTCAAGACAAACTTACAAGGGCAGTGTATGTATTCCCATTTCACTATAAGAAAACTGAACATAGAAGTGAAGTAACTCGATTAAGGGCTAGTAAGGGCAGAACTATGATACAAATTCTGGTCCATCGATTTCAAAGCCCACCTCACAGGGCTCCTGGCCTAGAACATCCTCTAGTTTAATGGAGACAGGATTTTCAACATGGACAAGAAAATTATATATTTATCAAAGAAGAATCTTCTAAGTTGCATCCCCAAGCCCCAGGCTTTCATATATATATTGAAATAACTGAACACATAAGATGAGGAGACTCTTAGATATTGAAGGAGAGGCCTGGATTGCCTGGATTTATCATCTTTTTAGTCACTGAACCATGGCCTACAACTTCTCAGGTTTAAAACCGAATCTCTATCTAATTAGTCTTGATTTTAAAGCCAAACTCTCATTGCCATTCCATTCCATAACTGATTACATGATTCTTCCCAGAGAAAACCACTCAAATACCTTAATCTAGATTCTTTAAATTCTCCCAGTTTATCAAGTAGAATAAAAGTTGGCTAGAGCTAACGGGAAATTAATGCCCAGCACACTAATGGACACAACTGAATGTTTACGGAATGATTAAATAAGCCACAGATGAAATATCACATTGTCAATGCAATTTATGTAACTTTTATTTTTTGATACAATTTTAAACTTACAGAAAGGTTGAAAAAGCAGTACAAAAGAATTCCTACACATCTCCACCCCTTAACATTTTGCCACATTTGCTTCATTATGAATGCAATTTATAAACATGATCGTACATAATAAAATAATTTTATAGCAATTTATAATTAATCAATATTGATAAAAATGATTTATTTATTTTAAAAAAAGATTTTATTTATTTATTTGTCAGAGAGAGAGAGAGCACAAGCAAGGGGGAGTGGCAGGCAGAGGGAGAAGCAGGCTTCCCGCTGAGCAAGGAGCCCAACGCAGTACTTGATCCCAGGACCCTGGGACCATGACCTGAGCTGAAGGCAGACAGCAGACACCTAAATGACTGAGCCACCCAGGCGTCCCAATAAAAATGATTCAAACCCAAGCTAAAAGAAATACCACTTTGCTGCCAGGGTCAACAAACATAAATCTAATTCACAGCTTGTGAATTGGAAAATTCACCGGATTCTGCCACATCTACAAGCCACACATAATTATGGGTGACAACCTATGTTAGGATACCCAAAAATTTCCAGTGTCCACAGTGATGTCCATTTCAACGTGAGCTTATTTTTCAAAGGAGAATCACTCTAAATGGCCTTTGCAAAAAGAAGCTGTTATTGTCAAAACAATATTTTTTTTTGAGAGAGAGAGAAAGGTGTGGAGAGGGGGAGAGGGAGAGAGAGAAGCCTAAGCAGGCTTCACACCCCGTGGAGAGCCTGAGTCAGGGCTCAATCCCATGACCCTGAGATCATGACCTGAGCCGAAATCAAGAGCTGGATGCTTAACCGACCAAGTCACGCAGGTGCCCCAGTCAAAACGATATTTTATAACAAAACCCACAAATGAAAATGGAATCCTACCCAAAAAAGTAATCAAATGGCAACAATCAATGCCCCAAACTTTCCAACAACAACCAATATGGCTACTACCCAGAACTCTCTTTCTATTGTGACAGCTGAACCTCCATTTTCTCAAGGAATAAAAACAAAGCAGCTTTATTTTGATTATTCATTATTTTTCGAGGCTAACCATGAGAGGCCTACATGAACCTCTCAGCCTTCCACATTTGGTTCCACAGATACTGCAATCGTCATGTTCCTGTGATTCCCTGACAGGACTTTATGAGTGGACTTCCTTTTCTGGGTAGGAAGCAGTGGTAGGGTTATAACTGGGTCACGTGGTGCCAGAGCTGGAGGGGAAGGGCTAAAGTCACAGGCCTGGCACAGGCTGAAGGACACCGATGCCCAGCCTTGCTGGAAGATGTCACCTGAGTAAGCAACCTTCCCCGACAGAATGCACCATACAAACTCTGCACAGAAGGATGAATCGGACATGTGGACATGTGGCAGGTGGACACATTTCCTTGCTTCTTCATCTTGTCTCTGGTTGTCTTCGGCTCCAGCTGGGGCCTTAGAAAGGCTTTATTCCAGGGTCCGCTGAAAATACAACCTGCACTCCCTCAGTAAATATCCGTCAGGGAAGTCACACGAAAAGATTGCTCCAATTCGCTCTTGCTGGTGGGCTTCCAAGGGTAAAATAATACAGTCCGCGTCTTTTCAGTCATGAGGAAACCGTTGTCACTGAATCTCCCGGGGATGCTTCCTACATCTAACCAAACAAAGGGAGCAACGGTGGAGGTTTCCAGATCAAAAGCAAATGTGTCACCTTGCTGAGAGATGATGGCCTGAAAGAAAAAGATAAATTAAGTGAACGGTGAGGGGAGACCTATCTGTTCTATCCACAATGCCTATCAGAACATTTACGTGGGCCAACAAGGAGCGCATCTCCTCCAGCTTTGGCTCTGTCACTGCCAAAGTCTGACATTCCATGCACTGTGTCAGATACTGAAAAATACATGGAAATTTATTTAAGGCTGTGGGAAATTACCAAACTGTAATCTCCAGCCAAGTGTAGAAATATGTCGTCTCCAATTATTAAGGAGAATATTTCACAAGAAGCTCAGAGCTTTATATGTTTTACATTTTTTCTCAGGGGATCAGGAGAGGAACATTTTGGCATAAGGGCTGGGAAGTTCCAATGACTTTCTCAGGATATATGTGGAGCTAGCACCACCATGGAACTTGTTCTTCTAGAAAGATCCAGCAACCTAGGCAGCCGCCTGCCAGGCATTTACAAAAGCTCTACCGTTAGAGCTTTCTCTCTCATGCTGCAGAGTACCATAAAGTCACATTATTAGCACTTTTAACACGTGCAAATCCCACACAGTATCAGCAATTTAATTTAATGCATTTAAGTGCATATTAAGTGCAATTTAAGCCCTGTCATTCACTAGCCAATTAGCGCACGCTAAAGTGAGGCTAGGCTGGGCTGTGCCCCTGGGGGTAGGGGTTTGTGAGGTTCTCTCAGTGCGAGCGTGCAGCTGAGAGTGATCTGGTATTTAAGGCTGTGCCTCTGACATGAAACGTGACCCCCTCAACACGCAGACACACCACACTGTAGGTCTGACGTTGCAAGTGATGTGTGGCATAGAGAATTTCAAGGCGCAGTTTTAACTCTATATAATTTTGGCCTTACGCATCATGGAGGGTTCTGAGTTATAAACAAGAAAACGTACTTTGGAGGAAAGAGCAAAGAAACTTAACAAAGCGTATTAGGTGTATTAGGTGTCTCTGGGAGTTTCGGAGAGTCAGGTCTCAAGCTGGATGTTAAATTCCCAAATCATGCCGCCCAGCGGTTGGGTGAAGACCCTAAGGCAGTCACAGGCACAGGCACGCCACTCGCGCGGCTGGCCCCAGCCGGCCTGCAAGGCTGCCAGGGACGCCTCAGCTACTGTTGCTCCAAGACCAAAGCCAGAAGGGACACTGATGCCTGCCCCCTCGTACTGCCTGCTTCCGATCTGAAGTCTCATCTCTATATATGACGGCAGAGCCCAGGGTCAAGCTTGTAGCCTGGCTTCAGGGAGGTATGGTCAACAACTTCCCAGCATCCTACTGGGGACAGCACACCCGCCTGCCTGGCCCGTGTGAAGCCTGCAGTAAATGCTAACTATTATTACTATTGTTATATCCCTTTAGGAAGGGCAAGTCTCACTGAAGTCCAGATGCGGTAGGACAAAGGAACAAGTCCCACTTCTCTCCCACACCCACTTGTCCCACGGTAATGAAGGCCTGGTTTCGGAAAGAGAAAAAGATTTCGAAATCCTAAGTCTAGAGACTGCAAATTTGTCTGGTACGGTGTTTCGGTTTTGTTGCCGTTATTGTTGTTGTTGTTTTTCTGGAAAGAAGCTGTGTAAACGTATGGCATTCCCATCAGGCTGCTCTACCTCAGTTACCACAGATGGCTTACATTTCAGCATGTGAACATTTCACTATTAATTAGAAAGAAAGGTATGTTTTCATTTCAAGGACTGAGTTTTAGTACGATTATTTCTAAGTAAATGCAAACAAACCCTGTCACTTAAGCATTCTCAGTGAAGTACAGGTCTGAAACAAATTTAACTTTCACTCAACAGAGAGTAAAACTTTCTAGAGAATACATTCAATCACCGTGTGTCGGGGAAAGGGTAGGAAAGGTTTTCAATCAACTAGACAGACTGCACGTTCTCCAGCTGCCCAATTTTTATAACAACACATCCTGGTCATCCCATTTGTTTCTTGGCAATTATAGATTTGGTGATTAAGCTACTTTGAAGCAATAAATCAAAGAGAGCAGAGGGAAATTTTTTAAAAATTCATCGATTGTCCTTAAACCCTCAAAGTCAGAGTGCTTCTGCTGGGGCTGCCTGGTCCCCCCCGTTACACAGGTTTGCTGGCTTGTCAGGGCGGCACATGACACTTCCGGGATGAAGCAGGAAAGGCCAGGGACAGAGCCTGGAATGCGGTGACAAGTCCTGCTGCCTCTTCCTGCCCCGCCCGCTCCAGCCCACTAGGGGCCAAGGGGTAGTGCTGGTGGCAGGAACCCTAAACTCTGACAGACACTGAATTAGAAAAGCAGTTATTTGGTCTTTGCTTCCAGTGGGAAGAGACTAACATTCCTCAGGTCCCGGGGAAACTCAGTACCAAGGAGAAATTCTGCAAAATGCAGGATGCCATGTGCTTGCCCCAGAAGCAGGGTACCCCTGCAAGGCCACGGGGACCCCAGGCCACTGGTACTTACGGTGATGTGTGCCTTGTGGAGCCCCACGCTCTCACTCAGTGAAGACAGGAAGTGATAGTTGGCTGGGCTCACAGGTTGGCTGTCAGCTGAAAGGTAAAAGGAAAGCACACAGCTCTGCCGTGTGCAATTCCCACAATTCTCCAACAATACAGGCACCGACTCCTTATAGAGGAGAACGGCCTTCCCTGCTTTCAGGACAAAATGCTCCGTCTCAGAGGAGCACAATGGCTCCAGGGAATGCCACGTGTGGACTCTCACCTGGGGAGAAACAAGACAGAGCAAAAGCAAACATTCTTGGTTACTATCTTTTTTTTTTTTTTTTTAGAGAATAATAGATGGAAGTCAGAATAGCAGACCTAGTTAGGAGCCTATGAACCCTGGGCTTAACTGCAGCTCCACTGAGTACCAGAGCTTGTAACAGAGCAAGTTACCCAACTCCTCAAAGGCTCTGTTTCTTCACACGTAAAATGAGAATAAGAACAGCACTAACTTCACTGGCTGTTGTGAGAGTTAAATAAAGTAATCTATGGAAGACACAGGACCTGGTGCACTGTAACCGTGACCTATTTGCAGTATCCTCCAAACTGCAACCACCTGAGACTCTGGAGTTCCTCCCTTTTTGCCTCGCATTGTTTTAAATACAGGTGTATTTTTCCATATACATTCGGAATTCTTGTACAGATTTACACTTTAACAAACCACTTTTAAGGATTTCTTTCCGTCAAGTTCAGGCTATTTCCAGCTTCTTGTGATTATATAACCTTATATTGTAGTGGCACTTTACAGTTTATAATTTGTTTTTGTCTAATTATTTTATTATTTATTTTATTCACTGCCCATTGAAATCCTTCAAGACAGGCTGACAAGTGAAGATACGATATTCACAGATGAGGAAACTGAATCACCAAGGCATTAAGCCTTCAGGTCACGGGATAAATGGCAGAGTTTTACCCTGAAGGTACAGGTGTTCTGAGTCCAAGGACAGCCCATTTTCTGTGACAGGCACTTAGAAACATTTCAATACAAATTAATTTCTCTTTTCTTTTTCCCAGAAGAAATATAACCAATAACTAAAGAGATGACCAAAAACACTCATTCTGTCAGAAAAAAACCAAGCAACTTACAGTGAGCTTTGCCTTGCAGTCAGAGCGAAGGTCTGACACACCATAGATGAAAAACACGTCTTGATCCTCAAAACCCACTGGCAACAGTGGAGCGAAGAAATGCCGCGCAAAGTAATGAAGCATTTTCCACTTTCCTCCATACTCTAAAAATAGGCAAGTTAAGAGATGGGCAGGGTCAAGCAGTCAGGGTCATCTCCCCCATGGTCCAGCTATGCTGACTTGTCATGATTCTAGGGCCTGAGCATAGCAGGGAGATTCAACAGGGGCACGAACCCACGTTCACTGAGGCCTCGGGGCATTCCAGTCTTTACCTCACGGCATCCTCACATGTGGGTGAGGCAAGCATTCCCATCCACTTTACAACGAGGAAAGGGAGGCTCAGACCGTACACCAAACATGCCACAGGCAGCACTCTGAGCCCAGACCCAACGCCTAGGCAGCACTTTCTCATACATAATTCTTCTTCCAATATTCCTTTCTACTACATACACATGAAAGAAGGAAATCGGTAGCATGGCAGTAAAATTATTACATGTATTAGCAACTGTAAGAAAATATTGCACTTGTATAGAACATTATAAATATTCACTTATATATACATATATATATGAATAATATAAATGTTAAAGGGAGGGGAGCCTGGGCAGCTCAATCGGTTAAGCAACTGACTCTTGATTTCAGCCCAGATCAGGATCTCCGGGTCATGAGATTGAGCCCCGCATCTCCATGCTCAGCAGCTCAGCACAGAATCTGCTGGAGATTCTCTCCTTTTTTCTCTCTGCCCCTCCCCCCTCCCGTTCGCACGCACTGTCTCTCTCAAATAAATAAAATCTTTTAAAATTTTTAAAAAATAAGAGTTATAGGGAACATAGTCAATAATCTTGTAGTAACTTTGTATGGTGACAGATGGTAACTACACTTATCATGGTGAGCATTTCGTAATGTACAGAAATGTCAAATCACTGTCTGGTACACCTAAAAAAATATATAAACAGAACACTTGGGAAAAAAAACAATTAAAAAAGTGACAGAGTTATTTAGAACTCAAAGTCTCCTTCCTTTTCCCATAAGCACAAAAGCCTCCAAGTGAAATAAAACAACCATTATCACAAATGCCACCAGCAAGTGCAGACTCGAGGAGAACATCCAAACAGATGACAGTTAATGACAGTTGCCCCGATACAATTAGAAGCTTTCGAGAACCTATGAATTCTGTGCCCTGTTGGCATGTCCAGGATGCTAAACCCCCAAACTAAAAAACGTGTCACCATGCCTCTATTCCAAAAAGCTCTTTCCCACAAAGCACTGTACCAATGAACAACTTCCAGAGAGATGGTGGGGAGGGGGAGAGGGCAGAGGAGGGGTGAGGGGGTGTGTGTAGGGGGGAGGATCATGTCCAGAATTCACAGTGCAAGCTGCTGAGATGGAGAAAAGTGGTTCGAAGTTCAGAGAGAACCAATTTCTTCCAGTTTTCCAAAATTTCAACTCTCAGTGCTTCAACTGCAACTCCTAATATTTCCCCTTAAAAACAACAAGCAGGGAGGGGTGGAGAGGCCTTTCATATTAGATCTATAAAATGAACTCGAACTTACAAAGTTGACCTTGAACAACATGGGGTTAGGGGCACCAACCCCTGTGCAGTCAAAAATCCACAGGTAACTTCTGACTCCCTCAGAACTTAACTACTAAGAGCTTACTGTTGACCAAGCCTTACCGATAACGTAAGTGGTCAAGTGACACATATTTTGTACATTATATGTATTATATACTGTATCCTTACAATAAAGCAAGCTAGAGAAAAGAAAATGTTATTAAGAAAGTCAGAAGCAAGACAAAATACATTTACGGTACTGTACTGTCTTTACCCAAAAAATCTGCATCTTCGTGGACCTGCAGAGTTCAACCTCATGTTGTTCAAACATCAACTGTATTTGGAAAGTTTTCTCCTAAGTTAAAGATGGCTCAGACCTGAGGTAACTTACAGACTCTCGTGTGGTATCCATTACAGAAGAGACTTCACATGCGTGGTTCCAGCTTCATGGCCACACACAGAACACAGGAGGACAGCAATTGAAGCACAAGGTCTCACTGGGACACACACTAGTTACTCATCAGTGACAATATGGCTACCAATATAATATCCTGCATAGTCAGCTAAAAATGCTGTGGGATTTCTGGCTTTTCCATTAGCTCTGTGCCTGTCCAAGCTTATGAGCCAAGCAAAATAAAATGCCCCGGTGGATTTCTGTATTTGCAAAATTATAACTAAAAATGAGACTAATTTTTTTAAAAGGAAACGTGTAAGAATCTATAGATTCCAAGCAGCGATGATCCCTTTAAAGGATCACCATTTCAGATAAGAGGTGACACATGCCTTCCCCCACCCCCACCGGCACACACTATAAGCACCAGATTCATTAAACCAACGACACAGAGTTAAACAGACGCTAGGAGGCTGTCCAGACCAGGAGCAGACATAGCATACCTTGTCACAACTCCTCCCTGGCACCTGTTTTCTGTACCAGGTACAAGAAGATGGTGATCCTCTCCACGGAGGCACTGTCCTGAGAGACTTTAGAAAACAAATTCTTGCTCTGCCATCATACTCCTGGTTCCTGGGTTTACTCACCCTTTCTAAAGAACTCGTTAAAATAATCTGCAATACAGTCGTTTAAGGGAAGATTAACAAAGACTGGGCTCTCCCCATTCTCGAACCAAACTCTGCTTCAGGAGTCCACGACCTCATCCACGTACAAGAAGGCAGAGTCAGGGTCCAAGTGTCTCTGAACAATATCTCTTTGTCCAGTTTTAAGCTTCCCAGAAAGGCGACTCTCCCCAGTCTACCCCTGATTCTCATCCAATACTCTTGGATGGTGCTGATAAACAGTTTGGTCAGAGAAACCCGATCGAGACTCCAATTTACCGCAAGAGGGGACTCGGCACACTAATCAAAGCACACGGGGAATGGACTCCTTTGGATTTGCATTCACAGCTAGTTTAAGAGCCTCACCCAGCAAAGAGGCTTTTTTACTGTATGGCCTTGACTCACTTTTGTCCCCAAATTCTTGTGTACATTATTAACTGAATTTCTTTTCAAACCACCACCAGTGAACACCAAAGATTCATTATTACTCCTTGATTTTCAAAAAATATATCAAAATAGAATAATTCAAACTGCAGGCACCATGCCAGTCATCTCCCTGTTGCCAACGGAACTGATGCAACTGATAACCCCTCCTACGTGGATTTCTGACTCCACCACGTTTCCAAGAGATAAATAGGGCAAAAATAAAGATGACCTTATGGGCCTAGAGGGGAATCCGGGAAAAGGACATTTTAACACTCAGCTGGGCCAGCCTTCCACTTGGCTGAATTCTTCCGAGGAAGAGCAGCTTACGTAAGTGTTTCTTTTGCCTGGAAAGTCCTCCTAATCAAATTCAAAATTTTGAGACACATGGCTGAGACCTTCATGCATGAATCTACCCCCTTCATTAGCCAGCTTTTGTGACTCTGCACGGCCCGGAACTCGAAAAAGGCTGCCGCGAAGGCCGCCGGAGCGCCCCGGAAGGTGGGCGGGGCGGCCGCAGTTCACAGGCTGCGGGAGGAGCCCCTCCACTGCGCTCGGGTCTACCCGGATTAATCTGACCCCTCAGGCTCCGTGCTTTCTCAGTGCATCTCCGCACCGGAGTTGCTTTCTCTCACAGACACAAAGAATGCTGCAACACTTACCTAGAGAAGCCCAGGAAGGAGCCTGCCAGATGTCATTCAGCTGCCAATAAAGTGCACCCATGGTGTAGCCTTGCCCATCCACTATCTCGCTGCGACTGCGGCGGTAGAATTCAGTCTCTATTTTGACACACTGAGCCTGCATCACCTGATTTGGGGGAAAACATCGAAGCACACGTGTTATTGTTTGACCTAAGTGTCTAGATCTGAGAAAACTGCAGGCTTGAGGGTGTTTTTTTAAATCAGGTTGGATAAATTAGGGAATCTGTTTAGCATTATGTCTACCATTATTATACCAGATCTGTAACTAGCCCCTCAGTATGTCAGAAGGGTTGTCTATAACAGCTGATTTATTTGGGAGTCTTAGTGTTTCGTTTATTGTAACAATGGGTGATTGAGGAAATAGGATGGTATGATAGGTTCCTTGCTAATGATAGTGTAGGCAATGATGGAAAGCAGACTATTATTATTCCAGAGTAAATGGTATATGTAGTCAAACACTAAATTTTCTTGCAGTGATGGGTTTTGCAAATATATTCATAGCTACTGAAGAAAAAAGTCTTATTAGTTTAGATTAGAAAAAAATTCTACAGGAAAAATAACATTATTATGACTCTTATACTGTCCAATCCCTAACCCCTTTTCTCTTTTTTCAAGATTTTATTTATTCATTTGAGAGAGACAGAGAGAGAGAGCATGAGCCCAGGGAGAGAGGCAGAGGCAGAGGGAGAAGCAGATTCCCTGCTGAGCTGGGTGCCAGACGTGGGGCTCCAACCTAAAACCCCAGGATTACAACCTGAGCTGAAGGCAGATGCTTAACCATCTGAGCCACCCAGGTGCCCCCCCCAACCCCTTTTTTCTACTCAAGCAATTGTTCTTATATCATGACTTCTGATAATGAAAAATTTCTTATGAATGTAATTCCTTCATTATAGCAGAACAGATGGTAAATTGCAGCAATGAGACAAGTGAATTTAGTTCCTATTGAAGAGGCACTAAAGAATTTCATGCAGGACTCTTAATTATTGGCAACATCACTGAAAAATCACTCTTTCATTGCTGCTGTTATCACGTACTTTTTAAAAAGATCTTATTTATTTTATTTTAGAGAGCACAAGCCAGGGGGAGAAGAAGAGAGGGAGAGAGAGTCCTAAGCAGACTCCTCACTGAGCGCGGAGCCCGATGCGGGGCTCGATCCCACCACTCTGAGATCACGACCTGAGCTGAAACCAAGAGTGGGAGGCCCAACCAACCGCACCACCCAGGCACCCCTGTTATCCCATGCTTTTAACTTAGAGTGGTAGTAGGACAAGCTCATGAGTGAGAGGTTCTTAGGCTCATTTGGAGAGGTCACCAAGGAGAAGCTGCAGAGACGGTCAGAGCTGCAAGGACTCCTCATTAGAGTGGGGCCTGGATTCTCACAGAGGAGGGAAAAGAAGGATGCAGAGAAGGTCTCTTGAAGACTAAGCCCAGATGCTTTCCTAAAAGCTGGAAGAGCTCAAATAAAGGTAGAACCTTTAAATAGGGTTAGGCTGGCTAACAGGTTGAAGGTATGACTTACATGAGGTGGGGCCACAAAATTCCAGAAGGGTGAAGCAAGAAGAAATCATGGTATTCACTAAAGATTTAGTAAGCCCCTACAGTATGTGTTACATGCTGGTAATGGTCCGACCCTCTCCCAGCAAAAAAATACACGAGCCCATCCTCATGGAGCTTATTGGCTTGTGCAGAACACAGGACTTAATCAAAGAGTCACGCAAATAAATGTAAACTTTACACAGTAGTAAGTGCTAAGATGGAGGCGTGAGCAATTTTCCGAGTGTAGACAGTAGGGGACATAGGCCTAGCCGAGGAATGATGATAGTCTCAAAGAAGAGGAAAGAGAAAAAGAGAGAGGGGCAGAAGCTGGCAGCCGGAGAGGACCTGTGTGTTGAGCGGAGAATTCACAGGTGAAGGACTAAAAGGCACAGAGAGCCAGGAACAATGGAAGGGAGGCCAGTGAGATGCAGGGGCCAGACCTGGGAAGGTTTTGGTGAGAGGCTACTGGAAGTCACAGAAAGCTTTTAAGCTCAGTGGGTGAAGGGACCAGATTTGCATTCCAAAAGAAGATGCTGCTGACCAAAAGAAGAAACGGAGGCACCGGGGTGGGGGTGGTGTGTACAGTGCGTTCAGGGCGACCATTCAGAAAGCTATGAAAACCATCCCAGCAAGAGATGATATCAGCCGTGAGCAGATAAAGAAATGTCCTTATTCAGGAACCAGACCACTGGGACCACAGCAATGAGGGCAGTGAATACACTCTGAAGAAAGACTCTCACAGACGAAGTGGAAATGGTGCCAACTGAAAATGACCACAGGATACAATCTGCATGTATTTAGTCCAACACTAAGTCAGAGGGAATGAAATAGAAAAACAGACCTATGAAATTTGATCTGTCAGTCAAGCCAATCTGCAATTATACTCAGAAATCTCTAGCCAAGTTCCTTGTAAAAATACTAATCTTATCTGAACTAAAAAAAAAAAAAAAAAGAGAGAGAGAGAGAGAGAGAGAGATTTATCTACTTCTAGGCCTGCATAGGTAGGCACAGAGAAATTAAGTCCCTTTGTAAGCATTCATGTATGTTGAGTTATGGTACAAAATCAGTGCTGTGGAGCAACTTCTAGAAAATTCAGTGAAGATGAAGCAGCCCACAAGTGGAAATCTCAGTAGAAACAGATTCTAGGGCAGCATCATCCATGCCCACTAGAGATCTTTACCTTACATCAGCATGGAAAGTAACCTTTATAGTTGTTAGAAAGATTTGATCTCTGAACTCATTTATATCACCCTGAGCCTCCATATAATAGCCCCACCAACCAACCTAAATTTCGCCTATGTGCACAAAATCAAGCCAGCCACAGTCTCTGCCTCCACAGGACACACACCCAAGACCCTAAACAAGAGGAAATCTCAGTTCTCATCCAGAGAGTCCTGAAAAACAGCCATTGCTTTATAGACTGTGTGTGGAGTGATCATGAGAGGAGAAGCTGAGGAAGTCCTCACCAGATTGGTGAGTAACAATAGGAGGAGAGAGGTTCTAGTCACCAGACATTCTAGAAACTGCTGGTCCAGCCAAGCACAGGCATCGAATGGCAACCACCACGGACAATCCACTTTTGGTGCCAGCCCACAATTCTGGAACTCCCAGTACCTGAAGTACCCCTGAGGTCTGGGCAATTCCTGGTATACCAAAGAAGCCAAAGAACCTGCAACATTCTGTTATTACCCCAGAGACTTAGTTCAGTGTCAACTCATGGGTGGTATGGAAGGAGGGGTGTCATTTATGAAGTTTGGGACTGGAATCACTTTCCTTGGATCCACATTTATAAAGTAGGGTAAGTAGGAAAAAAGTAAAAACAGAATTCTGAGGTGGGAACAAAATATCAGTGTATACCACAGTAGGAAATTAAGTTATCTCTTTCAGGCAAAAATGAAAACTTCTAGGACAAAGCCATGCTTGTGCTTAGCTGGATCTAATCCAGAGGACAACCAGATATTTTACTGATGGCCTTGGTAGAGGTGACCTACATTTTCTTTTTATTCATGTAAGCTTCTTTTCAGGAAAAAAAAAAGATCTCATGAGCATCTAATTATTTACATTGCTCCAAATTCTTTTCCAGTCTTTGTGAACACATATTGTAGCATATACATTTAGTGTTCTAGTCTCACTTAGGTTTCACATATGTACATTTCCATGCCCTAGAACTTGCTAGGATCTCTGTGCTTTAAATGGTTATACAGTTATACCACAGTGTGATTCATCATTCTCCAATTATTAGGCATTTGAATGGTTTCCAGTTTTTTCTTTCAATGCAAGAGCTAAGAACATTTTATGATCGTGTGTTGCTTCTTTTGGCAATAATAGATGACAATGTTAAACTCTTTGCTACATATTGCTATATTAGGTTCCAGTCAAGAGGCTGCTATAAACTGGTGGCCTCCAGACAGAACTTTGCCCCACACAGACTTTTTTTTATTATGTTACGTTAGTCACCATATAGTACATCATTAGTTTTTGATGTAGTGTTCCATGATTCATTGTTTGCATATAACACCCAGTGCTCCATGCAGTACGTGCCCTCCTTAATACCCATCACCAGGCTAACCCATCTCCCCACCCACCTCCCCTCTAAAAACCCTCAGTTTGTTTCTCAGAGTCCATAGTCTCTCTTGGTTCATCTCTCCCTCCAATTCCGCCCCCCCTTCATTTTTCCCTTCCTTCTCCTGACGTCCTCCATACTATTCCTCATGTTCCACAAATAAGTGAAACCATATGATAATTGACTCTCTCTGCTTGACTTCTTTCACTTAGCATAATCTCCTCCAGTCCCATCCATGTTGATGCAAAAGTCGGGTATTCAACCTTTCTGATGGCTGAGTAATATTCCATTGTATATATGGACCTCATCTTCTTTATCTATTCGTCTGTTTGAAAAATGCCATTGGTATTTTGATTGGGATGCCCCACACAGATTTTAACTGGCCCACAGAGGTGGGTGTTTTTTGGTTTTTTTTGAGGTTGGTGGTCTTTTTTTTTTGTTTCTTGTTTGGATATTGTTTAATGTCTTAAGTCCCAGCCTATATGTTCCATTTTGTCACAATTCCCAATAATCATACTCCTATCCATTTAAATTACCTTCCTAGCCCCCAGAAACATTTGAGTTTTCAGTCTCTATTTTAATTTTCAGAACTACTTGCAAGATATCTTTATTTTTGTATATCTGTTCTAACAATCTTCTCGCTGTAATTTATCTTTTCTGGTTTAATAGATAAATATTAATAATCTTATAGAATTTTTAAACTTAAAAATTTTTTTTACATACATGCAGAATTCCTACCCCTTGCTAGCAATGAAAGGAAAAGGACACTAGGCAAGCCCTAACTAGTGGTCTATCATAGCTGAACTTAGTGTGAAGGAGGATAATCAAGGCTCTTGAGTGCTCTGGTCTCTAGCATAGTGCAGTACACTCCACAGACAGATGGTGCCGTGTGCCAGCATCATGGATCTGGGTTTACCCGAACCAGTAGGTGCCAGCTAGGGCTAATGAAGGACGCCTTTGTTCATAAAAATGCAGAAGGCCACTGCCCACTATCCTTCCTAAAGGGTTGTTGTACAATCCCACTTCCCTGGAAAATGTCTGGAACTGCCTCTTTCCCTTTAAAAATTGTACCTGTATTTATACACTCATGAATCCTTCCCTAAAGAGGACAATCTTTACATATAAGAAGGATAAATGCTTAGTCATTTCCTAGGCTACTCAGTCCCACTGTTAGCAGACAAATCTTATTTTAGTTTCAAAAAAGTCTATTTTCAGCAGCTTGCTTGATTACACTTATGAAATCAGTCTCCTTGGAGAAACAGATGGTAGGGTAAAAAGAAATTGGACCAGGATACTAAGACCTAGGTTCCAGCTTTGCCACTGTGATGGAGATTGCTAGCTGTTTACAAAAACCCATTTCCCCTGTCCTCCAGAGTCACAGAGCTATAGGTGGGCTCCATCCTCCAGAATCACACCCCTTACCCTTGGAACTAGGAGTAGCCATGTGACTAAGCCCTCCTGACAGAATGTAATTTATATTCTTCATTTACTTAAAATTATCCTGACAAGAAGAATTTCCAATAAAGCCATGTTTCAATTGATATAATTCATACCATACAATTCACCCTTACAGCTTCCAGTTTGTTGGCTTTTAGTATTATCACAGGTGTGTACTCTCTCCACTACCTAATTCCAGAATGTTATCACCCCAAAAGGAAACACTGTACTTACTGTACTGGTTAAAAGCAGCTCCTCATTCTCCCTTCTCCTCTGCATCTGGAAACCACTCATGTACTTTCTGTCTCTGTGGATTTGCCTATTCTGGACATTTCATGTAAGTGGAACACATTTTGTTTATCCATTCATGAGTTGATAAACATTTGGATTGTTTTAACTTGTTGGCTATGAAAAATGCTATGAACATTTGTGCATGAGTTTTTGTGCAAACACATGTTTTCAATATTCTCAGATAGATATCTAAAAGTAGAATTTCGGGGTTCTATGGTAACTCTGTTTAACTTTTAGAGAAACTGACAACTTTTCTACAGCAGCTGCACCATTTTACCTTCCAACCGGCAACATACGAGGGTTCCAATTTCTCTACATCCTTACTGTGATGGTTGACTTTATGTGTGAACTTGACGGGGCTAAGGGATGCCCCAAATGGCTGGTAAAATTATTTCTGAATGTGTCTGTCAGGATGTTTCTGGTGATTGAGCAGACTAAGTAAAGAAGATCCAACCTCACCAATGTGGGCTAAGGATCATCCCATCAGTTGAGGGCCTGAATAGAATAAAATAGCAGAGGAGGGCAATTTCTCTCTCTCTTCTTGAGCTGGGACGCCCATCTTCTCCTGCCCTCAGACAATGCAGCTCCTGGTTCTCAGGCCTTTGGACTCCCGGACTTACACTGGTGGCCCCTCAGTTCTCAGGCCTTTAGAATCAAATTGTTTTAAACCACTGGTTCTTCTGGTTTTCCATCTTGCGGATGGCAGATTATAGGACTTCTCAGCCTCCATAACCATGTGAGCCAATTCCTATAATAAATCCCATATATATCTGTATAGATATCCTATTGGTTCTGTTTCTCTGGAGAACCCTGGCCAATACACTTACCAATACCTTTCTTTTCTTCTAGATATTCCAGTGGGTGTAGGTAGTATC
Source organism: Callorhinus ursinus (assembly GCF_003265705.2). Classification (NCBI taxonomy): domain Eukaryota; kingdom Metazoa; phylum Chordata; class Mammalia; order Carnivora; family Otariidae; genus Callorhinus; species Callorhinus ursinus. Next base: position 84,203,746 of record NW_027397066.1, read on the forward strand.
TCTTTGTGGGTTTTGATCTGCATTTCCCTAGCAACTAATGATGTTAAAGGTATTTTCATGATACTTATTGGTCATTTTCTTTGGAGAAATGTTCATTCAAATCTTTTGGCTGTTTTTTAATTGGGGTTTCTTTTTCATTATTGAATTATAAGAGTTTTTAAATATATTATGGATATTAGATCCTTCTTACATATATGACTCAAAAATTATCCCCCGTTCTGTGGATTATCTCTTCACTTTTGTGATATATTGGCTTCTGATACACAAAATTTCTAATTTTGATGAAGTTCAATTTATCTATTTTTTCATTGGTTGCTCATGCTTTAGGTGTCATATCTAAGGAACTGTTGCCAAATCAAAATTCACAAAGATTTACTCCTATGTTTTCTTCTAAGAGTTTTATGACTTTAGGGGCACCTGGGCAGTGTTGAGCATCTGCCTTCAGCTCAGGTCATGATCCTAGGGTCCTGGGATCGAGCCCCACATCGGACTCCCTGCTCAGCGGGAAGCCTGCTTTTCCTTCTCCCACTTCCCCGGCTTGTGTTCCTGCTCTCGCTATCTCTCTGTCAAATAAATAAATACAATCTTTAAAAAAAAAAAGAGTTTTATGACTTAGCACTTCCACTTAGATCTTTGATTCATTTTAAGTTAATTCTTGTATGTGGTATGAGGCAGGGATCCAAATTCATTTTTTTACATGTGGATATCCATTTGTTCAAAACACTATTTTTTCTCCATTTTATTGTCTTCGCACCCTTGTAGAAAAATCAGTTGACCATAGACTTATGTGTTTATTTCTGGACTCCCAATTCTATTCAATCAATCTATATGTCTGGCCTTAGGTCAATACCACACTATCTTGATTACTGTAGCTTGTAGTTAAATTTTGAAAGTAGCATGTGTGACTCTTCCAAATTTGTTTTTTTCCAGATATTTTGACTATTCTGTGTACCCTGCACTTCCACATGAGTTTTAGGATCATTCTTCCCATTTCTCTGAAAATAGTAGTAGGAATTTTGATAGGGATTATGTTGAATCTGTGGATCACTTTGGGGAGTCCTGCCATCTTAACAATATTAAGTCTTCCGATCCATGTCTCCATTTCTTTAATTTCCCTCAATAATGTTTTGTAATTTTCACAGTGCAAGTCCTGCATCTCTTTGGTTAAAGATATTCCAAAATATTTTATTCTTTTGATACTGTTATAAATGTTATTATTTAGTTTCATTTTCAAATTGTTCATGCTTAGAATACAGCTGATATTTATATATAGTCATTATAATAATTAACTTATTAGCTCTCATAGGTTTTTTTAGGTGGATTTTTAAAGCTTTTCTATATATAAGATCATCTCTTCTGCAGACAGAGATAATGTTACTTCTTCCTTTCCAATTTGGATGCCTTTTATTTTATTTCCTTGCCTAACTGTTTTGACTAGAATCTCCAGCACAGTGTTGACTAGAAGTGGCAAGAGCAGGCAGCCTTGTCTTGTTCCTGATCTTAGGGAGAAAACGTTCTGGTTTTTTTTTTTCACTATTTAACATGATATTAGGTATAGGTTCTTCATAGGTGCTCTTATCAGGTTGAGGAAGTCCCTCCTTGTCCTGGCTTGTTGAAATTTTTTTCTTCATCTATTGAAATGATCGTGTAGTTATTTTTCCTTTATTCTATTCATACGGTGTATTACATTGATTGACTTTCATATGTTGAACCAATCTTACATTCTGGGATAAATCCCACTTGATTATAGTTTATAAACCTTTTTATATGCTGCTGGATTTGGACTGGTAGTATTTTGTTGAAGATTTCTTTCTGTCTATATTCATAGAAGATATTAGTCTCTGGTTTGCTTTTCTTATGTCTCTCTCTGGTTTTAGTATCAGAATAAAAATGATTTCACAGAATGAGTCAGGAAGTGTTTTCCCCCTCTCCTTTTTTGGGGGGAAGAATTTGTGTAAGATGGTGCTAATTCTTCTTTCAATATTTTTTAGAATTCAGTAGTGAAGCCATCTTTGTAGAGGACAATTCTTTGATTACTAACTCAATCTCTTTAGTTGTGATAGATTTACTTAGATTTTCTATTTCTTCTTGAGTCAGTTTTCATTATTTGTGTCTTTCTATGAATTTGCCATTTCATCTAGGTTAAATGACTTACTGTCATACAATTATTTACAGTATTCTCTAATCACCCTTTTTATTTATTTGAGGTCAACAGTAGTGCTCCCTCTTTCATTCCTGATTTAGTAATTGGAATCTTCTCTCTCTTTTTTTTTCTTGGCCAATCTAGCTACAGTTTTCTCAATTTTGTTGATCATTTCAAAGAACTAAATTTTTGGTTTTGTTGATTTTCTCTATTGTTCCAATAAGGCCTCTTTTAATGTGCCAACTTTCTGATGTCTGCTTTAAGTGCTGCAAACTGATGTTAAAATTCAACCAAACACCTCAGTAGTTATAGAATTTCCCTTATCTCAATTGTGAAAGGATATAATATTGTAGTTTAAAAGGCAGAAACTTGCTCCATTCATTGCCTGAAATCTTGGGAAAATACTTAACCTTTCTGAGCCTGTTTACTCAAATATAAAATGAAAACAGTAACATAGATGTCTGGAGATGTTGTTAGAATTACGTAAGAAGATATACAACACATCTCATGGCCCAGGGCCAGGCATTTGGTAGACACGCAAAGAACCCTGACTGTCTTCTTGACTGCTAAATTACATGTTGCATATATATATATTAGTATGTAATGTACTCTATTAATCACTCCTCTCTTTTACTGACCCCATCCATCTTAAAAGCTCAGCATAGCCTGGATCTTCTATCAAATCTCAGTGCTGCCTACCAAACAAATAATTGTTCCAAGGTAGCAAGTATCATCAACACCTGAGCTTACAACATAGTATTCCTTTTTTTGTTGTTGTTCTTGTGATCAAGTTACATGCAACATAGGAAGATAAAATGGACCCCTAAGGAATATGAATCTCTTAAGGACATCCCCAAGCATCTAGCCCTCATTACATGCTTAATAAATATGTGAAGAATAAATGAAGGCACTAGAGGGAGCTATAAGCTAAGGGGTTAGTAAAGATTGTCAACAGCCCAGCTTCCTCTCTTAAGTGGCTAGTAAGAGGCCATACTGGCAGAGTTAAATTGATCAAGTTTAGATATGTTCATATAGACAGTCCTCAAACTAAGCAGTGAGCCTGTGCAACATCACTTGAGAGAGTGTGCCTAGGTAAGCAGGCTATTTGGAATACAATATAACAGGATAAGGTAGGAAAATGAAAGGTGAGGCAAGATTATTTTGGAATATTAGAAGAATTAAAGAAGTAAAAACCGAGAACGATACTTTTGCTGTTGTAAGATAAGGAGAAGATAGGAAAAGATCTAAATGTGAAGAAACTTACTGCACAGCTTTCTCAGCCAAGATTTTTCTGAAAGTTGCAAAAAATTGCTCTATAGAACGTCTTAAGAAGTGGTACACAAGCAGACACTTCAGAATAGTATGACAACAATGAGAAAAAGAAGAGAGGGTGAAAGCAGGAACAGAAAAAATGGACCAAGGAAAGGTTTTTATTTCTAATGCACATGTCAAAGACGATTGTTCTAAAATCAAAGTAGCAAGGGGGAAAAGAATGTTTTACTCTAACATTTCCTGTCTATGTTTCAGTCAAGAAAATTCAACACTAAGAACAAAAAAAAAATCATAATTCTGATTGTTTTTTCATCTCAGATCCCATCTAGTAGTACATCAGAAAGTTCTAAGGTAGAACTAACACAATCCAATTCCAAGCCAATGCCTGATAAAACACCAGTGCTAAATTATCATATGAAAGCCATCACCAAAACCCAGTAACAAATAATTCCACTTATACACCCAGCTCCTAACTATGTACCGCTAATGCTAATGAGTTCAGAAAGAACAATTATTTTTGTCAGTTCTCTGAATGTGGTTTCGAGAAAATAGAATAAAGTAACAGTAATAAAATGAACAGCTGGGAGGAGGACAGCCAGCATGAAAAACAACAGCTGAAAAGGTTCCCGCATGTGCACACACACACACACACACACGAACAAGGATCATCCTATTTCATATATCAAAACTGAGACACTTTTATAGAATATTGTCTATGAAAAGCTAATAATGACGAACTTCAATACTTTAAAAGGGACAGATATCAACTTTATCTTTTAACTTGTGTTCTATGAGGTAAGTTCATAAATTACACATCAAAACTTCCCTAAGTGATAAGCTTATGGTTAAAACATTAAAATTTTCTTTATTAGCTTATCACCTTCTAAAAAGGAGTATTCTTTTGGCTTAGAGTTTTCTGCTTCAGCTTCCATCCAGATTTTTTTGTATATAGGAGAAAGCTGATGAGAGTAGGCATGAGTTTAGATTAAAATTGGTATATTTTTAGGTACTAAGATGCAAAAATTAAAATGTGATCATGTTTAACAAAAACTTCAAATCTATTTCAGATCAACTCATATGACTGGGATTAGGCTCCTGCCTTCTCTCTCTGAACTTGAAACAAGTATGGCAAAAACATCAGATAAATAAGCAGTGGCTTTAATATAGTCTTATGCATGCATGTAGTTCGCAGGTTCATGAAATAAAATTGGCAAATAGAGAGAGTAAATGGAAACATTAAGCAGAAAATATTACCTAAAATTCAGCTCAATAGTTTCTTACAAAGTTAAACATAAATTTCCATATAACTCAGCAATTTCACGCATGTATTTCAACTCAGAGGAAATGAAGATGTGTGCACAAAGATTTGTATGCTAATATTCATAGCAGTATTATTCATAATAGTCAAAAATTGGTAATAATCCAAATGTGCATCAAGAGATGAATGGATATATAAAATATGGTATATCCATTACAACAGAATACTATTTAGCAAGAAAGAGGAATGAAGTACAGGTGTATGCTACAACATGGAAGAACTTCAAAAACATTATGCTAGGTGAAAGAAGCCAGATGCAAAACATCACACACTGTATGAGTCCAGTTACATGAAATGTTGAGAAAAGTAAAATCTATACAGACAGAAAGCAGATTAATGTTTACCTGGGGCTGAAGGTGAGAAAGGAGAGTAACTGCAAATAGGCACAAGGATCTTTTGGGGATGTCAGAAATGTTCTAAAATTGGATTATGGTCACGGCTGCATGACTCAATAAATATTCTAAGAATCACTTAATTATACACTTAAAATGAGTGAATTTTATGGTATGTCAATTATCTCTCAATAGAGCTGTTTAAAAAATAATCCAGGAGCGCCTGGGTGGCTCAGATGGTTAAGCATCTGCCTTCGGCTCAGGTCATGATCTCTGAGTCCTGGGATCAAGCCCCATGTCGAGCTCCCTGCTCAGCGGGGAGCCTGCTTCTCCCTCTCCCTCTGCCTCTCCCCTCGCTTGCACTCTCTCCGTCCCTCTCTCTCTCAAATGAATAAATAAAATCTCTAAAAAAAATTCAGTAAGGTGCATAAATTAACATGCAGATATCTTAATTGTATGCTTCAGTGAATTTTATCATGTGTATACACCCATGTAACCAGCACCCAGATCAAGATATAAAGCTTTTTTAGCACTCCACAGAGTTTCCTGATATGCATTTCTAACCATAATTCACTATCCCCTCCACAAGAGTGGTTACCACCAATTTGCTCTCCATCATCTTGACTCATTTTGTCTATAACTAAAACTTGAATGTTTCTTTTGCTCAACATAATGTTTGTGAGAGTCATCCAAGTTAATGCTGATATCAGCAGTTCATTCTTTTGTATTGCTATGGAATATTCCATTACATACCATAGTTTATAAATTCTTCTGTTAAAGAACATCTAGGCTGTTTCCAGTTTGGGGCTATTATGAATAAAGCTGGTATGAACATTATTTTAGATGTCTGTTGGCAGACATATGCACTCATTTTTCTTGGGTACATAGCTTGTAGTAGAAATGCTGATTCAGAGAGGAAGCAAATGTTTAGCTTGGATAGAAACTGCCACAAAATTTTCCAAAGTGATTAAACAAATTTCTATTCCTACTAACAATGTCTACAAGTTCCAGCTGTCGCACATCCTCACCAACAGTTGGCATTGTCAATCTATTTAATTTTAGCCATTGTGCTAAAATGACATTGTGTACCTTGTAATGTAGGGGTACCTAGCATGATTTTAATTTGCATTTCCTTGACTGAGAATGAAACTGAACACATTTTCACATATTTACTGAACACTGGATATCTTCTTTGGTGAAGTGCCTGTTCAAGGTTTTTGTCCATTTTTTAATAGGTTATATCCTTTTCTTATTACCTCATATAGAAGTTCTTTATTTTGAATACAAATCTTTTTACCAGATATATGTATTACAGATACCATTGCCCAATCTGTGGCTTATCTTTTCTCTCTCTTACTGGGGTCTTAGTTTACAAAAGTCCATAATTTTAATGAAGTCCAATTTATCATTATTTTCTTTTATAGTTAATGCTTTTTATGTCCTGTTTAAGAAATCTTTGCCAAGGTTATGAAAATGAGACCTTTCACAGTTGATTCCTTGATCACTGATCAAATTAATTTTTGTATATGGAGTCAAAGTTCATTTATTTTCCTACAAAGATACCCACTTGATACTGTACTGTCTTATTGGTAAAACTATCCTTTCCCACTGGATGACAGTGGCATCATGGCCATCAATCAAGTGATTATATTATACGTAAGTCTGTTTCTGGACTCTACTGTGTTCCATTATTCCATTTTATTCTTGGGGAAAGCTATTTTCTTAATTACTGACACTTTATAGTGATCGTGAGCTAGGGAATATTTTAATGCACAATTTGTTGTAGAACATTGTGAGCTGTTTGTTCTTTGTAAGAGAGACAAATGCCAAAAATTAACTATTTCAAGTATTACATGTCATCATTTATCTGTTTCGAAGAAGATAAACTCCTCAATCAATGAAATAAAAACCTGAATATTTCTTCACCACATGAGGCTTACAAAATCTACATGTTCCCCTATGTTAACTTGAAGGAACCAGTTGAACTCCAGAATGAAAATGCCTTACCTGAGTAAGGTAAATAGTATCTTTGAAAGTCTGTAATGGATCTGTGCTTTCCGGGAGTTTGAAATGAAATCCAATCTGAAGCAGCATTTCATTATTACCATCTGCATGATGTTGTCGATGAAGTGAAAATTTGCTGTTGTAAGACCAGTCCTCTTCAGATGAAACCTTTCGAGTAAAGAATAAGAGGCACAAATGGGGAAGTTAGGAGTTCCACACACTTCTGACAAACTCAAAAAGTACTCTGCATACGGAAAAGAGCTCAGGGTTTGTGCTGTGACTCTAATTTCACAGATGGTAGATGTTTTTGCCATTATACTTGTTACTGGTGAAAGAGTAGCCCTGTGCAAAGTTGAATCACAAAACCAGGATTTGGCACCTATAACTTCCCTTACTCAAACCTGGAAAGTTACACTTTGGCATTTCTATCAAAAGCCTTATCTTATCAAAACATTATTCCTGTTTTTAGAACATTCATGTGCTTATTTTTAAATGTCATTTATATGTCATTTACTTTTATTCAAGTAAATAAATTGTCACAAAAGAAAAATGGCCTGAAATCAGCATTCTGTTAAAACCGTCAATTCTTTAACAGGAATAAAATATGACTATTAAGACAGTAAATGCTTAGCACTTGCTCATTTGTTTCTCAATTACTACTAAATATATTTGACATATACAGATGTTTAATTTTGATATAGTTGAAGACACAAATCAAACAATGATACTCTTTTCCCCTAACAGTAAATCTTTTTTTAAAGCCAGGTGCAATTTATGTGATCTTTCTGTCATCTCTTTGAGAAGCTATCATCAGGTCAAAGTGAAAAAACAAGAACAAATACCACACATATGTTAGTAGTATACCTTTTACAGAAAAATAGACAATGATTCTGGCTTCTAGGCCTATGATTTAATGCCCTGTTAGCATTTGAGAAAGATATAAGACAACTGCTGTCTACACCTGAAAACATCAGTTTAATCCAGGTTATGCAAAGACTTTGTGAAACAGTCTACCCCACCCTAAAAAATCCCTGAAAATTAAAAATATTAATCCCTGTTCATAAAATATGACTTATAATTCCCTATAATCATGCAATGTACAGACCAATCACCTTAAAAGGAAAAAATTATTCTTTAGGAAATTGTTTATACCAAAATGTAAGTAGTGTACATTACCCATGTTTGATGTGGAAGTTTTTCCAAATTATACGTATTTTCCAAAACTATTATCACCAGACAGTTTAGAGAACTAATTATTTCAGTTACTTATTTAAAAGAGGTATTAGTATTTACAGTCATCTTGTACACATTTGAGATGTACACATCTTTATCAACAGGCTTCCTTTCTTTCAATGCTTCTTCCTTTTTAAAGCCTGAAACACATCTTCAGGCTTCTCAGCCCTGATTGGTAATGATATGAATGTATCCCATAACTGGTAAACCTGATCTTCTGTTATGTGGAAAGCTTTCTAACTTCTGATAGCCATGGTTAGAGCATCTTCTAAATTTCAGCTGTAACAATGTTATCAGAAGGAATTGAAAGTGCCAGAGAAGGCTCTAATTGTTTTAAGACTATTACCTCACTTAATCTTCATGACAACTCTACAAGTTGGTATTATCACTCTATTTTAGAGATGAGGCACATCTCTAAAGGTTCAGAAGTTTCAGTAATTTGTCCAAGACCCTAAGCTAGTTGGCACAGTCTAGCTCCAGCCTCTAGTTCTTTAAACCTAGATGCCTCTGAAGAAAATAAAATTTTCACACAAATCCTATGGCTAGAATGGATTGTATTAATAATAAAAATAGCTTACATTTTATGGGTTGTAGTTATGTGTCAAGAACTGTGCTAAGTGCTTCAATGTGTAAATTAACTTAATCTTTACACATGATCACATGCACACATGCATACCTGCATGTACACACACACAGACACACACACACACTCTCTCTCTCTTTCTCTCTCTCTCCCTCTCCACCCCAGAGGTATTTTACTACTACTAAACCCAATTTACAGATGAGGACATTAAAATTCAAAAAGATTAAATAATTTGTCCAAGGCAATATAGCTACTGTACGGCAGTTCTAGTGTTAAAATCCAGATCTGTTTATTCCATAGCCCAAGCTTTTAATCACTGTGCAATACTGATAATGGACTATTGAAAATATGATTAATTTACAAAGAAGTAAAGCATCCCAAACTAGAGAGGGACATTTTAATATTTTTGTTAAGTACATGAAAAAAAAACTCTAACTAAAAACCTAAGTTTTATGTAAAGTTATTCTTCTGGTTTCTTTTATTTTCCGAATTACCTAATTCAAATCCTCAACTAAGCAATGTAGCTCAAAAAAGAGGTAATGGTTAAATCAAGGGTTCATAATGAACAGAACTTCACCTTTCCCTATTTTAAAACAGTGTTTAGTATCTTTGAACATCATCAGGCATTTCACAAAAACATGGCAACTGCATTATTGTCAGACGGTAAACAGAAATGCTAATAGATTTAAGAAAAAGGTTTAGCAGTTTATAACACTCACCCTCCCGAAATGTAGTGAAATGAAAATGGTTGAGCTTCTGGTGTTAGATAATAAGTTTGTATCCAGATATGCTACTTGGCTATCTGGGGATAATGATGGAACTCTCACTCTCGAGTACTTTGATTTCCTCCCAGACCTCGGTCAAAGGGTTGGGGGAGGGGGTAGATTATTGTTAAATGAAACAATGAGTCTCTGGTAAAGAGCACCTGCTCAGTAAATATTTTTGCTTCTTTCATTCCTTCCTTCCCATTCTAACACCTGTTTCCACCTGAGTCAGGATACTCAACTCCATCCTCCTTCATTTTGAAACAATAGTATTCCTAAAAAATCCACCCTATAATATGGGAGTAATAAAAAAAAAAAAAACAAGGGGTAGATCTAAGGTTATGACATTACTTATTAAAGTTAAAAATACAGGGGCGCCTGGGTGGCTCAGTGGTTAAGCATCTACCTTTGGCTCAGGTCATGATCCCATGGTCCTGGGATCAAGTCCCACATCAGGCTCCCTGCTGAGCAGGGAGTCTGCTTCTCCCTCTCCCTCTGCCCCTGCTCACGCTCTCTCAAATAAATAAATAAACAAAATCTTTTTAAAAATAAAGTTAAAAATACAATATAACTGCATTGTGTGGAAGCAAATATAATTGGGTTCAGGTGGTAAAATTGAGGAAGATTTTGAGATTGTCTTAAATTTTTTTTGTGGTTACTTTACACAAGTAATAGGGGAGGGAAACAAAAACTAAAGGTACATGATATTTTTTATAACTTTTTTTAAAGTTCTTATTTACTTATTTATCTTAAGAGAGAGCACACGTGCATGTATGAGCGGAGCAGGGGCAGAGGGAGACAGAGAGAGAATCTCAAGCAGACTCTGTGATGAGCGCAGAGCCCACGACCCTGAGATCATGACCTGAGCTGAAATCACACTTAACTGACTGAGCCACCCAGGGACCCCCAGGTACATGATTATTTCAACAGATGCAGAAAAAGACCATTTGACAAAATCCAACACCGTTTTATGATACAAACACTCAACCAACTAAGAATAAAAGGGAACGACCTCAACCCTGGTAAAAGGGATCTATGAAAAACGTACAGTTAACATCTTACTACACAGTAAAAGACTAAAAGCTTTCTCCCTAAGAAAAGCAATGACACAAAGATGTCTGTTCTTACCATTTCTATTCTGTGTTGTACTGGAGGTTCTAGCCAGGGCAATTAGCCAAGAAAAGTTAATAAAAGGCATCCATATTGAAAAGGAAGAAGTAGAACTAATTCTATCTGCAGATGACATACTCTTAAATATAGAAAAACATAAAGGATTCACAAAAACTATTAAAGCTAATAAATAAGTTCTGCAAGGTTGCAGAATATATGTTCAATCCTCAAAAATCAACTGTCTCTTTATATACTAGTAAGGAACAATGTGAAAATAAGTTAAGAAAATAATTCCATTTACAAAAAGAATAAAATACTTAGGAATAAATTTAACCAAAGAAGTATAAACTTTGTACAATGAAACTACAAAATAGTGAAAGAAGACATCACATGTTCATGGATAAGGGGACTTCATATTGTTAAGATGACAACACTTTGCAAACTAATCTACTGATTCAACACAATCCCTATCAAAATCCCAGTGGATTTTTTTGCAGAAACTGGCAAGGTGATCCTAAAATTGATATGTAAATGTAAGGTACCCAGAACAGTCAAAACAATCTTGAAAAGAAGAACAAAGTTGGTGGAGTCACCCTTCCTGCTTTCGAAACTCACTACACAAAGCCATAAGTAATGATGACAGTGCATACTGGCATAAAATAGACAGGCAGATCAATGGAAACAAACTGAGAATCCAGAAATAAACTTTAACATTTATGGTTAATTGATTTTGACAAAGGGGTCAAGAGAATCAATGGGGGAAAGAATACTGTTTTCTTTTTTTTATTTTAATTTTATTTTATTATGTTAGTCACCATACAGTACATCATTAGTTTTTGAAGAATAATGTTTTCAATAAATGATGTTTGGATAACTAGATATCCACATGCAAAAAGATGAACCTGGACATCTACTTCACACCATATAGAATAATTAACTCAAAACAGATCACAGATCTAAATGTAAGAGCTAAAACTAAAAGACAACACAAAAGTAAAATTTTGTGATCTTAGGTTAGAAAATGGTTTCTTAGATACAATACCAAAAGCACAAGAGATAAAAAAGAAGATTGATAAGGACTTCTTCAAAATTTAAAACTTTTGGGGCACCTGGGTGGCTCAGTCGGTTAAGTGTCTGCCTTTGGCTCAGGTCATGATCTCATGGTCCTAGGATCGAGCCCCATGTCAGGCTCCTTGCTTGGCAGGGAGCCTGCTTCTCCCTCTCCCACTGCCCCCTCCCTGCTGGTGCTCTCTCTCTCTAATAAATAAAAAAATCTTTAAAAAAATTTTAAAACTTTTGGGTGCCTGGGTGGCTCAGTTGGTTGGGTGACTGCCTTCAGCTCAGGTCATGATCCTGGAGTCCCAGGATCAAGCCCTGCATCAGGCTCCCTGCTCAGCAGGGAGTCTGCTTCTCCCTCTGACCCTCCCCCCTCTCATGCTCTCTCTCTCTATCATTCTCTCTCTCTCAAATAAATAAAATCTTAATAAAAAAAATTTTAAACTTTTGTGCTTTAAATGACACCATCAACTAAGTAAAAAGAAAACCTATAAATTAGGAGAAAATATTCGCAAATCATACATCTGATATATATATATACATAAAACTCTTTTCATAAAATTCTTTAATTTAAATTCAATTTAGTTAACATATAGTGTATTATTAGTTTCAGGGGTAGAATTTAGTGATTCATCAGTTGCATATGTATGAAGTCAGTGCTCATTACATCATATCCCCTCCTTAATGCCAATCACCAAGTTACCCCATCCTCCCCATCAACCTCCCCTCCAGCAACCCTCAGTTTGTTCCCTATAGTTAAGAGTCCCTTATATTTTGCCTCCCTCTCTGTTTTTATCTTATTTTATTTTTCCTCCCCTTCCCCTATGTTCATCTGTTTTGTTTCTTAAATTTCACATGAGTGAAATCATATGGTATTTGTCTTTCTCTGACTGACTTATTTCTCCTAGCCAAATATAGTCTAGTTCCACCCATGTCATTGCAAATGGCAAGATTTCATTCTTTTTGATGGCTGAGTAATATTTCATTGTACATATATACCACATCTTCTCTATACATCCATCTGTTAATGGACATCTGGGCTCTTTCCATATTTTGGTTATTGTGGACATTACTGCTATAAACACTGGCAAACACAATTCAATAACAAAAAGACAAATAACCTAATTAAAAAATAGGAAAAGGGTTTGAATAGACATTTCTCTTAGGAAAATATAAGAATGGCCAACAAGCACATGAAAAGAGGCTCAACATCATTAGCCATGAAGGAAACGCAAATTTCCTATAAATGCAAATTTCCAGGGAAATGTTAAAAAAAACAAAAAGGGAAAATTAGTGTTGACAAAGATGTAGAGAACTTGGAACCCTCATACCTTTCCTGGTGGGAATGTAAAATGGTGCAGTGATTGCAAACTATGGGAAACAGTTTGGCAGTTCCTTGGAATATTAAACATATAGTTATCATATGACCCAGCAATTCCACTTCTAAGTGTATACTTAATAGAAGTGAAAACATATGTTCACCAAAAAATGTATACAAATGTTCATAGCAGCATTATTCATAATAGCCAAAAAGTGGGAATAACACAATGTACATCAACTGATTAAAGGATAAACAAAATACAGGACATCCAAATGGTGGACTATTATTCAGCAATAAAAAAGAATGATAAACTATTACATGATACAACATGGATGAACCTTGAAAAGTTTATACTAAGTGAAAGAAGCCAGCCTAAAAAGATCACATATTTTATGATTCCAATACATGAAATGTGCAGAAAAGGCAAATATATAGACATACAAAGCAGATTACTGGTGCCTAAAGCTGGGGTGGGAGGAACTGAGAGAGTGGGGAGTAATTTGGGTATAGAGTTTCTTTGGGGTGATGAAAATGCTCTAAAATTAGGTCATGGTGATGGCTGCACAACTCTGTGAATATACTAAAAACCATTAAAGTGTATCTTTCAAATGGGTGGATTGTATGGTCACTGAATTATATCTCAATAAAGCTGTTTAAAAAAGAACACATAGTTCCAAACTCATTCTATGAGGCCAGCACTACCTTAATCCCCAAACCAGGCAAAGACCCCATCAAAAAGGAGAATTTCAGACCGATATCCCTGATGAATATGGATTCCAAAATCCTCAACAAAATCCTAGCTAATACGATCCAACAATACATTAAAAGGATCATCCACCACGACCAAGTGGGATTTATCCCCAGGATGCAAGGTGGTTCAACATTCACAAATCAATCAATGTGATAGGACACATTAATAAGAGGAGGGAGAAGAACTATATGGTCCTCTCAATTGATGCAGAAAAAGCATTTGACAAAATACAGCATCCTTTCCTGATTAAAACTCTTCAGAGTATAGGGATAGAGGGAACATTCCTGAAGTTCATAAAATCCATCTATGAAAAACCCACAGTGAATATCATCCTCAATGGGGAAAAGCTGAGAGCCTTTCCCTTAAGATCAGGAACACGTCAAGGATGCCCACTCTCGCCACTCTTGTTCAACATAGTGCTAGAAGTCCTAGCAATGGCAATCAGACAACAAAAAGAAATAAAAGGTATTCAAATTGGCAAAGAAGAAGTCAAACTCTCTCTTTTCGCAGATGACATGATACTTTATGTGGAAAACCCAAAAGACTCCACCCCCAAATTACTAGAACTCATACAGCAATTCAGTAATGTGGCAGGATACAAAATCAATGCACAGAAATCAGTTGCTTTCTTATACACTAACAATGCAACTGTAGAAAGAGAAATTAGAGAAACGATTCCATTTACAATAGCACCAAAAACCCTAAGATACCTCGGAATAAACCTAATCAAAGAGGTAAAAGATCTGTACTCTAGGAACTACAGAACATTCATGAAAGAAATTGAAGAAGACACAAAAAGATGGAAAAATATTCCATGCTCATGGATCAGAAGAATAAACATTGTTAAAATGTCTATGCTACCCAGAGCAATCTATACTTTCAATGCCATCCCAATCAAAATTCCAATGACATTTTTCAAAGTGCTGGAACAAACAATCCTAAAATTTGTATGGAATCAGAAAAGACTCCGAATCACCAAGGAAATGTTGAAAAAGAAAAACAAAACTGGGGGCATCACGGTGCCCGATTTCAAGCTATATTACAAAGCTGTGATCACCAAGACAGCATGGTACTGGCACAAAAACAGGCATATAGACCAATGGAACAGAATAGAGAGCCCAGATATGGACCCTCAACTCTATGGTCAAATAATCTTCGACAAAGCAGGAAAAAAAATGCAATGCAAAAAAGACAGTCTCTTCAATAAATCGTGCTGGGAAAATTGGACAACCACGTGCAGAAGGATGAAATTCGACCATTCTCTAACACCATACACAAAGATAAATTTAAAATGGATCAAAGACCTCAATGTGAGACAGGAATCCATCAAAATCCTAGAGGAGAACATAGGCAGTAACCTCTTTGACATCGGCCACAGCAACTTCTTTCAAGATACATCTCCGAAAGCTAGTGAAACAAAAGCAAAAATGAACTTTTCAGACTTCATCAAGATAAAAAGCTTCTGCACAGCAAAGGAAACAGTCAACAAAACAAGGAGGCAACCCACAGAATGGGAGAAGATATTTGCAAATGACACTACAGATAAAGGGCTGGTATCCAAGATTTATAAAGAACTTCTCAAACTCAACCCCCAAAAAACAAATAATCAAGTCAAAAAGTGGGCAGAAGACATGAAAAGAACTACTCTGAAGAAGACATACAAATGGCTAACAGACACATGAAAAAATGTTCATCATCATCAGCCATCAGGGAAATTCAAATGAAAACCACATCAAGATACCCCCTCATACCAGTTAGAATGGCAAAAATGGACAGGGCAAGAAACAACAAATGTTGGAGAGGTTGTGGAGAAAGGGGAACCCTCTTACACTGTTGGTGGGAATGCAAGTTGGTACAGCCACTTTGGAAAACAGTGTGGAGGTTCCTCAAAAAATTAAAAATAGAGCTACCCTATGACCCAACAATTGCACTACTGGGTATTGACCCCAAAGACACAGATGTAGTGAAAAGAAGGGCCATATGCACCCCACTGTTCATAGCAGCAATGTCCACAATAGCCAAACTGTGGAAAGAGCCAAGATGCCCTTCAACAGACAAATGGATAAAGAAGATGTGGTCCATATATACAATGGAATATGACTCAGCCATCAGAAAGGATGAATACCCAACTTTTACATCAACATGGATGGGACTGGAGGAGATTATGCTAAGTGAAAGAAGTGAAGCAGAGAAAGTCAATTATCATATGGTTTCACTTACTTGCGGAACATGAGGAATAGTATGGAGGACATCAGGAGAAGGAAGGGAAAACAAAGGGGGGGGAGTCGGAGGGAGAGATGAACCATGAGAGGCTATGGACTCTGAGAAACAAACAGGGTTTTAGAGGGGAAGGGGGAAGGGGGACTGGTTAGCCCGGTGATGGGTATTAAGGAGGGTACATGCTGCATGGAGCACTGGGTGTTATACGAAAACAATGGATCGTGGATCACCACATCAAAAACTAATGATGTATTGTATGGTGACTAACATAACATAATAAAATTTTAAAAATTTTTTAAATAAAATAAAATAAATAAATAAAAAAGAACACATACAATTCTGAAATTGAATCCATCTATGAACCTGAATCTGTAGGAACAAGGAAAGTGAAATGCCACTGTGAAAATCAAATACACCAACATAAAAGAAAAAAGGAGAAGGAAGGGGGGAGGAAATAGAAGAGGAAGGAGAGGAGGCAAAAGAAATAATATGACTGATAACATTAGATAAAACTTTACTCATCACATTCATTTCTCTTACTGTAGCAAACCATCCAGTTCTGAGTATCTGTAAATGATAAAACAGTTGTTGGATATACAGAAACTAGCAAGTGAGAATTACTTTCATGCATGATAAGAAGTCAGGCTTAAGCAACCACTGTTTCCCATTTAATTTTTAAATGTTAGGGAAGGAACATAATTAAAAGTAATATCAAAAAGTTATAATCCTCAAAATGATGACCGCAAGAAATTTAGCTCCCCAAACTTTAAAGAAAAAAGTTCTCTTCTATGATCTTCCTAAACTTTCATTTAAATAATAAGCACATTTTATTTGACTTTCTGAACCACTGTTGAGAAAGTGACATATGCCCATCGCCTACCATTCTGAATCATTGGGAAATCAAAAGTGGCTTACCTTTTCTAATGTACTGAAGGAAGGCCAGGACTGATATCCATATTCAGATACAAATCGAGCTTTTGGGAAAACTTTCCAATTCCAGCAATCACTGATATAATCATAAAAATGTACATCACCAAAATTATTGTCATATGGGTTGACAGAGAGCCAGCCTTCTTTAATAGATTCGGCCCCATTTGTAGGGCTGGATATGATAAAAGGACGAGTCTTGTCTTCCTGAGTCCAGAAATAAAATGATTTAAAAGATACTTTCAGCTGGTAAAGTACATATCATTTACTTTTTTATTAAGTTTTTGTTTTAATTCCAATATAGTTAACATACAGTGTTAAATTAGTTTCAGATGTACAAGATAGTGATTCAGCACTTCCATACATCACCCGGTGCTCAAGACAAGTGTCCTCCTTAATCCCCATCACCTAATTCACCCACCTCCCTCTGGTAATCATCAGCTTGTTCTCTATAGTTAAGAGTCTGTTTCTTGGTTTCTCTTTCTCTTTTTTTCTTTTTTTCCTTTGCTCATTTTTTTGTTTCTTAAATTCCACATATGAGTGAGATGATATGGTATTTGTCTTTCTCTGACTGACTTATTTCACTTAGCATTACACTCTCTAGCTCCATTCATACTGGCGCAAATGGCAAGATTCCATTCTTTTTTATGGCTGAGTAATATTCCATTATATATACCATATATACCACACACACACACACACACACACACACACACACCACATCATCTTTACCCACCACAATACCATTTACCCATCTATCAATGGACCTTTAGGCTGCTTCCATAATTTGGCTATTGTAAATAATGCTGCTATAAACATAGGGGAGCGTGTTATCCCTTTGAATCAGTGTTTTTTGTATTTTGGGGGTGCATACCCAGTAGTATGATTACTGGATAGTAGGGTAGTTCTGTTTTTAACCTTCTGAGGAACTTCCATACTGTTTCCCACAGCAGCTGCACCAGTTTGCATTCCCACCAACAGTGCAAAAGGGTTCCCATTTCTCTACATCCTCACCAACACTTGTTGTTTCTTGTGTTTTTTATTTTAGCCATTCTGACAGGTGTGAGATGATATATCACTGTAGTTTTGACTTGCATTTCCCTGATGATGAGCATCTTTTCATATGTCTGTTGGCCATCTGTATGTCTTCTTTGGAGAAATGTCTGTTTATGTCAGATCATTTACTTTAAAAAAAAAAAATACTGTCAAGTTCCAGAAATGCCAGGGGCTGACAGAAAAATAATAGAACCATTAACCTTCTGCCTTCAACAACCACCAGTACCTGCTATTCACCAATCCTTTATATCCTTTTGTAATTAACACTTAGCTTATTACTCAGTACCTGCTCCTAATTTTTTTAATCATGTCATGCCTCTACATTACCTTCTAACAACAAGGGCAGTGTACAGTCTACTGCAGAATTTCTCATCCTTGGCATTCTTGACATTTTGAGCTTGATAAATTTTGTGTGTTGGTGACCAGGGAAAGGGAGCAAGGGGAAAGGGAATGTTTAGCAGCATCCCTGGCCTCTACCCACTAGATGCCAGCAGTACCCCTCACACACCAAAAAATGTCTACAGACATTGCCAAACGTGCCCCTGTCACTTGGGGGACAAAAATCACTTCCACTTAAGAAACATAGGTCCAGTGCTTAAGAATAAGAAGCTAAGGTGCAGATATAAAAATAATACCCAGAAATCGGTAGTATTTCCATACACTAATAACAAAATAGCAGAAAGAAATTTTTTTTGAAGATTTTATTTATTTATTTGACAGAGAGACACAGCGAAAGAGGGAACACAAGCAGGGGGAGTGGGAGAGGGAGAAGCAGGCTTCTCGCTGAGCAGGGAGCCCGATGCGGGGCTCGATCCCAGGACCCCGGGATCATGACCTGAGCCGAAGGCAGACGCTTAACCAACTGGACCACCCAGGATTCCCTCAGAAAGAGAAATTTTAAAACGAC
Organism: Callorhinus ursinus; assembly: GCF_003265705.2. Lineage (NCBI taxonomy): Eukaryota > Metazoa > Chordata > Mammalia > Carnivora > Otariidae > Callorhinus > Callorhinus ursinus. The sequence continues at coordinate 84,222,743 of NW_027397066.1, forward strand.
ACCATTTACAAATGCACCAGAAAGAATAAAATACCTACGTATAAACTAAACCAAAGAGGTGAAAGACCTCTACTCTGAAAACTATAAAACACTGATGAAAGAAACTGAAGATGACCCAAACAAATTGAAAAATAGTCCATGCTTGTGGATTGGAAGAATCAATATTGTTTAAATGTCCATACTACTCAAAGAAATCCCACAGATTCAATGCAATCCCTATCAAAATATCAACAGCATTTTTTACAAAACTAGAACAAATAATACTAACATTTGTATGGAACCACAGAAGACCCCAAATAGCCAAGGCAATCTTGAAAAAGAAAAACAAAGCTTGGAGATGTGAAAATTCCAGATTTCAAAATATACTACAAAGCGGTAGTAATCAAAATAGTATGGTACTAGCATAAAAATAGATATATAGAGCAGTGGACTAGAATAGAGAGCCCAGAAATAAACCACTGAGTGTATGGTCAGTTAATCTATGACAAAGGAGGCAAGAATATACAATAGGAAAAGACAGCCTCCTCAATAAATGGTGCTGGGAGAACTGACAGCTACATGCAAAAGAATGAAACTGTATCTCTCGTTAATATCATAAATAAAAATAAACTCAAAATGGATTAAAGACCTAAATGTGAGATCTGAAATCATAAAAATCCTAAAAACCATAAAAAAACACAGGCAGTAATTTCTCTGACTTCGGCCATAAGATCATTTTTCTCAGTATGTCTCTTCACGCAAGAAAAACAAAAGCAAAAAGAAACTATTGGGATAACATCAAAGTAAAAGGCTTTTGCACAGCAAAGGAAACCACCAGCACACACACACACACACACACACACACACACACACGTATCCAAAATATATAAAGAACATGTACAAGTCAACACCAAACAAACCCCAAATAATTCAATTAAAAAATGGGCAGAGGACTTGAATAGACATTTTTCAAAAAAAGACATAAAGATAGCCAATGGACACATGAAAATATCCTCAGCATCACTCATCATCAGGAAAATGCAACTCAAAACTAAAATAAAATATCATTTTTACCTATCAGAATGGCTAAAACCAAAAAGACAAGAAACAACAAGTGTTGGTGAGGATATGGATAAAAGGGAACCCTTGTGCACTGTTGGTAGGAATGTAAGTTGGTGCAGCTACAGTGGAAAACAGTATGGAAGTGCTTTGAAAAATTAAAAATAGAAATACCATATAATCCAATCATTCTACTACTGGGTATTTACCCAAAGAAAATGAACACACTAATTCAAAAAGATATGTGCACTTCTGTGTTTATTGCAATGTTATTTACAGCAACCAATATATTGAAGCAATCTAAGTGTCCATCAATAGACAAATGGATAAGGAAGATGTGGTATATATATATATAATGGAATCTGGCACAGCCATAAAAAGATGAGATTGTGTCATTTGAGACGTACCTAGAGGGTATTATGGATGGATGCACCTAGAGGATATTATGGTAAGTGAAATAAGTCAGACTGAGAAACACAAATACTATATGATTTTACTCATAAGTGGAATCTAAAACAAAAACAAATGAATAAACAAACAAAAAGCAGAATCAGACCTATAAATACAGAATAAACTGATGGTTGTCAGAAGGGGATGGGTCAGCAGTTGGGCAAAATGGGTAAAGGAGAGTGGGAGATACAGAGTTCCAGTTATGGAATGAATAGTTCATGGGAATAAAAGGCACAGCAGGAGAAAAAAAGAAAATAATAAGAGGCTATTGAGTCAGAAAGACTTCAGTTTAAATCTCAAATCAGAACCTTATTATTTTTGGACAGCGCTAAGCCTCAACAGTCTCATCTGTAAAATGGAGAGATTGGGAGCCCTTCAAAGGACTACAGTAAATGGTAAAGAACTCATGTGTGGACGACATGGCTAAATGTCCACCAAAATTCATGTTTCCATTTCCATAATATAGAGCTGTTTCTAGGAAGTGACTTCCTAACCTCGGCATCACTGTGGGGCCATGTGCCTCATTCTCATCCTCCCGGAATCATGAGCTCTTAACCACTGAGCTGTGAAATGAAAATCCTCAAATATTAACATTCATTTCTTAAATCCATCAGATACGAAAAATGTAATACCAACACTATGAGTAAAAAGATTATAAAATAAATGTTTTATAAATATTAATTAAAGCTTACACCCATAACAGTTTGTGTATAGAAAAATTCTTCATGACACATGACTAAGCATATCAGATAACCTAAAAATCCAAACCTAAGTTTTTCGTGAATTCTCACCGAAGTTTCTTCACATAAATGAATAGTGCCATGAACTGAACACATTTGGGTGCCAAAATCACATACTATTCTTTTAAATATATCCCTTTTCAAACTGCCTCAGGATATACCCAAATATTTAAAATATCTAATTACAGGGGCGCCTGGATGGCTCAGTCGTTAAGCATCTGCCTTCGGCTCAGGTCATGATCCCAGTGGGATTGAGCCCCGTCGGGCTCCCTGCTCAGTGGGAAGCCTGCTTCTCCCTCTTCCACTACCCCTGCTTGTGTTCCCTCTCTTGCTGTGTCTCTCTCTGTCAAATAAATAAATAAAATAAAAAAGAAAATAAATAAAATAAAATATCTAATTACAGATAGAAAATTAAAAGGACAATCAGATTATTAAATCACATATTAAACATTAAAGTTTTTAAAAGTTATATCCTTTGCAGGGATTATTGCAAAAACAAAATAAATGCTGCTTATTCCCCCTGGGGAAAAAAAAAAGCTAACTTATATTATTATATAATGTATATATAGTAAATACAAGTATAATATGCCTATTAAAAAGTAGTGATGAAAGAAAACCACCATAAAGGAAGGGCTCTATGATGGAGTTGGGAACAAGCTCTTTCCTTTCCCTTTCTCCTTATTTCACATATCAACATATTCATATATATCAAGTTCTGCTTTAGCATTTATAATTACAGAATTTTAAATGACACATGAGACCAAATGGACTTAACAGATATACACAGTACATACCATCCAAAAGCAACAGAATACACATTCTTCTCAGGTGCACATGGAATGTTCTCCAAGACAGATCATCTGTTAGGCCATAAACCAAGTCTTAACAAATTTAAGAAGACAAATCATTCAAGCATATTTTTGGACCCCACAGATATGGAACTAGAAATCAATTATAAGAAGAAGGCTGAAAAATTCACAAATACATGAAGATTAAGGAATATGCTACCGAATAACCAATGGATCAACAAAGAAATCAAAAGAGAAATTGAAAAATAGCCTTGAGACAAATGAAAATAGAAATACAACATACCAAAACTTATGAGATGAAGCAAAAGCAGTTTAAGAGGAAAGATCATAGACATAAATGACTATTTCAAGAAATAAGAAAAATGTCAAATAAAGAACCTAACTTCACATCTCAATAAACTAGAAAAAGAAGAACAAACATAGCCCCAAGTTAGTAGAAGGAAGGAAATAACAAAGATCAGAGCAGAAATAAATGGAATGGAAACTAAAAGACAATAGAAAAGATCAATGAAACCAAGAGCTGGTTTTTTAAAAAAAATAAAATAAACAAAACTGACAAACCTTTAGCTAGACTTGCCTAGGGAAAACAAAAAAAGAGAGGACTCAAACAAAATCAGAAATGAAAAAGATGTTACAACTGATATCTCAGAAATACAAAGAATTTTAAGAGACTACTATGAACAACTATACATCAACAAATTGGACAACCTAGAAGAAATGGATAAATTCTTAAAGACATACAATAGTCCAAGATTGAATCATGAATAAATAGAAAACATGAACAGACCAATTAACTAGTAAGGAGATCGAATCAATAATCAAAAATCTCCCAACAAACAAAAATCCAGGACCAGACATCTTCACTGGTGAATTCTGCCAAACATTCAAAGAATTAATACCAATCCTTCTCAAACTCTTGCAAAAAATAGAAGAGGAGGGAAAACTTCCAAGTTCATTTTACAAGACAAGCATTACCCTGATACCAAAACCAAACAGAGTCACCACAAGAAAAGTACAGGCCAATATCCTTGATGAACATAGATGCAAAAATTCTCAACAAAATATTAACCAACTAAACTCATATAAGTAAAAAAAAAAAATCATATACCATAATCAAGTGGAACTTATTCCAGGGATGTAAGGATGGTTCAACGCCTACAAGTCAATCAACATGGTACACCACATTAATAAAATGAAGTATAAAAATCATATGCTCATGTCAACAAATGCAGAAAAAGCATCTGACAAAATTCAGCATCCATTTATTATAAAAACTCTCAACAAAGTGGTTACAGAGGGAACACAGCTCAACATAATAACGGCCATATATGGCAAGGCCACAGCTAACATCATACTCGATGGTGAAAAGCTCAAAATTTTCCTCTAAGGTCAGGAACAAGACCTGGATGCCTACTTTCACCACTTTTATCCAACATAGCATTGGAAGTCCTAGCTAGAGCAATTAGACAACAGAAAGAAATAAAAGCCATACAAACTGGAAAGGAAGAAATAAAGTTGTCACTATTTGCAGATGACATGTTACTATATGGAGAAAACTCTAAAGACTTCACAAAAACCTGTCAGTATAAATAAATTCAGTAAAATTGAAGGATATGAAATCAATATACAGAAATCTGTTGCATTTCTGTGTACTAATAATTAACTACTAGCAAGAGAAATTAAGAAAGCAATCTATTTACAACTGCATCAAAAAGAATAAAATATCTAGGAATAAGTTTAACCAAGGAAGTGAAAGACTGACATTATTATTGAAAATTCTACTGAAAACTATAAGACATTGTTAAAAGACACCGAAGACATAAATAAATGAAAAGATATTCTGTATCATTGATTGGAAGAATTAATATTGCTAAAATGTCCATACTACCCAAAGCAATCTACAGATTCAATGCAGTCCCTACCAAAACCACAATGCATTTTTCATGAAATAGAATGAATAATCCAAAAATTTTTATGGAACCACAAAAGACCCTGAATAGTCAAAGCAATCTTGAGAAAGAAGAACAAAGCTGGAGGCATCATGCTTTCTAACTTCAAAATATTTAACAAAAGAAAAGTAATTAAAACATTATGGTATTGGCATAAAAACAGACACATGGATCAATAGAACAGAATAGAGAACCAAGAAATAAATTCATATATGTATGGCCAATTAATTTATGACAAAGGAGACAAGAATGGGGAAAGGACAGTCTCTTTAGTAAATGGTGTTGGAAAAACTGGACAGCCACATGCAAGAGAATGAAACTGAAAAACTATCTTCAACCATGCACAAAAGTTAATGCAAAATGGATTAAAGACTTGAATGTAAGATCTGAAATCATAAAACTCCTAAAAGAAAACATAGGTGGTAAGCTCCTTGGCATTGGTCTTGGCTTGATTTTTTTGGATTTGACACCAAAAACAAAGGCAACAAAAATAAACAAGTGGGACTACATTAAACTAAAAAGGTTCTGCACAGCAAAGGAAACCATCAACAAAATAAAAAGGCAACACATTGAATGGGAGGAAATATTTGCAAATCATATGCCTGCTAAGGGGTTAATATCCAAAATATATAAAGAACATGCCCAACTCAACAGCAAAAAACAAACAATTCAATTAAGAAACGAGCCAGGGATCTAAACAGACATTTTTCCAAAGAGGACATACAGATAGCCAATAAGTACACGAAAAGGTGCTCACTTATTATCAGGGAAATGCAAATCAAAACCACAATGAGGTATCACCTGACACCTGTTAGGATGGCTATTATCAAAAAGGTAAGAGATAACAAATGTTGGCAAGGATGTGGAGAAAAGGGAACCCTTGTGCATTGTTGATGGGAATGTAAGTTGGTGTAGTCACTAAGGAAAACAATATGGAGGTTACCTAAAAAATTAAATGTAGAACTACCATATGATCCAGCAATTCCACTTATGGATATTTATCTGAAAAAAATAAAAACACTAACTCAAAGAGATATATGTACCCCCATGTTCACTGCAGCATTGTTTATAATAACCAAGATACTGTAACAATCGAAATGTTCATTGATGATGAATTGATAAAGTAAACGTAGCATACACACACACACACACACACACACACACACACACACACACACACTGGAATATGACTCAGCCATAAAAAAGAATGAAACCTTGGAGCACCTGAGTGGCTAAGTCAGTTGAGCATCCATCCAACTCTTGATTTCGGCTCAGGGCATGATCTCAGGGTCATGGGATCAAGACCTGCATTGGGCTCTGTGCTGGGCATGGAGCCTGCCTGGAATTCTCTCTTTCCCTCTGCCCCTCCCCACTTGTGATCACTCTCTCACTCTGTAAAAAAAAAAGAAAGGAATGAAATCTTGCCATTTGTGACAACACAGATGGACTTTGAGGGCATTATGCTAAGTGAAATAAGTCATAGAAAAGTAAATACTGAATGATCTCACTTATATGTGGAATATAAAAACAAGAAGAAGTTCATGGAAACAGAGAACAGACTGGTGGTTGCCAGAGGTATGAGGTGGGAGGTGGGGTGGAATTGGTGAAAGTAGTCAAAAAAAAAAAGGAAAGAAAGAAAAAGTAAAAGAGTCTCTACGTCTCTAAGAAAGGAAAGGAAGGGAAGGGAAAAAGGGAAGAGAAGGGAGGGGAGGGAAGGAAGGAAAGAAAAGAAAGAAAGAAAGAGAGAAGGAGGGAGGAAGGAGGGAGGGAGGGAGGGAGGAAAGTAGGAAGAAAGAAAAATAGAAAAGAAAAGAAATATCCATAGAACACTTGAGCCCGCTCTGTGCCTTCTTCTCTCTGTCTATGGAAATCTTGTGGCTGGGGTATTTGCTTCCAGAGGTAATTCCAGATATCCACAATGGACACACACACACACACACACACACACACACACACACACACACACGAATGAGAGCAACTTCCACATTCAAACACTATTTGCACTGACAATCCTGGAATCTCTCAGCCTGCACAACTTCTCTACTTACAAAAATCTTTTAAGTTCTAGGTGAAATGCTATGTTCCTAGGAAACATAAATATCCATAGTTACAGAAGTTGTAAAACCAAATTGGATAATAACTATAGGAGAAATGTATATGAGGGAGGAGATAATTCTTGCCCCCACAAAGGCACTGGGCCCAGATTGTTTTATGGGTAAATTTGTCTCAGTAAAACTGATAATCTCTATTTTATTTAAATTGCCTCTAGACATTAAAAACAACAACAAAAGGCTCCTAACTCATTCTGTGCAGTGAGCACAAACATATACACATATACCAAGTGCCACAAGCTGGGTTCTCCAGGCTAAATCTGTCTCACAAATAGTTTTGTTTACATAGCATTTTTTAAAATACTGAATATAAATGAGACCCAATATCCACATCCTATTACCATCGTCCCCTCTTCTTTATGAGCCTCATCAACTCTACTTACTTTTTTAAGACAAATTTGGCTCCTCTAGGCATATGAGTTTACAACTCTTACCACAGACTGAGTTTGCTTGTGAACATAAATTTTTAAATTCTAACCAAAATATTAGCAAATCAAATCTAGCACAGAATAAAAGAACAAAGCGTTATAGCTAAATAAAGTTTATATTAGAACTAGTTTGTCATTAGAAAATTAATTCACAGGATTCACTATATTAATATATTGAGGAACAAAAAGAAAGAAAGAAAAAAAGGAGTGGCATATCAATAAATCATCTAAAGTAGAAATTCTCAACCTTTGGGGTTCCATGGATGGGCTCCAGAAAGAGTCCATGATAATCTGCAGTTGTAAACACAATATTGGTGTATGTGTGGTGAGTTCCACAGATAAGTTAATTCTCAAATAAGTCCAAAACCCATAAATCCATTCACATGCTGCAGCATTACAATGGACTGTTCTGTATTAAAATATTGAAGGTTGCTCTAAAAAAAGGACACAAAGATATACTATACTAATATTCAAACTGATCCATTTTTAAAACAGGTTCTTAAATTCTGTTGCATGAAAAATCATTACTTACTGCCAAGACAATCTTCCGAATGTTTTTCACATACAGTATCACATAGTCTTTGATGTAGGTATGCAGTTCACTGGCGGGTATATTATACCAATTCATCATCAGCGCTGCTTCATTTTCATTATTTCCACTCCATGCAATGATGGAGGGATGATATTTCAGTCTCCTGATCTAAAATTTCAGAAAACATAAAACAATTTTCAAATGATCAACAAGAAAAAAAAAGCCTCAGAGCTATAATTATTCATAAAATGATAGCCATTGCATTTCTGCACATAAATTCTTATGTACCAGAAAACTCATTAGAAAATGGCTTGTAACATTACCTGTCAGAATACATTTTAAGAAATCTCTGATTCTTTTTACCTAGATTTTATAAACACCAGTAAGATGGGGTTCCTCTTCTCTACTGTATAAAACCTGAAGAAAATATAATCCCTTTTATTAAAAAAGAAAAATAAATCAACTTCATCATCATCTGACTTGCCACAAAAAGGCTCTAAGAAACACAAAAGGCAGGAGACATTACATTACAGAGGAGTCTCTCAAGAACAAGTTGGAGTTTTGTGTGAAGAAACAAATGAGGAAGAACAACCACTTCTGCTGAAAGAGGGATTGAGGTTGTCATGGTCTCCACTGAGATCAGGAAACCACAAGGATAACCAGAGAGGGTTTTACAAAGCAAGTGAGTTCCCAGAGATACTCTGTAAATTAAAGACAAATATATGGAATATCCTAAAGGAAAAAGGATTAGGGCATCAAGAGGATGTCTCCAGAAAGAACTATCAGTGTCATGTCCTGAGAAATCAACTAAGCTTAAGTAAGTTACTGAATATATCTGAACACGGAAAAAGAAATTAGAGAATCTGTCTGAAAATCTTGCCAGCCTTAAGAATTGAGCCTGCACGAACTGGGCTTTCTGTGGACTGGCCCTACATAAAGGTGAAAGGATCCAGTTCTTCAGACACCCTGGGAGATGTACTCCAGCAGAAGAGGGCAGTTAAATCTCTTTGAGAACACAATGAGTCAATGGTCAAGAGAAATCCTCTGGACCACAGTTTAGCAAAATAACCTTATTGGTTATAGCTTCTCTTCCATGTAATGCATGGTTACAGTGATGGATCCCAGCTGATGTTCTCACTATGGCCTCCATTCAAGATGCTAAGTATCTCCTACATGAAACAGAGATGCATTAAGGATGCATTAAAGGGATTTATCTCATTCTTAAAAATTACAGGTGATGGGTATTAAGGAGGACACATATTGCATGGAGCACTGGGTGTTATACGAAAACAATGACTCATGGAACACTACATCAAAAACTAATGATGTACTGCATGGTGACTAACATAACATAATAAAATTAAATTAAATTGAAAAAAAATTACAGCCTTGTGTTTTTCTAAACCAGCCTTATGAATGCTACTTCCTTTATTTGCCTCTGTGCGTGCCCAGGTAAGTGACGACTGCTACCAACTGGGACTGGCACGTTTATGGTGCTACTGAAAACACAAATACTGAAGAGGCAAAAAGATCCAGTGACTCTGTGCTACACATACCCTTCAAACGGACCCAGAATTTTTGAGAAGCTTCACTTTAAAATCTTAACAAAGTCTGCATAAAAAGCTCTCCTCTTTAATAATACATAAAAGAATTGAAGGTACATAGATACCATATTTTATTTATTTGTATGAGAAAAAATCTTAAAAAACTGAAATGTCTGCAACCTACACAACTATAATTAATATTTTTTAAGCTCCATCAAAAACTAATGATGTAACATATGGTGATTAACATAACAATAAAAAAATTAAAAAAAATATTTTTTAAGCTCATCCATCCATCTATCCATCTATCCTCCTGACGAATAACCCAGCCGAGCAGTGGGGATTACAGAGAGGAACAAGCCCCTAGGCTGCAGGGAGATTACAAACTTGCAGGTGAAACAAAACATTGAACAAGTAATTCAAAGTGTAGCACAGGTCATAAAGGGCAAATGATGTGATCTAGACTTGCAAATATAGAAAAGGTTTTTTTCCCAGAAAAATTCATGCTCAAGGTAAGAGGTGCCAGAAGAAAATGAGAGAGGTGGTCCATAGGGAGGGTGAGGGGGAAAATTTTCCAGAGCATAGACAGCACAGAAGAGGGTGCTTGATGGGGCCAGGGAGGCCAACAGAGACAGGATAGTGCACAGCATCTTTATCTGGAGGACTCTGAGCAAGAGATGAGTCATTTGTACTTTTTAAACCTTTTTTTAAAAAATAAAACACATACAAAAAACAAATTGTGAAATAGCAAATTACTGTAACACAATCACCCTTGTAACCACCACCCAGATCAAGAAAGGGAGCCCCAGAAGTCCTCAAGCAGTCCTTCCTAATTGTAGTCCCATCCTGCTTCCAACAGTAACCACTACCTTGAGTATTACAGTAATCATTTCCTTGCATTGCTTTTGGTTTTCCATGCAAATGTCCATCCACAGATATTATAACTATGAAATCACAGATTTTAACATGCTTTCTGGATTTCACTCCATTGACACTCTTACCCTTATTGAATCTCAAATTGTCCCACTTTTGGTTGGTGAGAGTTTTATCAAAGTTCTTTTAACATATCTTTGATAGTTTCCTTGTCATCTGTATGTCAAAATATTCCAGGGCCATCTATTATACTTCCTGTCCCAGACATGGAATTAGCCATTTCTCTAAGAAGCCCTTCTGTTAGTGGGAAAAATTATTTCAACAGAAGGATACACAATATTATTAGGTTGTTCTAGTCCTTTTCGGTGAATAGAGCTAGGTTATAATCACTTCCTTGCACTTATAGATCTATAAATATAAGTGTGTACATATGGAATGCAAAAGAAATCAAGGAGTCAAGAATCACTTTAAATTTCTGACCTGAGAAATGCAAAGACTGGCTTTGCCATTTGTTGAGGTGGGGGAAACTACAGGAAAAGCAGGTTGGGAGACGGTAATGCAAGTTTGGTTCAGACATGTTACATCTGAGATGATTATGAAACCTCCAAGCAGAGGTGCCAAAAGTAGGCAGCTGGAAACAAGAACCAGGAATTCAGCAGAGATGTCAGAACTGGGGACAAATGTGAAAGTCGTCAGCATAGAGGTGGTGTTAAAGCCTTGAGACTGGGTGGAATCACCTAGGAAGTCAATTATCCGACTGTGATTTTCATGGGATTTAGTAAAGAGAACAACAACAAAATACAAAACAAAATGAGGAGAGGTTTAACAAAAGGCAAATGAAACATTAGCATTTTCCCTCTTCTTGGAATGGTAATGACATACCTGGTGAGCAACTTCTGCTCTCACTGAATTCATGAAGTCCCGATCGGTTGGATAAAGGGCACAGGCAAACATAAAATCCTGCCATACCTGTCAAACCAGTAAAAAGCAATAAACTACTTCCATAGACTTGATTACACAGAAAGAAATTCTTCATTCTGAACTTTGGGAATTATCTTTCAGGCAAATGAAAAAACAAGTTAGCCTGATGAGTGTGACCATTTGAGCACTACTATGATTGAGGCAGTGGGAGAGGCTCTCATACAGACCGCACGACTTTCCAGAACTGCACAAAACTGTGGGGGGAACCCGCGAGGAGAAAATGCTACGTAGGGAGAAAACAAAGAGAAGGAAAGGGAATTCAAATAAGGAAACAGTGAGTGTGTTGAAGGGAATGTGAAATTCGAAAAGAACCTTACCCCAGCCCCTCCTCACTTGCAATACTTTAATATTCACTGGGAATTTGGTATTGAGAGATGGACCAGATTGTTTATAAAAGAATTAACTTTTCATGGCCAAAAGGATTACTACAGGGACATTTTCATAATGAAACCACATAAGTTGATCTTTCTCTTCCTTCCTTCCTTCCTTCCTTCCTTCCTTCCTTCCTTCCTTCCTTCCTTCCTTCCTTCCTTCCTTCCTTCCTTCCTTTTCTTGAAGGAGACAGAGAGAGTGTGTGTGTGAGCTGGGGCTCAGAGGAAGAGAAAGAAACATCCCAAGCAGGCTCTGCACGATGCAGGGCTCAATCTCACGACCCTGAGATCATGACCTGAGCCAAAACCAAGAGTCAGATACTTAATCAACTGAGCCACCCAGGCGTCCCACATAAGTCCATTTCTAGAGAGGCTGTTTTGATGCAGTAGTTAAGAGCACAGGCCCCAAATCAGTCGACCTGAGTCAGAAACTTGGTTCTACCACATACCCACTGTGTGGTTTTGGGCAGGTTATTTCACCTCTCCTCCATGTGTCAGTTTCCTTACTGGCAAAATGGGGATGGAGAACAGCAGTAACTACTTCATAGGATGGGCATGAAGATGAAATAAAATAACAGATGCAGAGCACTGAGAACAATGCCTGGTCCTCAATAAATATTATAGAATATTGTCACATTATCATGCCCATCAGCATTATCAATATTATAATTACTATTCTTCTATGGAATGCTTTGTATTTTAGAACTGTAATGCCAGAACTAAAAGATTATATTTCCTGTGCTTAACCCTCACCAATGCAAAACATGTTTGGAGTACTTAATAACAATATTAAGCATAGCTTTTCTTCATTGAATTTTATGATTTTTCTTCTCTCTTGGTCTTGTTAGATCTCCTTAAAGTTAAAATTTTTAAATATGTTTATGCATACCCTCATATCAAAAAGAAAATTACAAATATAGAATGCTTACCACTTAAAAATAATTAAATAATTATGATATTCACCATCAGCTATGGTTCTGGGTTTGCAAGATGCCGTTTATTCCTCTGCAAAAAATGGATTATCAGTCCTGGCTCTGAAAAAAGAAGGAATGAGCCATAGCACCCACTCAGAACACAGGAGCTCAAAGTGAGGATATAGTAACATATCAATCAATAAAATGCTGTTGACTACCCACCATTATTCCTAGTTCATCACAGAGTCTATAGAATTCATCCTGCTCATATATTCCTCCTCCCCAAACCCGGAGAGTATTCATGTTAGCATCCACAGCAGACTGCAAAAGGAGCCGTAACCTATAGAAGAAATTTTTAAAACAAATGTTAATTTGAAAATCTGGGGATGTTTAAGAAAGATTTAAAAAACACATGGTGTGGGCGCCTGGGTAGCACAGTTGGTTAAACGTCTGCCTTCAGCTCAGGTCATGATCCCAGGGTCCTGGGATCAAGCCCTGTGTCGAGCCCCACATCGGGCTCCCTGCTCAGCGGGGGGTCAGCTTCTCCCTCTCCCTCTGCCTGCCGCTCCCCGGCTTGTGTTCTCTCTCTCTGTATCACCCAAATAAATAAAATCTTAAAAAAACACACACACACATGGTGGTTGATAAATACGTTTCAAATCTCTTAGAAAAACACATTCTAAAATTATGATGATTTGGATATAATGCTAGGTGAAGAAAGTGAGACAAAATTATATACACAATCACTGTAACCACATAAACAAAACTGGAAAATTGTGGGTTATATATCTTTTCTCTGCCTTCTAAATTCACACTGTTACTATACTGTTTTTGACACTAAATTTTTTCTTATTCTTATAGAAAAAGAAAACATTTGTAAACCTTGGGAAGTATGAGCTAATTTTAAACAACCATTTCAAATCATAAGACAAAAATCAGTTTGCATATTAGTACCTGGCTTACTCGCTTACTCTTATCTCCTTTTTTCTTCTTTTTTTTAATTTTATTTATTTGACAGACAGAGAGAGACAGCAACAGAGGGAACACAAGCAGGGGGAGTGCGAGAGGGAGAAGCAGGCTTCCCGCTGAGCAGGGAGCCCAATGCGGGGCTCGATCCCAGGACCCTGGGATCATGACCTGAGCTGAAGGCAGACGCTCAACGACTGAGCCACCCAGGCGCCCCTCTCCTTTTTTCAATTCCTCCAGTCCAGTACAGATTTTCCTCAATTTACAATGGGATTATATCCCAATTAGCCCATCATTGTAAGTTGAAAGTATTGTAAGTCGAAAATGCATTTAATACACCTAACCTACCAAACATCCTAGCTTAGCCTCACCTGCCTTAGATGTGCTCAGAACACTTACATTAGCCTACGGTTAGGCAAAACCATCTAACACACAGTCTAGTTTGTAATAAAGTATTGATATCTCATGTAATTGAATACTGTACTGAAAGTGAAAAACAGAATGGGTATATGGGCACAGAATGGTTGTGAATGTATCGACTGTTGACCCTCAGTATGGCATGACTGACTGGGAGGCCTCGGCTTCTGCCACTGCCCAATATCACAAGAGATTACTGTACCACATAGCGCTAGCCCAGGAAAAGATCAAAAGTCAAAATTCAAAGCAAAACTTCTACTGAATGTGTATCTTTTTTACACCATGGTAAAGTCAAAAAATCACATCAAACCATCATACGTAGGGTACCGACTATGTTTCTTTCTCTAGTAAATTAAATTTCCTTTCTGATTTTTCCAATTTCTATTCACATCACCCACAGGATGATGTACAGCCACTCCGAGAACATCTACCCTGCATTTCCAGAACAGAGCCCAGAGAGGAACCAAGAAGCCCCCAATAACTGGCTGGCCAAGGACCCAGAGCATTGTGCCTCAGCGGGTGTACTAATGGCCCAGCTGTACTGAAAAATCACTGCCCGAACCAGCCAGATGAGAGGAGCCAGGAGATGAAAAGGAAAAGAGGCAGCAAATTATCTGTGTCTATGTCTGGAGAATAATTTCATTTTCATATGAAATTCAAGACAATATATACAGTTTAAAGTAAAAGCAAATTACTACAACTTTCAGCAAATTCTAAACACCAAATAATATACTACAATGCATATTTATACATATGTAAATAAGTTAAACGTGTTTATTTTCTCTTCACAAAGTTTATTTTTACTATCACAAAGACAGTTTACAATCGCAATCAGGAAATATTATTTTCTTATGAAGTGCTATTCTCAAAGCTTCGGATAAACACTTTAAATTTTCTTCTAGATTTAAAATTGTAAAGCTTTTTTAGTTCCTTTTACTAAGGTAAAAGTAAAAGAATATACAAATAGCTTAGAATGAAGAAGGAAATATGGGTTTCCATTTTTTTAAAAGAATGTACAAAAATATTTAAGGTATTCTTTGAAAAATAAAAAAAAACAAATTTAACCTTTTCAGGGATTATCCAAAATGTGCATTAGTCATTTTCTTGTTCCTCCAGAGGAAATATATAATAGTTTTCTAGAAATTGGATGGTTTCAGCAGTCTCAAGTCATTTAGCTGTTAAGACTATCAATAGCTAATGAAAATGGAATATATGATTTAAAAAGCCTTTCCATTCTAAAGTTTCCATCATCCTAGAATTCTGTCTTACCTCTCAGTTCCTTCCACTGGAACCAAAGAAAACAAAAATGAGTAATTCTTTAGCTTTGTGGGACTGTTAATAAAAAGAAAAACAAGAAATAAAAAATGATAACTTACAAGTCAGAGGTTACGCGATCCTGGAATGAATCTGCTGGGATCCAGTTGGAGCCTTTCAGAAATATGGGCAATCCATTAATTTTGAAGTAGAAACTCAGACCTCGAGATCCTTCAATGGGCTCTTCTATAAGTTCCACTGTCCTAAAATAAACCTATTATGAACAAAATTAAATACTGAGTATCAAATTTAAAACATAAGCAAAGAGATTTTTTTTAAAAAGGAAAGCAAACTTTTGAACAATTTACACGAACATAATTTAATGTTAATTTCCTATTTGCTATGAGGCATTTAATGTGGAAGTACACATTTCAGAAAAAAATAGAATAAATTATTGCCAGATTCTATCTTTTAATAGATATAAAATATAGAAACTATTAAAGAAGAAATATATTCTAGTCTTCCTCATGAAACAGGCATTTGTAATTCCATCAAAAGAAATATATTTGAAGGATGCCTGAGGGGCTCAGCTGGTTAAGCATCCGACTCTTGGTTTCAGTTCAGGTCATGATCTCAGGGTTGTGAGATTGAGCCCCATGTCAGGCTCAGCACAGAGTCTGCTTAGGATTCTTTCCCTCTCCCTCTGCCCCCCCCGCCCACTAAAATAAATAAATCTTTTTTTTTTTAAAAAGAAATATATTTGAAGATAACACTTCAAAATTAGAACAAAACTTATACTATTTCACAAAAACGGGGGAGAAATCCCACCAGTTAAACTGATGTATCCTGCATATAAAAACACACTCTCACTTCAGTGTTGTTAACATGTGCCAAAATGTGCATCTTAGAAGCAAAGACATATAGCACAAGCAATTTAATCCCAACTAATCATCACATTAAACTTGATGCTGGAGCTCTAGAGATGTAAGTGGTGTTTCAGCTGGAAGATGGAATAGGAGTGCATACTCCAAAGTTATAATTGGTGTGTGAGAAGAAGCTGAGACCTTTGTCTCTGTGACACTCTAGCCAGGTTTTCCCACAGTTAAGCAGGAGCAGCAAGACTCGATAAAGAAGATTGATGTTCCTATTCAAATCTTCATTCCTTCCAGCCATGAACTGGATCAAAGAATGAGGAACATGGTTCTACGCAAACAAGGCCTAGCCTTGAACCAAGATTAAGCTTTTCTTCTCTAATTAAAATAAATAAATGAGGGGTGCCCGGGTGACTCAGTCGTTAAGCGTCTGCCTTCGGCTCAGGTCATGGTCCCAGGGTCCTGGGATCGAGCCCCACATCGAGCTCCCTGCTCGGGAAGCCTGCTTCTCCCTCTCCCACTCCGCCTGCTTGTGTTCCCTCTCTCACTGCATCTCCCTCTGTCAAATAAATAAATTAAATCTTTAAAAAATAAAATAAATGAATTAATTAATCAATTTATTTCATGAAATAAAAGTGCCCACCATTCTTCTACTTCCTTACCTTTGCCCTTATGACTGACAGACAAAAAGATACGAATGAACTTTATGAGAAGACATAGAATAAGGCTTGGTTGAGGAGGATCTTGACATGGAATTACCAAAGCTGCTTTAGGATTGCAAAATGTAAAAAATGTAAAGTGATTTTCACAGATAACTTTTAAAACACCTTGATGGGTAGATTCAAATATCTAGAACAGCAGTTCTTCAGGTATGGCTGGGGGACTACAAGGGACCCCTTGGAATCCTGCAGGAGGTCCTTGTGTTCAAAAAAAAAACAACAAAAAACTATTTCCATAGTAGAGCTAAAACATCATTTGCCTTTTTCACTCTCACACTCTTTTGAATGTATGGTGGAATTTTCCAGAAGCTACATGATATGTGATGATATCATCACTTTGTTGGCTAATGGAATGCATGCTTGCATATTCTGGTGTGTTCTACTTCTATGGTAGAGGTTTAGTGTTTAAAGAGGTGTGTTTTCAGAAATTAACTCAGTTTGTTCTCAGCTTCTACTGTGTTCTTAGTAGTGGTGTCTCGTTATTCTTGCTGTAATGTCTGTAACCTCACTGTCGTTCAATAAATTCTCCTTTTGAATCTCAAAGTTTCCCTTGCAACCTACACAGAAACACAAGAGGAAGGGCGCCTGGGTGGTTCAGTCGTTAAGCATCTGCCTTCGGCTCAGGTCATGGTCCCAGGGTCCTGGGATCCAGCCCCGCATCGGGCTCCCTGCTAGGCAGGAAGCCTGCTTCTCCCTCTCACTCCCCTTGTTTGTGCTCCCTCTCTTGCTGTTTCTCTGTCAAATAAACAAAAAATCTTTTAAAAAATAAAGTAATACATGCATATTTATATCAATTTTCAAATTATTCCAAATATTTACTTTTTAGGATTTTATTTATTTATTTGACAGAGAGAGAGAGAGCACAAGCAGGGCAAGCAGCAGGCAGAAGGAGAGGGAGAGGGAGAAGCAGGCTCCCCGCAGAGCAGGGAGCCTGATGTGGGACTCGATCCCAGGACCCTGGGATCATGACCCAAGCCGAAGGCAAATGCTTAACTGACTGAGCCACCTAGACACCCAGTACATCATTAGTATCTGATGTAGTGTTCAACGATTCATTATGAGAAGCACATGTATTAGCTGAGAGAGTTTTACAGTTGACATTGCTGAATGCCTACTGGATAAAAAGTCAGAAAATGAGATCACCACATTGTCACATTGCAATGATACAGTTAAATCATCCAAAACATGATTTGCAAACATGTAAAACAATGTCATTCTCTCTACATTAAGCTGCAACAGGATACTGAACTGATCTCTCATCTGAACTATCACAGTTTGCCTGAGAAATGGATGAATCTAGAATGATGGACTTACTGTTTGCTTATATTTGTTAATCAGCACAATGAATCATCAAAGATCTCTTTTATGTGAATCTTTGGCAACAAAATACAAGAGATGCTGAAATATTCAAAGCATTGAACAGTTTCTTTGACTCTCAAGGTTAGCAACAACTGTGTTAACATTTGCCCTGATGTTACAAAAGCAGTGGTGGGTAACACTCCTGGTGCCTCAGCAAAAATCAAGGCAGTAGATCTGAACTGCGCTGTCACTGTATCTTTCATCTTCAGGCATCAGCAGAAAAAAAAAAGTCAGTTTCACTTAAGAATGTCCTTGATAAAGCAGTAAAAATTACTAATTCTATCTTAACCTTGAGTAGACATCGTTATAATAGTCTGTGTGATGAAATGATAGAATGGGAAACACAGATAAAGTCCCACACAATGGATTTCTTGAGGAAAAGCATCTGGGCCACTGCGTGAGTTGTAAACTGAATTAGTCACCTGGTTCATGAAACTTCATTTTAACTGGAAAGAACTGCCAGACAAACTATGGTTCTTCAGAATTGGCTATTTGTCAGACATTTTCTTGAAAATGAATGAAGTGAGCCTTGTCACTTCAAGGAAAATAAGTAAAAGTACTGTGGACAAGGATAAAACTCAAACTTACAGGTAAAAATTAGGATTTAGGAAAACTTGTATCCACTACCATGAGCTCGAGTGCTTCCTAATACTTAAAAGACTTTTCAGATAACATCAGTGTGGTATTAACAAATGTGAATGTGATATTATATAATGGAATGTTTCAATGTTTGGAAACACTTGGAAATCTCAAAACACTAATATTTTTCAAATAACCAACACACTATATTATGATATCACATACAAATAAAAGATCCATTAAGAATGAGTAAGTCATGGTAATAAAAGGTACAGCATAGAGAACATAGTGGTGTTGTAATAACATTGTATGGTGACAGGTGGGAGCCGCACTTGTGAGCATAGCATAAGGCACAGAGTTGTCAAATCACTATGCTCTACACCTGAAACTAATGTAACACTGTCAACTATGTCTCGGTAAAAAAAAATAATTTAAAAGATCCCTTAAAGGTGCAAGATATAAAACCAACAGATTTCAATTTAACAGAGGACAAACAGTTCATTAAAATGGCTTCAGATTCCACATTGCAACTAACCTTTAAGAAACCACCACTACTTAAGTTCTCCTGTAGTACCAAAGAATAGCCTCGATTATTTGAAAAGGCTATTAAAGTACTCCTCTCCTTTCCAACTACATATCTATGTAAGATCCTTTCTTTTTCATATGTTTCAATGAAAACAACATGTTGCAAATTGAATGCAGAGGCAGATGAGAATCCAGCTGTCTTCCATTAAGCAACACATTAAAGAGATTTGCAAACATGTAAAACAATGTCATTCTCTCTACATTTTCTGTTTTGTAAATATATCTATTCTTCATAAAATAACTCATATATTAACATGTCATGGATTTGGTACTGTGATTTGAAATGAGTAAATATTTAATCCTCAGTTTTAAAATCTACTCACATAAACAAAGGTACGTTGTGGTTCTCAATAATTTTTATGAATGTAAAGTCATTGTGAATCCAAAAAAATTTGAGAATCACTAACCTAGAAAATAAAACTCATTTATGTCTTTAGACCGATTAATGCTACAAATACTATTAATGATAAAACTTATCTTCCCCAATTTTTTTCTTTTCTGTTCAACTTTTCTCGTGAAAAGACAGCTATCC
This sequence comes from Callorhinus ursinus, assembly GCF_003265705.2. Lineage (NCBI taxonomy): Eukaryota > Metazoa > Chordata > Mammalia > Carnivora > Otariidae > Callorhinus > Callorhinus ursinus. Next base: position 84,242,766 of record NW_027397066.1, read on the forward strand.
CCATCTTCCGCTCTTGCAATAACAATTTTATGACCCAGGTCAAAGTAAACCCTAAAGCCCCTGACAGTTGTCAGAGGTGAAGCAGGAATTACCAGCCACCTTTCGTTCTGGACATTCTTCGACAGGTTAAAGGCTGGTGGGTCTATGATTAGTGTCAGTCATTCTCCATGTCCTCTGGGAGTCCTGACAGGTAACATAAAAGCCTTCTTCTACAACAGGTATTTTACTTCAGAGGAAATAATAGGCTTTGAAAGCGGTTTTTTGAAAAGACCCCTCAGTAACACATATTTACATCCAGAGTGGATTACAAGATCAAAACTATTTTAAACAGCCCAACAAAATAAATTATTGTCTAAAAGTAGAAAAAAATACCTAAGAACCTAAATATGTAAGCCAAGCAGTTTGAATTTAAATTTTTTTAAATTTCCAAATTTGTTGGGGCACCTGGGTGGCTCAGTCGTGAAGCGTCTGCCTACGGCTCAGGTCATGATCCCAGTGTCCTGGGATTGAGCCTCGCATCAAGCTCCCTGCTCAGCGGGAGGACTGCTTCTCCCTCTTCCACTCCCCCTGCTTGTGTTTCCTCTCTCGCTGTGTCTCTCTCTGTCAAATAAATAAATAAAATCTTTAAAAAAAATTTCCAAATTTGTCTATTGTTGATGATTCTATTAGCAACTCACTAGGTAAGTTTTTAAATTAGCTTTATGATTACATTTCAAAGTACAGAATAGCTGAACACATTTTTTAGACAAGAGTTAGGAATATCTTAACTAAAGGGCTTAAGAGGTGTGTGACTGATAATACTGTACTTCTCAAATTTCTTTCTCTGGCAGACCAGATGATGATGTAATGAATCATAGATTCATAAACTGCATATCACTTCTCAGCTGTTTGTAATCAAATACTAAAAAGGCTGTCATAGTTGGGGCGCCTGGGTGGCTCAGTGGGTTGAGTGTCTGACTCTTGGTTTCGGTTCAGGTTATGATCTCAGGGTGGTGAGATCGAGCCCCAAGTCCGTCGGTCAGTTGGGCTTTGTGCTCAGTGGGGAGTCTGCTTCTCCCCCTCTCCCTCTGCCCTGCTCATGCTTTTTCTCTCTCAAATAAAGAAATCTTAAAAAAAAAAAAGCTGTCATAGTATCACTAGATACTACTGATTTTCTTCTTAATAAAAAACCTTATTTCCAAATATTAACAAATGTTACCTGAAATATTTTTCAAATAATTTCCATGGATTTTCAAAACATACCTAAAATCATTTCACCTACATTATGTATTTTTAGAGACAAGCAAATGTATTTCTGTCTGCTCTGAAAGTGCTTTAACATGCAGAAGCACTGAGAAAACACGTGCTGGATTTCCACAAAGAGCTGTCCTCACACAGGCCTGAGCAAGAGGACACAGGAGAGCCTCGCTTTGTGGAGCCCTAGAAACGTGCAGAGAGCGCAACCAGAAATTAACAGCTTCAAGTTTACACCAGCATAGTTGTAGACAGAGGCATATTCTTCATATCTGACAGAACAGACAGAATCACTTTCTAACAAGCCCCTCTTCTCCATGACAAAATTATTTTCAGTAATAATAATGAAATGAAATGAATAGTGATAATATCCAGAAAAGAAATGCAGACACTTTCCTTTATTTAACTTTATATGAACAATCATACTATTTTTAAGTAAAATAAATATTAGAGTAGAAAAAAGGAAAAAAGTGGGCGCCTGGGTGGCTCAGTCAGTTAGGCATCTGCCTTCGGCTCAGGTCATGATCCCGGGGTCCTGGGATCGAGCCCTGCGTCGAGCTCCCTGCTCAGTGGGGAGCCTGCTTCTCCCTCTGCCTCCGCCTGCCACTCCCCCTTCTTGTGCTTGCTCTCTCTCTCTGTCAAATAAACAAAATCTTAGAGAAGAAAAAAGGAAAAGTAATGGACTCATGTATTTGATTATATTAATGTTTTTGAAAAAAGTAAATAATATGTCCATATATTGGTTCATTATGGAAATGAATAATAGTTGTTATTTTGAGCCTTAACTTCTAACAATGTCAAGAACTTTGTCAAAATTGATCTTCTTTGTATGTATATGATTTATAAAGAATATAGGCAGATTTGCCAATCTATCCTTGCGTAGTTGATAGAGGAACACCTCTTATTAATTTTAATTTGAAATGTTTTTTTCAAAAGAAGCCCAAAATATACAAATATTTTGGGAAAGTATGAGACGTAAAGGTAAGTCTGACAGAGATTCATAAAAATCCCACTTCTCATTAAATTCCAAAAAATGAAGTAGTATCCATGCCTTTGTTTCTTTGAGAACCACTCAAAGTGTTTACAAATGCCTCTGGGCTGAAAAATTTCCACTTCTCAAGTATGTCTTCTGAACACAGCAAAATCAGAGAAAAAGAAAATGGCCAAATGATAGTGAACACAGACATTATTTGATCTGTTGCTTTAGAACAAGCATCCAATTCTTGGTGAAAATGACTGGGGTATTCAACACTGCTGTTTTGATTTCTCTTGGCAATGTAAGATCAGCATCTTGTTGTTCCCCTGACACTCTTCTTCAGAATTGCATTCTTTTTTCCTATGTAAACATCCTTACAGTTTGTTGTTGCACAGTGAAGAGCCTTCACCAAAATTTCTGTGCGCTTGTCTTCAAAGAAAAGTTTGAAAGCTTGGTATTTCACTATACATCGTTCAAGGCAGATTCTGGCTATTTGCAAATATGTTTGTATCTGATTAACCTCATCTAAAATTCTACACCAGGAAAAAAAAAAAAGATAATTCAAAAGAGAAAAACTGCAGTAGCAGAGGACAAAATCTGAGCTGATTCTCACGCATCCACATTCCTTTGGATCATGGAGTACTTCGAAGTGGAGATTAACTTTTCAGAATTTACTGTGTCCTTACCTCATAATGAGCATTCCATCTTGTCTAGGAAAGACTTTCTGTAGCTTTTTCCAACAATGAGGTGAGATTTAAAAGAATGAACAAAATTTTTCCCAAGTTCCAGAAAACATCACACATGAAGAAATGTTTCCCAAAAAGAAAATTCCACAAGGTTCAAAGAATGATTTCCAGAAGACAGAAATAAAATTTGAGATTAATCTCTTTGATTTCTATATGAACTCCACTCTGAATACTGGCCACATATGCATCACTCTCCTGTCACTGACGACAACAGAGGTTTATGAAACAAGCAACCAGTTGTTTCAAGATATCCTCTGTGAGTTCAGCTGCAGTCTTTCCAGAAACATAAGAATGACTTCTTTATATCAACTCTTAACACCTTTCATACAGACAAATCTAACTTGCACATTTGATCTCTATGAAGCATCTGAAGTGCTACCAAAAAGAATTCCAAGGTATTTTGGTTTTTTTTATATCTGCCACTACTAAAGCATACACTGATGTCATGTTTCACTTTCATTCTTTCTTTAGTTTTAGTTTTAAAACAATTAACAATTCCCACAACTATATGGTCAACTAATCTTCAACAAAGCAGGAAAGAATATCGAATGGAAAAAAGACAGTCTCTCTAATAAATGATGCTGGGAAAAAATTGGAATGCCACATGCAGAAGAATGAAACTGGACCATTTCCATACACCATACAAAAAAAATAAATTCAAAATGGATGAAAGACCTAAATGTGAGACAGGAATCCATCAAAATCCTAGAGGAGAACACAGGCAGCAATCTCTTCGACCTCAGCCATAGCAACTTCTTATTAGACATGTTTCTGGGGGCAAGGGAAACAAAAGCAAAAATGAACTACTGGGACTTCATCAAGATAAAAAGCTTCTGCACAGGAAAGGAAACAATCGACAAAACTAAAAAGCAACTGATGGAATGGGAGAAGATATCTGCAAATGACACACCTGGTAAAGGATTAGTATCCCAAATCTATAAAGAACATATCAAACTCAACACCAAAAAGACAAATAATCCAGTTAAGAAATGGACAGAAGACATGAATACAGATTTTTCCAAAGAAGAGATTCAAGATGGCCAACAGACACATGAGAAGATGCTCACCATCACTCATCATCAGGGAAATACAAATCAAAACCACGATGAGATACCACCTCACACCTGTCAGAATGGCTAAAATTAGCAACACAGGAACCAACAGGTGTTGGCGAGGATGTAGAGAAAGGGAAACCCTATTACACTATTGGTGAGAATGCAAACTGGTACAGCCACTCTGGAAAACAGAATGGAGGTTCCTCAAAAAGTTAAAAATAGAACTACCCTACAATCCCACAATTGCACTACTAGGTATTTACCCAAAGGATACAAAAATAGAGATTCGAAGGGGCACATGCACCCCAATGTTTATAGCAGCACTATAAACAATAGCCAAATATGGAAAGAGCCCAAATATTCATTGACTGATGAAGAAGATGTGGTATATATACAATGGAATACTACTCAGCCATCAAAAAGAATGAAATCTTGGGGCGCCTGGGTGGCTCAGTCGGTTGAGCATCCAACTCTTAACTTCAGCTCAGGTCATGATCTCAGGGTTGTGAGATTGAGCCCCATGTTGGGCTCCATGCTAAGAGGGCAGTCTGCTTCATGCTTCACTTCCTCTCCCTCTGCCCCTCCCCCTGCTTGCATGCTCTCTCTTCCTCTAAAACAAATATATAAATCTTTTTTTTAAAAAAAAAGAATGAAATCTTGCCATTTGCATTGACGTGGATGGAACTAGAATGTATTATGCTAAGTGAAATAAGTCAGAGAAAGACAAATACTACATATGATTTCACTCATATGTGGAATTTAGGAAACAAAACAGATGAACATATGGGAAGGGAAAAAGAGAGAGAGGGAAGCAAACCGTTAGAGACTCTTAATGATAGAGAAAAAACTGAGGGTTTACGGAGGGAGGTGGGTGGGGGATGGGCTAAATGGGTGATGGATATTAAGGAGGGCACTTGTGATGATGAACACTGGGTGTTATATGTAAACGATGAACCACTAAATTCTACTCTTGAAACCTATATTACACTATATGTGAACTAACTAGAATTTAAATAAAATTTGGAAGAAAAAAGTAACAAGGAATTTCAACTCTAAAGATATTAAAATTAGTAAAATATTTCATATATGAATTCAAATATGCACTTACCAAACAAAATATTACATATTACACATCACAGTTCACACTTTCCTCAATTTAAGTTTTTTTTAACAGACTTTTTTTAGAGCAGTTAAGATTCACAGGAAAATTGAGGGGAAAGTACGGAAACTTCCCATATACCCTCTGCCCCCATAGTGCATGGCCTTCCTCATTACCAGCATCCTCCACTATGATGGTACATTAGTTACAACTGATAAGCCTATACTGACACATCATTATCACCCAAAGACCTAGTTTACATTTTACTTCACTCATGGTGTGTTACATTCTATAGGTTTGTACAAACATATAACAATGTGTTATCATTATGGTGTCATACAGAGCAGTTTCACTGACCTCAAAATCCAGTATGCTCCACCTATTCATCCCTCCCTCCTCCCCACAGCCCCTAGCAACCACTGATCTTTTACGGCTTCCATAGTTTTATCTTTTCCAGAATGTCATATACATGGAGTCATACCATATGGAGCCCTTTCAGATTGGCTTCTTTCACTTAGTAATCATCATTTAAGCTTCCTCCAAGTCTTTTCGGGGCTTAATAGCTCATTTCTTATCAGCATTGAATAAAATTCCATTGTCTGGATCCACCAGGTTTACTTAGCACTTCACTTACTGAAGGACATCTTGGTTGCTTCCAAGTTTTGGCAATTAGGAATAAAGCTGCTGTAAACAGTGATGTACAGATTTTGTGTGGACGTAAGTTTTCAGTCCCTTGGATAAATAGTGAGCAGATCGATTGCTGGATCGTATGGTAAGAGTATATTTAGTTTTGTAAGAAACACCAGACTGTCCTCCAAAGTGACCAACTGTACCATTCTGCATTCCCACCAGCAATGAAGGAGAGTTCCTGCTGCTTCACATCCTCACCAGCATTTGGCATTGTCCCTTTTGGCCACTCTTTTTTGTTGTTTGTTTTTTATTTGTTCATTTGACAGGGAGAGCGAGCAAGCGAGATCACGAGCAGGGGGAAGGGTCAGAGGGAAAGGGAGAAAGAAGGAGGCCCCCCACAGAGAAGGGTGCCCAACTCTGGTCTCCATCCCAGAGCCCCAGGATCATGACCTGAGTCACCCAAGTGCCCCATGTTTTGGCCATTCTAATAGGTGTGTAGTGCCATCTTGTTCTAATTTGCATTTTCCTAATGACATGTGATGTGGAATATCTTTTCATATGCTTATTTGCCATCTGTATCTCTTCAAGTTTCTGTTATGGTTTTTGGCCCATTTTTTAACTGGGTTATTTTCTTATTGTGAGTTTTAATAGTTCTTCATGTATTTTGTTTAACAAGGTATGTCTTTTGCAAACACTTCTCCCATCTGTGACTTGTTTTCTCATTCTCTTGACATTGTCTTTGGCAGAGTAGAAGTTTTTAATTTTTTTTAAAGATTGATGTATTTATTTGAGAGAGAAAGAGAGAGTACAAGTGCAAGTAGGGGGAGGGGTTTAAGGAGAGGCAGAGAGAGAACCCCAAGCAGACTTCCTTGGAGTGTGAAGACTGACACGGGGCTCAATATCATGACCCTGAAATCATGACCTAAGCCAAAATCAAGAGGTGGACGCCAAACCAACTGAGTCACCCAGGTGCCCCCACCCTGGGTGTTTTTAATTTTAATGAAGTTTTTATGGATGTTTTTAATTTTAATTTTAATGAAGTTCAGCTTATCAATTATTTCTATTTAAAATTTTAAGCATAAAAATAAAAATTCCAAGAGGTCACACTGAAGTAGCTCATGTTAAGTTTTTGCTTTTTTACAATCACTCTGCTATTGTTGTTTCTAATCTACCTTTAAATACAAGAATATGTAATAAGACAGAGAATGGGGACATAAACTATTCCAAAACAAGTTTAAACTATTTTAAACTACTATAAACTTGCTTTCAAAATGACTATATGCAGCTGAGTCTCCATGATCCTGGGGACAACTAACTGTACAACTAAGAGTTCTCCAAATTTACTTCCATGTAGAATATAACATTTATTAAAGAGTTAATAATTAAAATGTGCTAAATTGAAGCCTACATATGTTACTAAAACTCAAGAATAATCTCACAGATGGATAAAACTTAGACCAACAAAAGATTTTGCAAGGAGGAGTATTTAATCACTGACATTGTATAGAATTGCCAGACATACTACTAATAATATGCAGGCCAACCTGTAACCTACACATAATGCACCCACTTACTGCCTGTACCCAGGGCTAACTGCTCCCATGACCCAGCCTGGGTAAGCCACTACCCATAGCCATTTTGGAAATGTTTAATTAAAATCTGACAGAAAGACAAAAGGGCGTGGGGCACCTGGGTGCTTAGTTCTTCAGCTCAGGTCATGGTCTCAGGGTCCTGGGATCAAGCCCTGAGTCGGGCTCCCTGTTCAGCAGGGAGTCTGCTTCTCCCTCTCCCTCTACCCCTCCCCCTGCTTGTGCACGCTCTCTCTGTCTCTTTCTCTCAAATAAATAAATTAAATCTTTAAAAAAAAAGACAAAAGGGAAATTTACTAAGATGAACAGTGTCCCTCAAAATTCATGTCACTCAGAAACTCAAATGTTTTTGCCCTAGGAAACCTGGGACACACAGAGGGAGACATACTTCACAATCTCTGAACTCTCAGTGTTGATCAGAAGTACAGAGTAGTCAGAAATACACCCTGATTATTCTGAATTCCATATTTTTTAGCTATATACTTTTAAGGTCTTTAAAGAGCAGCACTTAGAAAGAAAAAGAAAAAAATTTCACTGGCATTGTGCTCTCTTTCTGCTCTGTAGATACGGCAAAGATGAAACTGGGAACTTAAAGAAACAAAGAACAAAGCAAAATTTGAAAAAAGAAAAAAAGAGGAATAAATCTCCATTTTTGTTCTAATGGCTAGGGGCAATTTTTTACCTCTTCTGGCTTAGGAACTGTGCAATATAATTTCTAATCATGGATTACATACTATTACATTATCTTGTCTATTTCCCTACAATAATTTAATTGGAGAATCTTGATGCTAAGTCAAATACAAACAACTACCTTCTGTTGCTTTTAGCAAGATTTACCTTACATAGGGAATACATGGGAGAGTCTTACAAAATAAGTGGTGCTAAAGAGAAATATCAACTAATTGATTTCCTATTTTTCTAGAAAGGTAAACTGTAATAGTCCTTCAAACATACTTATTATGTCTCTGACACATATTAGGTAGGAATTCAGTATAATCAATTAGTAGGATAAAAATATTCAATTAACCTGGGCAGAAGATAGCTAAACAGTGATTAGGAAGATATTTTTATCCCATTTACCCAGAGTAGCCTCTCCCACTACACTTATACACAAAACTTCCTTTGTTAAAAGAAAGCTGACTCCACCAGACTTGCATTCTAGGGTCCTCGTGAAATGACTTTTTGGACAGAATTTATAATATCCCAATGCCTATCTTTTATTTTTTAATTTATTTTTAAAATTTTCTATATTTTCTTCATATGACCTCCCTTCAACTTACAGTATGTGCCTCAGCGTTATTTCTTTCAACAATAAAAAAAATTTTCAGTCATCCAGATATTCTTCCCTGTTCACAAGGAAATGTAGTCAGCCCTTTCCACTCCTACTAGACCCAGTACATCTCTGCTACATGGGCTGCATCCAAAATTTGAAACTTCCCCAAGGCCTTTTGTCTGAGTTAACTGTGCTGCTGTGTTGAGACATACTCAGTAAAACAAAAAATAAAAATGCAGATGTCTAGGACACCTGGGTGGCTCAGTCGGTTAAGTGTCTGCCTTTGGCTCAGGTCATGATCCCAGGGTCCTGGGATCGAGTCCCTGCTTCTCCCTCTGCCTGCTGCCCCCATCCCCGCTTGTGTACACTCTCTTTCTTTCTCTCTCTAATAAATAAAATCTTTTAAAAAAATGTATATGTCTAATCTCAATGGAAGAGAGGCATAAAAGATACAAAATTGAAGCAAGATGGATTTCAATAAGAGTTTAAAAATAGGAACAGTTATACATAGAGCAAGCCCAAGATAACAACAGAACCATCAGGATACGAGAGCAATTGAGGTGAGACAAGGAGGTGCCCGTGACAAGAACAAAAGTCCTGACACAATAGCTTGTACTGGGAGGCATGTGGGCATGTGGCGTAAAAGTGAAATATAAGCACTCTGGAAGGCAGTTTAGTACGCTCTCTCAAAGCTGACCTACACGTGCCCTGTGATCCAGTGATTCCAGTCCCAGCAGAAATGCTGTGCTCTGACTGATCATCAATAATGTTCATAGTAGTGTTACCCAGAATGGCCAAGACTGGAAACTACCTAAATTTCAACAGCAGAATGTATCACACATTGAAATATCACACAGCAATATAAATAAACAAACTACAGCTATATATGACCACATATCTAAATGTCACAAATACAATGTTGAGCCAAGTTAACCAGACACAAAAGAATACATACCACGTGGTTCCCTGTACACAAAAGTTAAAGACAGGCAAACTAAACTATAGTGTTACAAGGCAGGATAGTGGATCTTTAGGAAGGAGGAAAGCACAGTGATTGGGGAGGCTCACAAAAGGCAGGGGGAGTTTTGGAGGGGCTAGCAATGCTCTATTTCTTGATCAGGGTAACTGTTACATAAACATTCTTTTTCTAATCATTCATTAAGCATTTCACATATGTTCTGTGTATTTTTCTGTATACATGTTATACTTCACAATAAACAGAAAATAAAAAGAAATTCTAATCTGACAACACGGATGGACCTAGAGGGTATTATGTTAAGTGAAATAAGTCAGACAGAGAAGGACCAATACCATATGATTTCACTGACATGTGGAATCTAAAAACCAAAACAAACAAATAAACAAACAAGAGCAGAAACAGACCCAATTTCTGTTTCAACAAGTTGATGGTTGCCAGACAGGAGGGGGTGTGAGGATGTGTAAAATGGGTGAAGGGGAGGGGGAGCTACAGGCTTCCAGTCACAGAATGAATAAGTCACCGACATAAAAGCACAGCACAGGGAATATAGTCAATGGTACTGTAATAGTGTCACACAGTGACAGACGGTAGCCACACTTGTGGTGAACATAGCATATTATACAGTTATCCGAACAGTATACTGTACGCCTGAAACTAATGTAACATTATGTGTCAACTATACTTCAGTTTAAAAAAAGAAGAAAAGAAACCCCAATCTGACATTTTCCCACCAAAGAGAAAAGACTAAGAGACCCCTGCCAAGACAGATAAGGATGGCAAGTAGCAGTCAAATTCCTTGCTTGCTGAACGCTGGCAAGTCTGAAACCATTGAAAACATGAAGAAATTTAGGGCTGACAAGTGTTGAATTCCCGGGAAGAACCACCCTGGAAATACAGGTCAATTAGGTATTATTTCTCATTTACAAAATGTGAAATTAATCTACACTTTAATCTAAATTTCAAAGGCAAACACTGATTCCTGAAACTTGCAGAGAGCTCAAATTTTTATTTCATTCTGGTTTCAGAGGCACAAGAGATCCTCTGATCCAATCTCTACCATCCCAGTCTAACAGACGAATGGGTATAAATACTCTTCAAAGTTCCCACTGCAAACGCATGCTGAGATGTTCCTCAGTGGCCCATTCTAGTGCGCACAACCTTGACTACCGCACAGCCGCTCCCATGGGTGACCTTGGTCTCACATGCTCCACTCTAAGTTCACTTCCTCCTCTACCTCTATCCTATGAGAGATGAATGAAAAATTTCCTGAATAGCAAGTTAAAGAATTAACAAACGTGTCCTCCGCTCTCTGAGGTAAATTACCCTATTCCTTTAACCTCTTTTTTCTTTAATCACCTTCATGGCTGTTTTCTGAGCCTTCTAATGAGCAGAATAGAAAACTGATTTAAATGTTATCGTAAGGTATTAACAGGTTAACTAAAATAGACATAGAACTACTATTCCTATAACATTCCAGAAATAAGAAGACAATTTCAAAAACCACAGCAGGGAAAGAGACCTAGTTTTGGACCCAAGCCTCACCTCAAACTTTAAAGTGTTGCTCAAATACAAGGGATTTCATTAGCATGTGTGCAAGCAGGGTAGGCGGAGGGTCCAGAAAACAATTTCAAACCATTCCACACACCAAGACACCTTGTAAAACACCACCAAAGCACCCTAACATGTCATAATCAGAAATCAGTAGTTTATCCAAAGTGAAGGTATTCCAACTCTCAGATAAAGAGATTCCATTCTCAGCCTCAGCTGGGCCCTCGATGCTTCCCCAGATCCTATCATGTTGCCTTAGCCCCTTCTAGCCTTTTCTCTATAGTGGCTACCTCAAGACTTCACTTTCTCAAATTTCTAACTTGCCCCCCATCCCTCTCAACAAGACATTACATCCTAGCGCCCAGGAGAGAAAAAAGTTACCTGACCAGAACTCCCTAAACTTTCTTGCTCAGGTTCACTTTTTCCTGGGGAGACAGCTGAAAGAAGAGCTTGCAATTCCCATAGAAAGGAACTATACCTTACATGGTCCTACAGATCTTCAAAATTACTTCCATCCTCAGGCTCCATCTTTTCCTCTACATATGTTATTTTATTTTTAACCCCTATGACAACAAAAACAGAGCCCCTCGCCCCCCACTGAATCCATCCACTGGTGTGGTGACATCATCCTCCCCTACCTTATCAGAGACCGCGCCCTCTCCACCCCCTCTCTGGTTTTGAACTGTTTTCAGTCTCGCCCTGCTTACTGACTCCTTCCCATCAGGATTTTGTTATCATTGCTCTTCATTCTCTTAATGGCGTTCTTTCTTATGTTGCAACATTTGAACTTATAGGACAGTTGCAAAGGTAGTACAAAGAACTCCTGAATACCCTTCACCCAGAGACCCCATTCAAGTTTTGTTAGTTGCCCCAATAACATTGTTTATAGCAAAAAAGATCAGGCACTGCACCGAGCTGTGACATCTCTCTAGTCTCTTTCAATGTGGAATAGTTCCTCAGTCCTTCCTTGATACTTTTTAAGATTACAGTAGACTGAAGTGCATTTGAAGGTTTTAGCTAATGGAGCTCAATCTGAGATTGCCTGATGCAGATCCAGGTTATCTGCTTTGACAGGACTATCACAGCTGTATTCTTGTTGCAGCCTGTTAGGTGGACACCATGTCATTTTGTCATGTTGGTGGTGATAACCTTAATCACTTAATCAAGATAATGTCTGCCAGATTTCCCCATTGTATTTTTTCTCCATTATAAATATTTTGTTGAGAGATGCTTTGAGGCTATATAAATATCTCATATTTCATGCCACTTTTATCCTCAGCTTTAGCATCCATTCGTATTTCTTACCTGAATTACTTATAACTATGGGAATTATCAAATGATTATTATTCTAGTTGCATTATTCCTTCTACATTTATTAGTTGATATTCCACTTTAACAAATCACTTTCCTTTCTCTCATTTACTCGTTAAATGGTTTATAATCTTCTACTACCACTCTTTATTTTAATGCTCAATTTTTTTCAGATTTGGCCAGTGGGAGCACATTAAATTGGTTCCAGTGTCCTTTTGACTTATCCCATCAATCTTTTTTTTTTTTTTAAGATTTTATTCATCTGAGGGAGAGAAAGAGCACGTGCACATGAGCGGGGGGGGGGCAGGAGGGAAGGAGAATCTTAAGCAGACTCTCTGCTGAGCACAGAGCCCAACATGGGGCTTGACCTCAAAACCCTAAGATCATGACCTGAAATGAAATCAAGAGTCTGATGCTTAACCAACTGAGCCACCCAGGTGCCCCAACTTATCCAGTCATCCTTGAGTACCTTCTTACTTTCTAGTGCAGCAAGATATTCTAAGCTCTAGCCCCAGCATCCATCATTTCTCCAAAGAGCCCTGATCCCTTTAAGTAGACAGTGTTATTTAAAGACCAAGATCTGAACACTAGCTCTGTTCATTGTTACTAGAGTGCCACTCTTCTCAGGACCTCTGGGAAGGCCTGGAAAGAGCTAGAAAATGTGTGTGTGTCTGCCTGTCTGTCTGTCCATCTGTCTATCTATAAATACACACACATGCATTTACATCTGTATAGTTCTATTTTTATGCATATGCTGAAAATCATGAGTTCACACTATTAGCTCCAATTCCAATCCATTCTAGATTTTCTCTTTTCTCTTTCTAAAAATATTTTATTTATTTATTTGAGAGGGAGAGGGAGAGAGAGAGAGAAAGAGAGAACAAGCTGGGGAGAGGGGCAGAGGGAGAGGAAGAAGCAGACTCCCCGCTGAGCAGGGAGCCCGAAATGGAGCTCAATCCGGGACCCTGGGATCGTGACCTGGGCTGAAGACAGACGCTCAACTGACTGAGCCACCCAGGTGCCCCAGTGTTTCTCTTTTCTATATGTATACCACCTTCCTCCATCCATGAAAAAGCTAGATCTCAGTAGTTCGATATATTGACTTATTTGCACAGTCCCCTGCATGTAGCCAGTCTTCTGACCCCAACTAGCCATCATTCCCACTTGGCTCAAGGGAGGTTCCCATCAAACATTTCTCAGAGTCATCTATTCTGTCTCCACTTCCTCACCTTTAGTCACTTCCTGACCCACTGCAATCTGACCTATTCTGGTCGAGTCCAGCAGTCAGTCATCTCATTATTACCAAATCGAAAGGATCTTTCTCACTCCTTTTCCAACTTGAGTTCCTTGCAGCATCTGACACTCTTTGAACATTCTCTGCTTCTTAAAATACTCTTTCCCTCTGGGTTCTGTGACTCCCCAGTCAACTGGTTTTGCCTCTACCTCTTTGGTCATTCCTTCTTCAATTCCTCCATAGGCTCGTTTCCTCCCCCCTTGCTTAATTATGATGATGCCGGGTTTTGTCCTAGGGCTCCTCTCCATGCAGTCCCTGAGGTAGTTCATCCCCTCCCATGACTACAATTAACTTATTCTGTTGATTTCCACTTCTAATCTTTGATCTAGATCTAATTCCTAAGCTCCAGACCTATATAATGAAATGCCCATCAATTATCATTCCTTAGGTGCCTCTTAATCACGCCACACAAAACACATCTAACACAGAAATAATTTCCACCCTATCCTGTCGCTCAAACCTGATCTTCTTTCTGAGTAATTGCGTTCAAAGAACAGAAATGCAACCTGTTCAGTGGCCCAAACCAGCAACTTAAGAACCATTGCTAACCCACCCCTCTCTCCCATCCCCACATCAACAAGTCTGAGGGTATTAACTCCCAAATCTCTCTCAAATCTATTTCTTCAGCAATTCTATAGACTGAGCAATCATCATCCTGTGCCTGGATCACCACCACAGTCTTCTAACTGGCCTCCCATTCTTGTCATTCTTCCAATCTGATCTGCACAATCCTTGTAAAACAAATATGGTCATGGCTCTCTCTTTCCCTGCATAGAATTCCCACTGCCTTTGAGGCAGTCCAGTCCTCCACATCGCTTCCCAGACCCTGCATGAGCTTGCCCCAGCCTACCTTTATGAAACCACCCCTTCTTCTACTTCAAACTCAAACTCAGCCACATTGAAATGATTTTCACCTCCACAATCACACAATATTCCTTTGAGCCCCTGGGCCCTGACCTATGATTGTCCCTCTGCCTCTTTGCTACATTGTTTGGTCAAATTCTACCCATCCCTGAGAACACAAATATCACCTTCTCCGGGAATCTTCCCAGAATGCTCCTGCTCTGGTCCTTCTATGGTACTCTATATTTCTCTAGCATGCTTATTATATTTTATTGCAACTGTTTGTTTAATTATTTAATTTCCCAACCAAATTGTTAGTTTTACTAAACCTCAGAGAGAAATGGAAACAATGTCTTACTCACTGCTCTATCACCAGAGCCTAGCCAAGTGGCTGAAACCCAGTAGATGCTCGCTAAGTATTTAGTGAATGAATGAGTCTCAAAAATAACAAACTCTATAGTTGCCACAGCCAAAGGGTACACTTCACAGATATACATTAACACAAGGCATGGAACAATACACCTTTCACTCCTGGCCAATTCAAAAAATGGCATCTCTGTATGTAATAAACAATAACGCAACCATACTAGCCTGAATGAAAAGAATTATTTCCCACAAACAGAAAAACACAGAAGTTCCTCTTCCTTTCATAAAAATAAGACACGACAACTCAACATGTGAGAGAGCAGACATCTTGTACCAAGACGGTTAGAATAAGAGTGAATGTTTTGGCCCGTTAGACAGCTCTAGGATAGTCTCCCTACACATTGTGGACACACACACACGCTCACACACAACGTCTCAGAAAATATAGAGCATGAATAAACAAAGAAAAAATAGATAATGAGCTTCTAAAGCATATATTTCCATATTTAGCATGGTGTCTGGCCCAAAGGACAGGTAACCCCAAATGTGAGAGATGAAACCAGAGTATAACCCCAGCTAACTGCAAACACCAAAGGTTGATGCTGGGGGAAGGAGGAGACCTACGAAGGGGATTCAGATTGCTACTACTTATAAGCCAGATCCAGGTTATGTCATCTTTACTGTCCCATTTTACATATAAGGAAATGACACCTGAAGGACTAAATAAGTAGCCTAGAGCTAATAAATGCCTAAGTGTAGTTCTTTCCAGTCCTTAGTGCTATACCCCAAACCAGGCAGGACCTAGTCATTTCTTTAGACTAAAGACAAATTTTCCTTTCAATATCCTCTAGCTAAGGTTACCATAAGGTTTATTCACAGATTTAGAGACAAAACAGATGGCTATACCTTCAGGAGGAAACATTTTTATTGTATTTTTAATTTTTTAATTTTTATTTTTTTTAAGAATTCTTGTTAATCTAGATGGGTGTGATAAATGTATCGCAGTTACATTTTTTAAAGATTTTATTCATTTATTCATGAGAGACAGAGAGAGAGAGACAGAGAGAGAGAGAGAGGCAGAGGGAGAAGTCCCCTGATGTGGGACTCAATCCCAGGGCCCTGGGATCATGACCTGAGCCAAAGGCAGATGCTTAACCGACTGAGCCACCCAGGGACTCTGTATTCTTTTTAATAATGGTCCCTGACAGATTGAGGAGGGGGGCAAGATTTTTCTAGAGGTACTTTGAGAGCAATACTTTTGAGTACAGGGACTATTTTTCCCCATTGTCTTCTCTAGATAGCTCCAGTTTCAATCTTGACTCAATTTTAGAATTTTTAAAGTGACATGAAAAGGCAGTTTTACGTATAATGACCTATATAAGATGTCTTAATTCTAAAAGGAGAACTCAAGTACGCTGCTTTGGAAAAGGGATCCTGAGGCTCACCTATCATTTTGCCTTTCAGAATCAGAGAGGCTTGAGGATACAAAGCACACTGTGAGAGGGGGGAATGGATGAAACTGTAAGCTCCGTGTCAGAACCTTAGTCCCCTTCTGCCACTAGATTCCCTGAATGGTAACAACCAGTCTTATATTCCCCAGGCAGGAGAGTGGAGAACTTCCTCACTGGCAAAGCTAAACACACACACACACGCAGGCACGTGCACGCGTCCACGTGCACATGCACGATCTATAGCTACTGACATGTGGGCATCACCACATGATAAAGCTGGATTTCCACCTCAATAATGAATACTGAACCTCATATAGGACTTCTTATCTGCATTTTTGTGAGTTAATCTTCAGAATGGACACCAAGGATCACCAGACATTCAAGGATGACCTCTAATGGGAAAGACAGAGATCAAAACAAATGGAAGAAATAAAGAAATATGGACTGCTTCTCCCTCTGCCTCTCTCTCTCTCTCTCTGTCTCTCATGAATAAATAAATAAAATCTTAAAAAAAAAAAAAGAAATATGGAAAACAAAACAATGCAGAGAAAACTTGAAAAATACTTATAGTAATAATTAACATTTTAAGAGAAATGAGAAGATATAATTAAAAAATATAAATAGGATGCAATTTAAAAATAAATTAAATTTATTTCTCTTTTGGAGAGCCTGGCTGGCTCAGTCAGTAGAGCATGCAACTCTTGATCTAGAAGTTGTGAGTTCAAGCCCCACACTAGGTGTGGAGATTACTTAAAAACAAAATAAGGGTCACCTGGGTCGCTCAGTTGGTTAAGTGTCTGCCTTCAGGCCAGGTCATGATCTCAGGGTCCTGGGACTGAGCCCTGCAACCTCGTCCTGCTCAGCAGGGAGTCTGCTCCTCCCTCTCCTGCCCACCCCTGCTTGTACTCTCTTGTGCAAGTGCTCTCTCTCTCTCTCTCTCTCAAATAAATAAAATCTTTTTAAATTTTTTTTCCAAATAAATCTTTAAAAAAATTAATAAAATTATAAAAACAAAAAACTTTTTAGAAATTTTTTAAAATGACAACAAAAATGAAGAATCTAATTTTAAAAACTGAAGATAAAATCAAGTAACTCTCCCAGAAGACAGAATAAAAAAATAAGATAGAATACAGAAAGGAAAGTCTAAGAATATTGCTCAGTCCAGGAGGTCCAATATCTGATTAATAGTTGTACCAAAAAAATAAAACAAAGATAATGAATGAAAAATTATGAAAGATATAAGAAAATTTCCAGATTGAGTTTCTAGACTGGAAGAGCCCACAAGGATAACTAGCAGAACAACAACAACAAAAATCCACTCATTTTCAAATTTTTAAATTTAGATTATCAGAGGTAAAGAAATCCTAAAAGCTTCCAGAAGCCAACAAAAAGAGTCCTATACAAGAAAAACGAAAATTAGAATGTAATTATATTTCAAAACAAAAATACTAAAAGCTAAAAGATAATGAAGCAATGTCTTCAGACTGTGAAGGAAAATTATTTCCAACCTAGACTTCCATACCCAGCCAAACTATCAAGTAACTGTGAAGACAGATTTTATGTATTTGCATGTCTACTCTGCAAGTTCTCAAAAATGTTATCTCCTACACAGCCGTTCCCAGGAATCTATAGTGTACCAGCAAATGCAGAAAGTCAGATTAAAAAAAAAAAAAGAAACATGGGCCCAAAGAAACAGGGTTCCATGTTTAATCCAAAAGGAAGATGAAGAGAATACCTAGAATTCCTAGAAGACAAATAAATAAAATTCCAAGAATAATAATAAAAGGAAGTTCCAGGACAACAGTTAAGTAGAATCTCTAGAGAGTAACCAAGCAAGATCAGGGAGATGAAGAAATGGCTCTAGAAGAGAGTTTTGAGAGATAACAAAAATTAGAAGAAGAGTAATAGTAACAATAAACAATGGATAGGGCACCTAGTGAGTGTGACTAAATTTAAAATGTATTTCAAGTATGTGACAGAGTTTGTACATGATTTAGAGGAAGATAAAAGAAAAACAAAGCACCTGGTAACTTGAGGCAATTATTAACTCTAAGGAAAAGAGAAAGTTGCAAAAGAAAGGAAATATGATTTTAGGACACCATGCAATTCAGCTTTGAACAGTATATACATAATATAATAATGTAAACACTGAATACGAAGTTAACAAAAATGGCCACTGGACAACACTGGAAGGGCAGAGGGAGGTAAAATGTGTACATTGGGGGCCAAGCAGGGGTCAACAGAGAAAATCATGTAAGAGAGCTATATCTTCATCCTCTAGGTTTGAAGTCAATAGATAATACATCACACTGAAAAATTAGAAAATGCCCATAGAAGCAGGTTATTTGGGAAGGTGAAGATAAACAGAAGAAATAAGTAAAAGTTAAAAATGATTGATTCTGAGGAATAGAAAATAGGAATAGGAAGCATTGGGCAAGGTACCCTATTACCTTCTGGTAATATCTGAGCTTTAAAATTATACATATGTACTACTTTGATATAATGTAAAATGTAAAAACACAGTAGGAGAATATTTATAAATAAAATAATATGTAAAGCCTGATCCATTTGTAAATATAAATACACACACATACACACACACAGAAGCTTCAGAATGCATGTAACTGTTACTAATGACTGTCTCTGTGTGATGAGATTACAGGAGTTTTGCTGGTTTCTTCTTTTCCTACAAAGATCTGTTTTGCTATTTTAACAAGAAACATACTTTTTCTTCACAAAGTATTTTAAAGTATTCGCTTACCTTAGCTGATTTTTCAATACTTAAGCCTCCATCCAGTTTAAAAAGAATTGTCATGTTGTAACCAGTCTGGTTTCCATGTCCATGAGGCCACCAAGTTTCTACGGTAACATTCTTTGAAGAAACAATGTAAGTCATTTTATGTAGTTTGTGGCGTATTTTCAGCAAAATATTATAGTGATTAAATGCATTATATCAATGTCTCATAGAGTCAATCACAGAAATTCTAGGTTCTATATTAGGCCAAATTATACCAATCCATACATAATACTTAAAAAATCAACATGCTAAGTGTTTCAGCATGGATTAATATACCAAAAGGGAAAGGAAAGAACAGAATACCATGGGTTTCCAGAAAAACAATTTTTTTCATTTCTAACACCGAAGCTTACATTCATTCTGTATTCTTAACAGTTAGAATTGGACTTTGAGGTTGACTCTTTTTCCAAGCCCAGAACTAGAAATTGTTTCTCACTTTTAATCTTACTTTTAATCTAAAATTCTCACTTTATCCGAATAGTCACAACGTTGCTTTACTCCATCCTGTTCAGTTCACAATGATCAATTAGAGGAATAAAAAAAGGAAAAAGAAAAGGGAAAATCCAGCCCACTTCTACCCATGAAAGATCAGGAGTTTGGAATTAGAATTCTGCATGTAAAATAAGCACCAATATTCAAAATAATTTACTGTATTTAATAATCACTGGAATCAGAAATAATCAGAAATTATACAGAATTATACAGAAATAATCACTGTATTTAAATGTAATGCTTATAATGTATTTTGGATTTAGGATACTGCAAAGAGTGCAGAAAAATTAAGATACAACACACCTGACTTCTTGAGAGAAAAGGATGCTAAATCACATGTTCTCCATTTTCTTAATCTTAAAATTTGGGAATATCGTTCCTTAGTTCGTAACATACACAAAATATACGAGAAGTTAAAAGTGAAGGAGAAAATGGAAAAGTACATTTTTCTTTCATTCTCAGCCCCTTTTTTCTAGCCATTTCTTTTGAATAGTATTGCTTTTCATCTAGTGGTTCTGAGGAAGTACCATCATTCACCTTATTAATTTTCACAAACAGCTCAACAATCCTTTCCCCAGGCTGAAGTTCAATGCTGTATGTCTGCCGTGTCTGCAGTTTAGGGATGGCTACGATCACTTGACCAGAAATTGGCTTTGAGCTGACAACATCAAAAGAAGACTCTATTTCAAGATTCCACCCCTGGGTATGGTTATCTAAGGCATAGAGAAAAAAAAAAAGAAAAGAAACATTTTATATAATATATATATAATATATATATATATATATATATATATATATGAAATATGCTAAGCATTATTGCTGCACTCCTTAGGATTCATTGAAGAAAACACTGAAGCAGCTTCTAAACTAATAAGCACTCCACTGATCCTGTCATGAGAAAAAGTCCAGTGGAAATTCTCATTTAATCTTTAGACTTTAATCATTCATTTTGTTTTTTTGTGTTTTTTTAAATCATTCATTCTGAAGAAGAGAAACCAAAAGCATATATTTTATATATACTTCTACTCTAAAAATGTTACAATCATAAGTCATAAAACTTTATATATAGGGCATGAATAGAATATCACAAATGAAAATATAACTAAGATTGATACATGCTCATTCCTTTTTATAAAGCAAAGTAAAAATACACAGTTTAAAGCCATATAAGACATAAACTGAGATGTAGTAGAATTAATCAAATGTGAAAAAAGAGAGATATACAGTTGACCCTTGAACAATGTGGGTTTGAATTGCATGGGTCCACTTACATGATTGTTTTCAAAAAATATACTGGAAATTTTTTTGGAGATTTGTGACAATTTGAAAAAACTCACAGTTGAACTACATAGCTTAGAAATACCAAAAAATTATTGTAAGGGTACAATATATAGTACATATACAAAATATGTGTTAGTCGACTCTATGTGTTATTTGTAAGGCTCCTGGTCAACAGCAGGCTATTAGTAGTAAAGTTTTGGGGGAGTCAATGGAGTGCCTAGCTGGCTCAGTTGGTAGAGCTTGCAACTCTTGATCTTGGGGTTGTAAGTTCACATCCCATGTGGGTGTAGAGATAACTTTAAAAAAAAGTTACATGTGAATTTTCAATTGCACAGGGAGTTAGTGCCCCTAATCCTCATGTTGTTCAATGGTCAACTGTTATTTTAAATGTAGATTATTTAACCAAGAAATATTTACTGAGAATATTCTATGTGCCATGTACTTTGCTAAGTGATGGGAATTACATGGTGACCAGGATAAACATGGCCCCTGACCGCCTGAGTTAAGAGTCTAACGGGATATAGCCAAATACAAAAGTGACATAATACCAGGATGGGAGAAATATGAGGTTGTTCTGAGAAAACATTCACAGGAAGTAAGGTCACTTAACTTACAGGGGTGAGGGAAGGCCCTTCAGAATAAACAGTATCTAGCTGAGCCCAGAAGGATGCTTTAGCTAAGTTCAGAGGCAGATGAGAAGTTTTCTAGGCATGATGAAAACCAAGGGTGAAGAGCCATGAGTGAGGAGAGCAATGCTTTTAACAAAAACTTGAGCAATAATGAAACTGGTAAGGGAGATCAGAGAGGAAGTAAGCAGGGTCCAGCTCATCCTGGCTCATGTGAGGAGTTTGGCAACTTTACCCTAGATCAATGAGGAGCTGCTGGAGATTTTTCATCAAAAAGGAAAACATGGGGCATCTGGGTGGCTCAGTCAGTTAAGCCTCTGCCTTTGGCTCTGATCATAATCCCAGAGTCCCAGGATCCAGCCCCATGTCGGGCTCCCCACTTAGCAGGGAATCTTCTTCTCCCTCTGATTTTCCTCCCCCTTCCCGTGCTCTCACTATCTCTCTCTTTCAAATAAGCCTTAAAAAAAAAAAAAAAAAAAGGAAAACATGATCAGATCTGCATTTAAAAAAAATTACAAAGGGCTCCCTCACAATGACATAGCAGGATAAAAACAGAAGAAGCAGACAGACATGAAATTTCTATCTGTGCAAAAGGAACAGAAGGTGCCACTTGGAAAATCTTGGAATGGAGAGGAAGAAAAGAAAAAGAAAAGGGAGCAAGACTGAAGAGGGAGGCCACAGGGAGAAAAGAAAGATGAGACAGCTGCCTAAGGAATAACCCTTCGGGAGTGGAGTTTGTGAATGGGGTAGAACGTTTCAAGAGGGTTCTGAAGTGGTGTTTTATATTATGTGCAACATAACCCCTTCCTCCATCATCCACTAAACTTACATTGTTTAGTCTCCAGAATAGAATCCGTGTTTGGTTTTGGTTTTAAAATAAGACAGTATGCCAAAGGAGGCTTTGGGCAAGAGCAGGGTAGAAAAGCTGACTCATACTTTTTAAGTTACACAGGAGAAACCAGGGATGGAGTCCCGAAAAAGGTTGCATAGGCAGGATGTGAGAGCCACTAACAAAAGTTCTCATTCCTGACTGCCACAGAAAGGACAGTGACTAGTGCAGATACACTTAGTTTGTATGATCTGGGGCAAGAAACAGGAATTTCCTGCTGAGTGGCTTCTATTCTTCTCTGTGAAAAAGAGATGGGAAAAGGTTGTCTGCTGACAAATATCTTAGAGACCATTTGCCTACAAATAAGGAGGGGACTAATAACCATGGCTCTGCTGCAGATGAAGGAAAAGTATGTATGCTGATCAATGAGCAAAGACTTTATAACTGGCATTCCTTACAAATGTGGAGCCACAATCAGGCTTACTGTAAAGATGATCATAGCACGTCTCATCATCTGTATCCCACATCAACCAAAAGTAGAGATGGACTGGATGCACACGGAAGTAAAACTAATCCTGAACTTAAGAACTATTTTATTTTTTAAATGATCCATTCCTTTTTTTAAGATTTTATTTATTTATTTGAGAGAAAGTGCACAAGCTGGTGGGGGGGGGAGGAGCAAAGGGAGAAGCGGATGCCCTGCTAAGCAGGGAGCTGGACGTGGGGCTCAATCCCAGACCCTGAGATCATGACCTGAGCCAAAGGCAGACGCTTAACCGACTGTGCCACCCAGGTGCCCCTTAAATGATCCATTCTTAGGAACACTAGTCAATGATCCTTGAATTGATTTGTTCTGATCCAGCCAATTCTGGAGTTTACCCACCCATAGCCTCCAAGTTTTTCTAAGATATAGTAAAGTATATCAAGACAACCACACTTGTTTGTTAAAGATACTTTCTTCCTACCAAGTATATACTAAGTCTCTCAATTTTCCCTTTACAGCGTTTTTATTGTTTTTAAACAGAAGCACACAGTACAATCTGATCCAAAGGTACTTATTTTCTTAAAATATCCCTAAATCTTTGACAGCTACATGACCTTCAGCTCCCTATCATATTCCCTCTGGCTTCCCTTACTATCTCTTATTTCAAGAAATAATAATAGATAACATTTACCAAAAACTTCCTGTGAGCTAGGCACTGTTTTATGCTCTCAACATGTATTAACTTATTTAAGCATCACAGCATTTCTATAAGGTAAATTCTATTATCATCATCGTTTAGATAAGAAAGCTGAAATACAGAGGAGTTAAGTAACTTGCCCAAGGGCACACAGCTAGTAAGGTGCAGAACTTGGACATGAACCAAGACAGTCTGAAACTAGAGACTGTACACTTAACCTCTAAGTTATGCCAATTGTAACCAAATAATTTCCCCCCAAAACCATGTCTTATTGGTGCTCAGAATTTTTACAGCAGGGAGGGGTTTAATTATATAAGGGATCATTTATTTTAATGATATCAAGTGATGACAGACATCAAATATATCTTTTGGCTGAGTCTTTAGCCACAACAGCACAGAGTCATAAGACTTTTGAACTAGATGTTGACAGATCCCCCAGTGTACTTTCTGGTAAGTGTTTAATTCCCTCTAGACCATGGCTGACAAACAACTGGTCTTTGGACCAAATCTGACCTACCTCCTCTTTTTATAAATAAAACTTTATTGGAACACAGCTGCTATGGACTGAATTGTGTCACCCCACCTCTCCGAAATTCTTATGTAGAAGCCCTAACTCCCCAATATGATTGTATCTGGAGGTAAATTTTTAGGAGGTAATTAAGTTAAGTGAGGTCATAAGGGTGAGGCCCTAATCTGATAGGTCTGTGGTCTTATCAGAGGAAGAGATCTACCTCCTTCTTTCCCTCCCTCCCTTCATCTCTTTCTTTCTTTCTGTCTGCCTCTCTGTTTTTCTTTCTTTCTCCCCACCACCCCAATCATGTGAGGACACAGCAAGAAACGCAGCTATCTGCAAGCCAGGAAGAGAGTCCTCACTACAAACTCATCAGCGAGCACCTTGATCTGAGCCTTCCCAGCTTCCAGAACTGTAAGAAATCAATGTCTGGGGACACCTGGGTGGCTCAGTCGGTTAAGCGTCTGCCTTCGGCTCAGGTCAGGATCTCAGGATCCTGGAATCGAGTCCCGCATCGGGCTCCCTGCTCAGCGGGAAGCCTGCTTCTCCCTCTTCCACTCCCTCACTGTCTCTTTCTCTGTCAAATAAATAAAATCTTAAAAAAAAAAAAAAAGGAATCAATATGTATTGTTGGAGCCACCCAGCCTGGGTATTTTGTTAAGGCAGGCTACAACAACCATGTTCACTTGAGTACACGCTGTCTTTGGTTGTCTTTGTGCTACAATGGCTGAGCTGAATAGTTACAATAAAGGCCACATGGCCCCAAAAGCCTAAAACATTTACTATCTGACCCTTAACAGAAAATGTTTATTGATCCCTACCCAAAAAGGCTATTCTAATCTCTCTAATATCTGTAATGAGAAAACCGTCTGCCTCACAAAATAGCCTTCCCTTTTTGTTAGCCTTGACTACTATAAAGTCTTCACATTGAACTGAAATCCCCTTTTCTTTAATTTCTACAGAAAGATTTTAGTTCTGCTCTACTAATAACCAACCAAGTTCAAGCTGACCCCTTGGATGTTTCCTATCACTTCCTCTTCGGTGGAAAATCTGCTGCTTATAAAAGCCTCTAGCAGGAAGACAAATAATGCAGTTCCCAAAGCTTACTGGCAGTTTCTATTGCTTCTAACAGGGAAAGTTCTCAAGTAAGTCAGCAGTCCTCTGGGGCTCATCCAGCTAACTTCCTTGGGTGCTGCTAACTAAAAACACTAAGGCTGCAGAATTCAAAAACCCAATATGAACACTTGTAAGTCTATTGTGTCGTCAGCAGAGACACTATACCAACATACTTAGCCCTCTCCTCTACTTCCAAATGGAATACAACCCTTCCTTCCAGAGCCATGGAGAATTTAACTTAATTTAGTCTTCAAAAGCACACGTAGAGTTTTAAATCATCAATAATTTTCCTGGTATTAACTGGTCACCTCTTCTTACTTGTTACTTTTTAAACATATAATCCTGTTTCTAGTTAAGGAGAGCTCCCTCTTATAAATGAAGACCCATTTCTAGAATACAGCTTCCTGTCATACCTCTCCTAGCATTGACAAATTACCCTTTCCTAAAGAATACCCATCACTCCTACCGTGAATAGCCAAAGCAATCTTCAGAAAGAACAAAGCTGGAAGTATCACAATTCCAGATTTCAAGACATACTACAAAGCAGTATGACACTGGCACAAAAATATACACATAGATCAATGGAAGAGAAAAAAGACTCCAGAAATAAACCCATGATTATATGGTCAATTAATTTATGACAAAGGAGGCAAGAATATACAATGGCGAAAAGACAGTCTTTTCAATAAATTGTGCTAGGGAAGTTGGACAGCTACATGCAAAAGAATGAAACTGGACCACTTTCTTACACTATACTCAAAAATGAACTCAAGATGAGCTAAAGGCCTAAGCGTGAGACATGAAACCATAAAATTCCTACAAGAAAACATAGGGAGCAATTTCTCTGACATCAGCCTAAGCAACATTTTTCTAGATATGTCTCCTAAGGCAAGGGAAACAAAAGCAAAAATAAATAAGTAGAACTATATCAAACTAAAAAGCTTTTGCGTAGCAAAAAAAAACCATCAACAAAATAAAAAGGCAAGCTACTGAATTCAGGGGCACCTGAGTGCCTCAGTCAGTTAAGTGTCTGCCTTCAGCTCAGGTCATGATCTCAGGGTCCTGGGATCGGAGCCCTGAATCGGGCTCCCTGCTCGGTGGGGGGCCTGCTTCTCCCTCTCCCTGTTCATGCTCTTTCTTGCTCTCTCGCTCTCTCTCTCTCAAATAAATAAATAGTATCTTTAAAAAAAAAAAGGCTACTGAATTCAGGAAGATATTCACAAATGATATACTCTATAAGGGGTTAATATCCAAAATACACAAAGAACATATACAACTCAACACCACAAAGACAAATAATCCAATTAAAAAATAGGCAGAGGATCTGAACAGACATTTTTCCAAAAAAGACATACAGTTGGTCAACAGACACATGAAAAGATGCTCAACATCACTAACCATCAGGGAAATGCAAACCAAACCACAATGAGATATCACCTCACATCAGTCAGAATCGCTAGAATCAAAAAGACAAGAAATAACAAGTGGTGGTGAGGATGTAGAGAAAAAGGAACCCTTGTGCACTGTTAATGGGAATATAAATTGGTGAAGTCACTGTGGAAAACCATATGGAGGTTCCTCAAACAATCAAAAATAGTAATACCATATAATCCAGTAATTCCACTACTGGATATTTACCCAAAGAAAATAAAAACACGAATCTGAAAAGATATATGCATCCCTATGTTTATTGGAGCATTATTTACAACAGCCAAGATAAGGAAGCAACCTAAGTGTCCACTGATGGATAAATGGAGAAAGACGACATGGTGTGTATGTGTGTATAATGGAATTCTACTCAGTCACAAAAAAAGAATGGACCTAGAGGTTTGGTTTGTTTTTTTTTTTAAGATTTATTTATTTATTTATGAGAGAGAGAGAGAGAGAGAGAGAGAGAGAGAGAGAGAGTGTGTGTACAAGCTGGGGGAGGGGTAGAGGGAGAAGCAGACTCCCTGCTGAGCGGGGAGCCCCATGCTACAGGGTCCTGCCCCAAGATCATGACCTGAGCTGAAACCAAAAGTCGGACGCTTAACCGACTGAGCCACCCAGGTGCCCCTGGATCTAGAGGTTTTTATGCTAAGTGAAGTAAGTCAGACAAAGAAAAACAAATACTGTATGACTTCATTTACATGTGGAATCTAAAAAACAAAACAAGCAAAAGACAAAAACAGACACATAAATACAGAGAACAAACTGATGGTTGCCAGAGGGGCAGAGGATGGAGGCGGGGAGAGGTGGTGGGCAAAATGGATAAAGGAGAGTGGGAGATACAGGCTTCCTATTATTAAATGAATAAGTCACAGGAGAAAAGACACAGCATAGGAAATACAGGCAATGGTCCTGTAATAGTGTGGTACAGTGGCTGATGGTAGCTATACTTATGGTGAGCCACAGCATAACATACAGACTTGTTGAATCACCTGAAACTAATATAACATTGGGTGTCAACTACACTCCAATAAAAAAATAAAATAAAATAAAATAAAACAAATAAAAATAAATAAAAAATGGAGACCAAAAAAAATAATAAATACCTATCATGCCCAGCTCTCCTGCAGTGGAATGCAAATAATTCCAAAAATGGATAAAGTACTGGGGATGGGGATAGCTAAGAAGAAAAATTACTAAATGACTCAAAATCCCTTCCCAGGTCTCCTTCCCAGTTACACCAAATTTTACAACCTCTCCTCACTCTGACTAATCAACTCGAGCCCAAACAACACAGGAATTCTATCAAAACATGGTAGACAGGCAAGGCTGACCTGCTCTCTCTACAACTTGAGGCCTTCGCTGGCCCAAAGACTCAGGGATGCCCTAGCTGATGCCCTGCTCCCTGCAGAAGAGACCATGCTCTAGAGTTTGTTCCATATAACCTCAATCAGGCAGGCAACCCAGAGAATGGCAGAGAATGTGGTTCTGGCCACTGACTCATTTTCAGGTTTTTCCAAAACTGATTCACTGAGGTCTCTTTGAAAACCAACCAACCAACCACCATGAATCTGACTTGGATGGAAATTTGTATAAAGAGTAGGCAGCTCTACAACCAGAATAATGTGTGCTGTTTCTTCATCCAAACAATCTTCAAGACAGTTCCAATTTGTGTAGATGTGACCAATACATTAACCTTTAAAATCCTCTAAAATATGCCAGCTTGCTCCTTTTATATTCCCATAACTACTTCTTTGTCAAGATGTGGTCAGAAAAAAAAAAAAAAGAAAGAAAGAAAAGAAAACAGCTTGGGGCGCCCGGCTGGCTCAATTGGTAGAGCATGTGACTCTTGATCTTGGGGTTGTGAGTTCAAGCCCCATGTTGCGTATAGAGATTACTTAAAAGTAAAGTCTTTAAAAAATAGCTTTATTCAGTTGTCTAAGAGAAAAAGAAAAGTGTAAAAAGATATAGAAGTAGAAAAATAAGAGATGGCTGAGTTACTTGAATTCAAACTGTGTTCATAACTACCAGAAAGACTCAAACTATATCCTAACCCTTGCTTTACCTGATTATAATTAAGCTGCAAGTATCAATGTCTTTATTTAGTCATGTGTCTAGCTTCAAGAAAAACTGAACTCTTCTGTAAGTAGAATTTCTTCTACTTATACCCTCACTAGGTTGTAATGACTGCTGTAACTTACAAACACAAGAAAAGAACTATGGAATGTTAAAGGAAGAAGAAATTTGGCAATCTCTGCATCACTTGTCGATGAGGTTCCTGAGGCCCCAACTATAGAACCTAGCTCACAAGTTCCTGAGCCAAAGGATAAGTCAAGGGCCCAGGTTTCCTGACTCTAGTGTTCTCCACTTTGCATGCATTTCTCACAGAAGCACCTCTCAAAGAGAAAAATACTAGCAGGCACACAACAAAATTTGTGTATAAACACTGAGGAACACCAAAAGCAAAGATACTTTTAGGATCCAGGAATCACACTACTGGGTGTTTACCCAAAAAAATACAAAAACACAAATTCAAAGGGACACATGCATCCAATGTTTATAGTAGCATTATTGACAACAGCCAAACTATGAAAGCAGCCCAAGTGTCCATCAATAGATGAATGATAAAAGAAGAGGTGGTATATAATATACAATGGAACATTACTCAGCCATAAAAAGAATGAAATTTTGCCATTTGCAACAATGTGGATGGGGTTAGAGAGTACTAGGCTAAGCGAAATAAGTCAGTCAGAGAAAGGCAAATACCACATGATTTCACTCACATGTGGAATTTAAGAAACAAAACAAATGAGCAAAGAAAAAAAAGAGAGAGAGACAAACCAAGAAAGAGAACAAACTGATGGCTACCAGAGGGGAGCTGGGTGGGAGGACAGGGGAAATAGGTGATGGGGATTAAAAAGTACACTTATCATAATGGAAAAAATAAAATAAAATTATAAAAGCAAAGGTACTTTTTGCCTTTCAGAATCCTAAGTCCAAATATCAAATACATTCAATATGAAACAAAGCATCTGGGGGGGGGGGCGCGAGGAGGAATGTAAAAATAAAATGTTAGCCTCTTAATAAAAGAGTCCGTGAAAAAGAATGCTGAAATCTACAAACATAAAGAATGTGTCTGGGACCCTCTACTAAGTGCATAATTATATGTTGCCGCAGTTCCTCCATTTGTCAAAATACCATTTTTGCAACCTAAACTATCTCACAAGGGCATGACAACATTTATGGGAGCATCAAAGAGTACAAATATATTTCTTGAATAATTACTGTCTGTAAACCTTGACAGGCACTATAAATTATATCCCAACCCAAAAAAGCAAGATGTTGAATCTACTTAGAGAAACAAAATATACCCAAAGGGCACAGTTAAGAATACAGGATGGTATCTGGGGGGTTAAGAATTAACACGGAGATGGAAGAACATTCAGGTCAGCATGGGAAGGATCTGCAAAGGATGGCAGGTTGCTTATGTAAGATGAAAAACGATGCTTCATCTCATGGGGGGTGGGGAGCTATTCAAAGAGAGCTGCCTTGATTAGCTTCACCCTGCTGAGCATCTAACAGCTTCTCCTTTTGCCCTCCTGAATCTTTAATAGGCGATGAAGAGCTGCAGTGAAGAAGTATCCCTGTGCATGTAAAGAAACAGCAACGACAACAAGCTGAAATGACCAAGCCACAGAATGTTTCAGTTCAAATACAGGATATTTTCCTGTGCTCCTGCTAGAATTATAGGACAGCCTTCGGCAGCTGCCTTTCAAAGAGCTAACAACAGCTTGCATTAGCCAGAAAGGCAGGCTCACAGTTAGTTACAACAGCTGTTTTCCCCTTCTTTACCAAGCAGCAAGATCTCCTTGCTTACTCAGCAGGACAAAATCCTCAAGAGATGAAAACTAAGACAAAACAGACCCAAAGCAAAATTTCCCCCAAACAAAGATAAATTTGTAAATTCCAGAGGAAAAAATCTATTCAGGCAACAAGGCAGCTAATCACAGGAGAGATGAGTCAAGCAACCTACCTACCCATAAAGATATTCTCAAGGGTGAATACTGTTATTTTATGGGTAAAGTAATTCAAAGATGAATGAAAAAGTCATTCAAAATGAATGCGTTCAAAGAATGCATCAAACAAGGCATTAAGCAAGATTGACAAATCTTTGCTATATTGTAAAATTATATTCCCTATAAGCAAAGGGCAGCAATGACCTTCAATACAGGCTTCTGTTGGGCAGGCCAGGGTCTAGGTGAGAGCTAAACTAACTCCTCCAACTCAATTGCCAGGTCTTCGAGAATGAAGGAGGGAGCACCTTAGGCTGAGGCAGCAAGTAAATGTGGATAGGGTGGGGGAAGGCAGCATCTCTGGGGTGGTGGAAGTGCCCAAGCATGGTCAAAGATCCACAGCTCACCTCAGCTTGAGAGGAGGATTCATATACTGAAAAACTTCTCTATACTATTTTTTTAAAAGATTTTATTTATTTATTTGACAAAGAGAGACAGCGAGAGAGGGAACACAAGCAGGGGGAGTGCGAGAGGGAGAAGCAGGTTTCCCGCTGAGCAGGGAGCCCGATGCGGGACTCGATCCCAGAACTCTGGGATCATGACCTGAGCCGAAGGCAGATGCGTTATTAACCGACTGAGCCACCCAGGCGCCCCTCTACTATTTTTTTCTGACTGTGGTAACAAAAGATTAAACAATGTAGCATTTCATCAGAACATACTTATTATATATTTGGACTTAATGTGTTTATGTAAGCTTATGAAAGCTCATAAAACTATATGATCATCCTTCCCTAATAAATTTTAGGGCATAATATGAACAATTCACATCAGATTACAGATATGAAGGACCTAGTAGCATGGAAAAGACAATCAATAAATGAATATATGTCTCTCTCTGTCTCTCTCTCACACACACACACACCACCACCACCGCCGCCGCCACACGGGGCCAGATTACTTGCTTACAAATGACTTAATCTTTGGATTGGGGCATCCAGCCCTACCAGCTATCTTCTCCCCATCCCTCCTCCCCACACACCTTAAAAAACCCAAGTCCAGCCAGACTTTCCCCTCCTCTCCCCCAGCAGATGGGGTCATTCTTCCACCCCCTCCCCAAAAGAAAAGAACAGGAGAATCTTCCTGGGTTTCTACACCCAGTAAAAAGCCTCTGAGCTTCCCTTTTCAATACCAGGGTCAGTCTTTCACTGTTCAAAACACTGAAAATGTGGGTGCCCTAGAACGGCTACTGCTGTTTTAAATAAAACCTGATTAGAATATTTCAGGGCTAAGGGGGAATTATTCAAATAAATATTTTCTAGTAAGGTTTTAAAGAACGTCATGTCAGTGAATTGGTATCTCTTAATACCTTGATCGATGACAAGAGCCTAAGACATAACGGGAGTAATTCTTGTTTTCCTTTGCCCTCCGTATTTTTTTCAAATATAAATTTGCTTTTATTATCTTAAACATTAAGAATAGGTGAAAATCATTGAGGAAGCTGAGGTTAGGGTAAAATCAAACAAATGACCACAGAATATTTGAAAAGTGGAAAAGTTTAGAAACCACCACTATAAGGACTGAGAATACAGAAAAGGATCTATGTACACATATACATATATGTATATAAATTAATATAAATATATAAATATATACATGTATTACATAGATATATAAAGTAAACTAATTCATAAGAATTTCAAGTTAATTTTTAAAAAGTCAAAGAGACTTTTTTCTGTCATACTGCACACAATTAAATTGGGGAGTTATGGTCAGTCATTTGATCTTCAGTGGTAAACTTACTAATTAAATTCAGAAAAAAAATTGAACGTTTGGAAAAACAATAAGGTTATCTTTTTCTAGCCGCGATAGGGAGAAAGCAGAAAGTGCCACACAGTCAAATCAGTTAAGCCTTTCATAATGAGTTGGCTGAAATTACTAAATAGATTGTTATTAATTAATGACTTTCTTCCCTTATTACAGAAACAATATAGGCTCGACACAGAAATCTAGAAAAGACAGTTGAGCAGAAGAATAAAATACAAACTATCTGTATTACTGTTCTGCAAGATAGCTACTGTCTGCATTAGTTTTGACCAACCTCATTTCACACTAAAATTTTAAAAATTAACATACATGATTTTAAAGAAAAGTTGTATGTATCTAGTTTCGATTATGAACTAATCCTCTTAAAAAAATTTTAGTGCCTCTCACAGTGCCTGCCCCATACTACATACCAAGTAAATGCATAAAATATATTAGCTTATTCTCTTTATTATTTTTCAACTTTTAAATGTCTATTGATTTCAGTGATGATTGCGGTCTTCCAAAGGAAAACTGGAAAAAGAGTTCTGGGAAAAAAAAAACTCCTAAAGGAAGTTCCTCTCCTCACTTTCATATGTTTATCCTTCAATTTTCTTTATTACATCAAATAACCAAATTGAAATCTATAAAATTAATATTAAGAATTACTGCTTAATATGCACAGGGCATATCCTCTGAACAGGAAGCGTATTTTTCTCTATGCTAAGTACAAAATACATTGCAGTCACAAAATATCAAAAATGTAGTTGATATGGGGAATTGATTACACGGAATCTAAATTAAATTTTAAACATCATTTAAGTTGATTTAATTCCAATAAAATTCACGCAGTCACTAGCGACTAATAAACTGAACTCTAATGACTCATATTTAGAAAGATACGTTTAGTTTCATATTCAAAATTTTAAATTAAACTAGAACAGTGTTATTCAAATATTTTCAGGTATCAGGATAACTAGAACTCATAGTACATTTTGCAAACCACCTAAAACATTGATTAAACTTCAAAATGATTAAATAAATAACTCTTTGCAAAATCAGACCCCTCCTTCCACTAGATTTTATTATACCTGAGAAAAAAAATATCGGTGGGAATGGGGAAGAATGAACCATTCTTTGAATTTAGTAGCAAGACTCAGTTCAAGTTACACCTCTGAATAGTTCAGAAGCACTAGAGAGCTACGAACAGCCACATTTATACGTGCAATTTAAATCGCACCTTTTCATGCCCTTTTCCCATTTAAAAATGCCAGCAGCACCTAACAACCCCAATTACCCGTCACCTCTGATTTGCTTTTGTCTTCTGCCTTTAGAAAACAGATTTGGCTCGATGGAACAGCAATCTCGGGCCACCAAGGCCTTTAAGATAACACAACTCCAGTACTGACACACCACATTCTTGCTGATTCCAACCAGTTAGGCCTGCCCGTAACTGGACTGAGCATTGTGAGGTATCATTCAAGATCCCCCTTCGCTTGTTTCCCTGACTTCGCAAACCCTCCCTGATCTTCAGTTTTCTGAACTACTGGGCGGCTCCCATCCCACAAGCCTATTACACAGTCTTGCTTGGTGTGGTAAATTGTTCACATCTCCTATCCCCACCCCAACCAATGTGCAGGCAAGAGCATATACTCTAGGTTCTTTCTATGCCAAACACACACGGTGCTGGGTAAACAACTCAGTAACTATCTGACCGGTTTTTCACTGATTTGTTGACCTCAGTGAGATGTCTGAGGTTTTATTCAATGCTCCTTACTTGTGAATAGTGCCTTCGGCTGAAAAAGTAGTATTCTTTACCTTACAAAACTTTCTTTATGCCTTGTTTGCCTTCCAGTTTATTTTCAACTCTTAACAAGGCTGGTACGGGGGCGCCTGGGTGGCTGAGTCGGTTAAGCGTCTGCCTCTGGCTCAGGTCATGATCCTGGGGTCCTGGGATCGAGCCCCGCATCGGGCTCCCTGCTCAGCGGGGAGCCTGCTTCTCCCTCTCCCTCTGCCTGCCATTCTGCCTACTTGTGCTCTCTATCTCTGTCAAATAAATAAATAAAACCTTAAAAAACAAACAAACAAGGCTGGTACGTCACGGCTTTTAGAGGAGGAAACGTGCAGTGAGAGTCAGCCCAGTGATGTGAGCGAATCAAGAACTCAGCACAGTCAGAGTTCTGAAAGTGAGAACAGAGGCTGTGAAGAGGAGTATAAGGCAGCAGGTCCAATTCTTTTAGAAGGAACACTTAGCTCAGAGAAACCTAGAGCTGCTTTGGCTTTCTTTCTTTTTCTTTGCAAAGTATGTTTAAAAGTATCTATCTCCCTCTTTCCTATTTTATATCGTAAATGTTCATGACAAATCAGTTTGTATGTATTTTTCATGCTGACAAATTTAATGTGCCACAAAATTTTTTAAGTGAGTCTCTGAAAAGTATATCTATATATTCAAATTATAAACACAACTTTTATTACATAGAGGAGGCTCAAAAAAGAAAAACAAGAAATCACATCTCTTAGCTTACCATATATAGGGGAAAACATGAAGTAGTTCAGATGACAAATGTTATAGGCTTCAATTCTGACATCTTTCCAGATGCCCTGGGTAGGAAAGGACGGCCCCCAGTCCCAACCAAAGGAACTCTGCTCCTGTAATTTCAAGAGGAAAAAAGAAGACAGATCCTGTTACCATGAAATTTAAACACGATGAAAAATCTGTTCTTTTAAAATATTATATACATATATATTAGTGTGCTAGGTCTGTCATAACAAAATACTATAGACTGGGTGGTGTAAACAACAGAAATTTGTCTCACAGTTCTAGAGGCTGGTAAGTCTAAGATCAAGGTGTTGGCAGGTCTGGTTTCCTCTGAAGCCTTTCTCCTGGCTTACAGACAGCCACTTTCTCACTGTGCCTTCACGTAGTCTTTTCTGTGTGTGTGCATACACATACACACACACACACACACACACACACATTTCCTCTTCTTATAAGGACATCATTCATATTTGACTATCGCCCACACTAAAGGTCTCATTTTAACTTAAGCACCTCTTTAAAGACCGATTTATCACCAAACAAGGTTACGCTTTTAGCTACTGACGATCAGGATTTCAACATAAAAATTCAGCGGGGACACACAATCCAGTCCATAATAGTGTTTGTGTATATGTGTGTGTCCCATTCAGAGCATCTAAAATGGCCTACAATGATCCCCTCCTGGTATTCACACACTGTGTAATCCCCTCTCCTCAAGCAGGGATTAGACCTAGTGAAATCACTTCTAACCAAGAGAATACAGGAGAGGTGATACCATTTCCAAAATTAAGTTATAAAAAACTGCACCTTCTGTTCTGGGTGCTCTCTCCCACTCTCTCCTGGCCATGAGGGAAGCCAGCTGCCATGTTGTGAGGCAGCTCTGTGGAGAGGCCCACATGAGTAAGTGAGCTTGGACGCCAATCTGAGGCCCACCGACAACCACATGAGTGAGCTTAGGCCCAGACACTTCAGGCCTAGTAGAGCCATAAGATTACCACAGCCCTGGTCCATACTTCACTATAACCTCACGACTGGCCTTGAGCCTGAGGCACCCAGCTAGGCCAGACTCAGATTCTTGACTGACAGAAACTAGGATATAAATGTTATTTTAAGCTGCTAAGTTTTGGCATAATTTGTTATACAGCAATAGATAACTAATACATGAACCTATGCAACATAGTTAAGTTTCGCGGAAATGTTTTAAGAACATAAAATCTGATTATGTACATTTATTCTTCAAAAGCATATGACATTGAAGCAACACAGTAGTCACTCTTTAAACTGCTCCAAAATATCTCTGAACCAACCATTGTATTCAACTGTAGTAACTATAAAGGACATTCTATTTAAGTGTAATAACTATAAAGAACGAGGAAACATTTAAAAATAAAGATAATTAACATGTTGAGGTTATGAGCTCAGCTTTTAAAAAGGAATAAGCACCACAGGAAGTACTAAGCTCTTTCTGAAT
This sequence comes from Callorhinus ursinus, assembly GCF_003265705.2. Lineage (NCBI taxonomy): Eukaryota > Metazoa > Chordata > Mammalia > Carnivora > Otariidae > Callorhinus > Callorhinus ursinus. Next base: position 84,279,243 of record NW_027397066.1, read on the forward strand.
GGAACATTGGTAGAATAGAGCCTGAGGAATTGGCCAAACTGTTCTCATTTAAGTATTATTTCCTAAGATCTGTATTTATCTGAGATAGAGATAAATTAGTTTCCATTACAGAGAAAAACAAAGAACTGAAACCACTTCAGAGCATTCATATTTGTCTAAATTCACCACTTCAGGATCAGATTCTCATGTTTGGGATGAGAACCATCTTGGAGCTATTTATTAAAGAGTTTGTAAGTTCAGGTACGTAATTCCTTTATTAGAGACAGAGATAAGGAGGAGGGCAAAAATATTCAACGTCTTATAAGGCAGACTATTTTCCCCATCAAGGGCTACAAATCACTCTTATTCATACAACTTCTTCAAATAAAAGTTTTCACTTATTCAAAAGAGATTTGTGAAGTGCTTTTTATATTTCAGGCTGGGAGACATCAATGTACAAAACAGACAGTCCTTCCATTTATAGTGCTCACAGTATGGCAAGAAATTCAGGTACTGAATAAATAATCACAAATGCAAAAGACATTGACAGGGAACAATATAATGGGAGAGAGGAAGGAAAGGTGTCAAGACAGGTTTCCCTGAATAATAGTGACTTTTATATGGAGATCTGAAGGGGAAGTATGACTTGTACAGTGTGTTTAGGGGAGAAGGAAGTAAAAGCATCCCTTTCAAAAGAAACAGCGTGTGCAAAGGCCTTGAGGTGCAAGAGACTATCACACATTCCAGGAGATGGAGAGAGAACAATGGGAAGAGATGAGGAGAAGACAGGAGAAGTGGGCGGGAGTCAGACCAAACTAAGACCTGTTACTTTAGCTTAAAGGCAATGAGAAACTGTTGAACAGTTTTAAGAAGGAGCCTGCTACAACGATTTTTGTCTAAAAAGAGCATTCTGGCTGCTCTATGTAAAATTAATTGGAGGAAGGCAAATAAGGTTGTAGGTTGCAGTTAGGTGGCTGGGGTAATATTTCATGCAAGAAATGATGATAGACCGAACTCAAGCATGCTAGTAGAAATAGAGCCTGGGGAAGATTAAAGAACTATTAAAGAGGTAATGTCCAAATGGTCAAAATGACTTAGGGATGGATTGGAGGACAGATAACAGAGAGAGGGAGTTATCAAAAATAACTCTTAGGTTTCTGGTTTGAGCAACCATTCCGAATGGCATTCCATTCAGCGAGACAGGGAACCCTGGAAGAAGGGTTTAGATCCAGGTGTTGGACATCCTGTGCTTTAGGTTCCTGTGAATCAGGCAAGTGAAGATGCCAAGTGGGCGATCCAGTATGAGGTCTGGAATTGAAGAGAGGTCTGGACTGAAGATACAATATTATAAGTTATTAGCAATTTGACTGGTTATTGAAGAAGTGAAGCTAAATGAGATAGCCTAGAGAGGTATAAAATGAGAAGAGGAAAGTGTCTAGAACAGACCAAAGCATGAATAATACAACTTCTAAGAGGGGTAGGTTGATCTGGATAAAGCAACTTAGAAGCAACGGCCAGAGATGTAGGCAGAAAACAAGGGGGAGGTGGAGAATATTGCTAAGAGGGTGGCTGAAGGGATGTGTGCCACCATCCAGGCTGGACAGAGAAGGAAGCAGAGACAAGAGGGGACTTGTCTTGATACCTCTATTCCACTAACTTCATATAATCAGTTACACACTTAGAAGTCTGTAACTACAGAAATAAGTCTCCAAAATCAGTAAGAACACTACCCTACATTTTGAATAGCTATATAGCACTTTATAATATGCAAAATGCATTTACATTATTATTTCACTGTATGCTCCTATCAACAGTCAAGAAGGGAAGGGAATAGCTCCATACATAAATGATGGACTTGCTTAAGATTGTTCTGGTCATAAAGCCAGAATTCAGATCTAAGATTCCTGACTTGCTCTCCAATTCATGTCTCTTTCCACTGGACCATGTTGGTCTAGCCAGAAACATCAAGATGCAAGTCATTGCTCTGGTAAGTTTGCCCCAGGGTTAGTTTTCCACACACCCTGAGAGCAGAATCTTGGGTCTGATTCCGGATTTCAGTGATGAGGGCTTTGTTCTATCTAGATAACCTGAAAGTATGGGGTTTTTTTTTTTAAGATTTTTTTTTTATTCATTAGAGAGAGAGAGAGAAAGAAAGAGAGCCCAAGCAGGGGGGAGGGTCAGAGGGAGAGGGAGAAGCAGGCTGGATCCCAGAACCCCGGGATCATGACTCGAGCTGAATGCACATGCTTAAACGACTGAGCCATCCAGGTGCCCCGAACGTGTGTTTTATATGCCACAAACTGAATGGGGGGTGGGGGGGGACAGAGGAAAACTACTACATGGGTATATGCATAACACATGTATACTTTTATTGAGGAACTGAAAAGTAACATTAGGATGCAGGAAGTCCTCATTTTGATAGATTAAAGATAGAAGAAGAGAGAGAAAAAGTGCAAACTCTAGTATTCAAACCACTGTGCCATTTAAAGCCAAAGGCCAAAAACAAAAGAAGAATTTGAAACAGAAGTATAAGTACACAGTATTCCACAGAATAGCTGACTGCTCAGTTACAGTCTGTTCCTTTATGGTAGTATAAACAAATGGTCATACTGAGACACCGACACAAATTTAGGTAGGTTGAATAAAACAAGAGGAGGTATCATTTTGACCTTAGTACTTATATTAAGGAAACATAATTTAATGATAAATCCATCCAGCCTAAAGAGAGCCACTTAACTTAAATGATCAGAATTTATCAACCGAGGCTTTAGTTAACAAGTACTGGAAAAATACTTAGTATCTTCACAATGAAACCAATAATTACATTTGTTGTTAAAACTAATTGCCAATTTCTAAGAAAATTTAAAATAGAATTACCATATACTCCAGTATCCCACTTCTTGGTATCTATGCGAAAGAAGTGAAAGCAGGATCTCAAAAGAGATATTGGTACATCCATACATAGCAACATTATTCACAATAGCCAAAAGGTGGAAGCAACCCAAATGTCTATTGACAGACGAATGAATAAACAAAATGTGGCACGTACATACAATGGAATATTATTCAGACTTAGAAAGGAAGGGAAATTCAGACACATGCTACAACATGAAGAACACTATGCTAGTGAAATAAGCCAGGCACAAGACAAATATGCATGATTCCACTTATCTGAGGTATCTAGAGTAGTCAAACTCATAGAAACAGAAATAATGGTGGTTTCCAGGGGCTGGGAGGAGGGGAAAATAGGGAGTTGTTTTTTATTTATCTATTTATTTATTTATTTATTTATTTTTAACTATTTTATTTATTTATTTGTGAGAGAGAGAGAGCACAAGCAGGTGGAGTGGCAGGCAGAGGGAAAAGCAGGCTTCCTGCTGAGCAGGGAGCCCGATGTGGGGCTTGATCCCAGGACCCTGATACCATGACCTGAGCTGAAGGCAGCCGCTTAACCCACTGAGCCACTCAGACATCCCTGGGAGTTGTTTTCTAATGGGTATGGAGTTTCAGTCTTGCAACATGAAAAAGTTCTCGAGATTGGTTCCACAACAACATGAATATACTTAATGCTAGTGAACCACACATTTAAAAACGGTAGAGATGGCAAACTTTGTGCTATGCATATTTTACCACAATTAACAATTTTTAAAATAAAAATAAAATCAAAAAGTTAATGCCACATAGAATATTAATCCAACCACATATTTGAATAAACTCAAGTCATTTAGACTCAGATGGAACTCAAAGAAGAATAATGTAATTATTCCAGAAGATAAAAATCACCTTGTGGATGTGAACCTAGCAGTAAAATATAAGAACACATCAGCAAATATATTAATATTTATTAGAATCACTAATAAATATAAACCTTACACTCTGGTGAAAAGCTTGATAAACCTAAATGTTAAAAAAATAATAATAATTTGTAGGGGCACCTGGGTGGCTCAGTCAGCTCTCCCTCTCCCTCTCTCAAATAAATAAATAAAATCTTTAAAAAAATAATTTGTAAAATTACATTATCAGTCACTTATTTTTCTTCTTTTCCTAAGTTCTGAGGCATGCTTCAGGAAGGAAATCTAGGAAGACAAAGATTCTTCACAAAAATTCATATCATCTTTTGGTTCTGATTTCAAGTTTTCTTTTTTTTAAAAAAAAATAGATTTTTTCACTTATTTGACAGAGAGAGACACAGCGAGAGAGGGAACACAAGCAGGGGGAGTGGGAGAGGGAGAAGCAGGTTGCCCTGCGGAGCAGGGAGCCCGATGTGGGGCTCAATCCCAGGACCCTGGGATCATGACCTGAGCCGAAGGCAGACACTTAACGACTGAGCCCCCCAGGCGCCCCTGATTTCAAGTTGTCAATCCCATAAAGCAGGAAGGAAAGAGAGGCCCAACTTCTGAAATACTACTGGTGTCTTCAAACAAGCACTTCACATGGCGGCACAGCCCATCCTCAAGGCTAAAGGCCCCTCCATTTGCAAGACCGTTACCTTTCGAATGAAGTTGACGTGGCACTGGCCCTTCTGCACAGGCGGAGGGCAGTCTGGAGGCACGGAGTAGCTGTGAGCTTTGCTCCGCTGGGCCGCATACAACACTGATGACTGGAAACACAGCTCAAGGGAGTTCACCTCTCTAACCACACTGGTAATATCAAAGCTCTGCATTAAAGGAAAGAACAGATGTGGAAGTAGCCGCGTGTGTCAAATTTTAGATAGAGATTATATAAAAATGTATGAAAGATGCATAAAATAACGGAAATCTTTAGGGTTAGCCTTTTTGTAGAAGAAATAGTATAACCTAGTTGCCTGCTTCTAGGTACAAGTGAACACATTCTCCTACCCAAAAGTAGATTTCTAGGTTTTTCCTTCTATTTGTACTGACAGATGACGGTCCTAGGCAAAGAGAGCAAGAAGAAAATATCTTTAGCCCTGGAATGTCTGCTCTGGCTATTTACACTTGGCCTTGAACTGCCAAGGAATTTCCTAGATGCTTCGTGACAACCTGACTCTCTGGTATGAACAGCGTGTATTTCTAAGTCATAAGTTATTTTTGCTTTGAAAAGTCTACCCTTGAATGGAGATCAGGATATGATATCTTAATGTAATTATTCCAGAAAGAAAGGAACATTTTCCTTCTTAATAGCTTGTCAACTGGTGTTTCGCATGAAACTCCGGATCACCAAAAACAGAGAAGCGAATAGCATTTGCTGAACACTTCTCATGTGCCAATAAGTGTGTCAAACATTTTATATACTTAGCCTATTAAGTCCTCACAACAACTCCATAGGGTCTGTGGTGTTTTCATCATTCTACAATGAGGCAACAGAGAAAGAAAGTAACTTACCCAGTGCTTCAAAGAGCTTGTACCAGCCTGCACAGGCGATTATGCACTTATGTTTCACTAATCACAACAATTAACACACAAACACATGTAAGTAGGTTCTAACCTGGTATCACTGTATACTTACATATCTTTTGAACATGTTGCCTGTTTTCCCAATAGGAACACTATTTAGCAGGACTTTTGCAACTGTATCGACGCCCTCAAAAATCAAATTCACTTTCTGCCATTTGCTTAAAAAAAGAAAAGATTTTTTAAAACAAGCTGTATAAAACATTAACTTAGATAAATCCTTTTTTATTAGTTAAAAACTAAAGGAATAAATACTTCCCAAAAAATACACATTCTTAGAAGGCAGTTTCCAATGAAATTTTCATAAGTATTGATTTAATACATTTTCTAAAACTTAAATTCAATTAATTAACAGATAGTATATTATTAGTTTCAGAGGTAGAGTTCCGCGATTCATCAGTTGCATAGAACACCCAGTGCTCATTAACCTCACGTGCCCTCCTGAATGTCCATCACCCAGCCACCCCATCCCCCCGCCCACCTCCCCTCCAGCAACCCTCACTTTGTTTTTGTTAAGAGTCTCTTATGGTGGGCGCCTGGGTGGCTCAGTTGGTTAAGCGACTGCCTTCGGCTCAGGTCATGATCCAGGAGTCCCTGGATCGAGTCCCACATCAGGCTCCCTGCTCGGCAGAGAGTCTGCTTCTCCCTCTGACCCTCCCCCCTCTCATGTGCTCTCTCTCTCTCTCTCATTCTCTCTGTCTCAAATAAATAAATTAAAAAAAAATTTAAAAAAAAAAAGAGTCTCTTATGGTTTGTCTCCCTCTCTGATTTCGTCTTATTTTTCCCTCCCTTCCCCTATGATCCTCTGTTTTGTTTCTTAAATTACACATATGAGTGAAATCATATGATAATTGTCTTTCTCTGACTGACTTACTTGCTTAGCATAATACCCTTGTTATGTTGAGTGATCTAGCTTATCTTTCTTCATAACATTTCAATTGCCATAAAATCATGAGCACAGCTTGTAATTTCCGAACGTACTGACTTTTTTCTAGGACTTTACAAAATTCTTATGATAATTAAGTTAAATAGTAGATATAAAGCATTTTCACAAAATATTACATTTGCTGACACCATCTAAGAGAACATATTAACCAACTAACAAGTAACTATGAATGAATATTATGTGCCCAGCACTTTGCTAAGCCCTACAAGGAACTAAAACACTCTCTGAACTTAAGGAATCTGCAATCTAGTTGCCAGTCTGGCCTAAAACACAGGAATACAGGGAAAACTTTCAATCTCTTCTATTTTATAGCACAGTCTTGTTGGACAGACCACCGGAGCTATCAGAGGTCATGTCATAAGGAAAGACTTCAAGAAAGAAACAAGAATTTAAAGACGAATAGAATAAATAAAATGTGGTATATCCATGCAACAAAATATTATTTAGCAATAAAAAGAAATGAAGTACTGGTCAACGTGACAACATGGATGAACTTTGAAAACATTATTAGGCTAAGTGAAAGAAGCCAGTCACAAAGGACCACATATTGTATGGTTCCATTTATGTGAGATTCCCAGAAAAGGAAAATCCATAGAAAATGAGTCAGTGGTTGCCTAGTGCCAGGACAGGGATGAGGGAATGGGGATGTTGAGAATGGGGAATGACTGCTAATGGGTATGGGCCTTCTCTCTGAAGTGAGGATAGTGATGGTGGCGCAACTCTTTGAAGATACTAAAAACTACTGAATTGTAGTGCTCGCTTCGGCAGCATATGTACTAAAACTGGAACGATACAGAGAAGATTAGCATGGCCCCTGCTCAAGGATGACACGCAAATCTGTGAAGCGTTCCATATTTTTATCCTAACAACAACAACAAAAAACTACTGAATTGTCTACTTTAAAAGGGTGAATTGTAGGGTGTGTGAATTAGGTCTCAATAAAGTTTTTTGTTTTTTAATGAGTAGAAATGTCTAGGTAGGGGGGCCAGTAAGTGTCTGCCTTCGGTCATGATCTCAGGGTCCTGGGATCGAGCCCTGCACTGGGCTCCCTGCTCCGCGGGAAGCTTGCCTCTCTCTCTCCCTCTGTCTGCTGCTCCCCCTGCTTGTGCTCTCTCTGTCAAATATATAAATAAGACCTTTAAAAAAATTTAAAAAAAAAAACGTCTAGGTATAAGGTAGACCCCCCAAGGAAGAACAAATTAAAAATAAGGAAGTGCTAACAGCATCAATACATTAAGATAACAGGCTAGTGGGCGCCTGGATGGTTCATTCAGTTGGGCCTCTGCCTTCGGCTCAGGTCATGATCCCAGGGTCCTGGGATCGAGCCCCGCATCGGGCTCCCTGCTCCGCGGGGAGTCTGTTTCTCCCTCTCCCCTTCTTCCTCCCCCCACCCGGCTCATGCTCTCTTGCTTTCTGTCAAATAAATAAATAAAATTTAAGAAAAAAAAAGATAACAGATAGTTTCAGGGGCACAGGTTGTGCTAAAGAGCTAAAGGGAGGCATCTGGTCAAGTCCACAGGGCAAGATGGGACACAGGAAGTGGGAGAGGAATAGGCAAGATTAAGCAGCATTTTCATAGACAGGCAGAGAAGGTTAAACTGGTTTTGTCGATTAAAAGGAAGACAATTAAATTGTCAGGGCGCCTGGGTGGCTCAGTTGGTTAAGCATCCAACTCTTGATTTCAGCTCAAGTCGTGATCTCAGGGTTGTGGGACTGAGGCCCCCCAACACCCACCCGCACCCCGTGGAGCCAACCTCAGGCTCCCGTTGGGCTGGGAGTCTGTTTAAGATTCTCTCCCTCTCCCTTTGCCCTTCCCCCTGCTCATGCTTTCTCTCACGCTCTCTCTCTCCCCCCCTAAAATAAATAAATAAACCTAAAAAAAAAAGAAAGGAAGACACTGTCATTCTTCTTTTTTTTTTTTTTAAGATTGTATTTATTTATGTACTTGAGAGAGAGAGGGAGAATCTTGCACAGACTCTCCCACTGAGAGTGGAGCATGAGGTGATGTGGGGCTTAATTTCAAGACCCAGAGATCAGGATTTAAGCTGAAACCAAGAGTCAGATGCTTAACCGCCTGAGTCACCCAGGTGTCCTGACACTGTCATTCTTGAGCAAGAACACCATGGCAAAACCAAAATTTGAGGAAGATGAATCTACTGTTTGGGGAAGATGAGTCTAATGTTTCCATACACTTGTGTATGGAATAAAAAGACAAAGCAAGAAATTTAATTATGCAGCTTTGGGCTAATTGCAGGCACTCACTAACAAAGGCCTAGGCAAATGTGGAAACTGGGAAATGAGGAGAAAGGGGCTGAATCAAGAAAAACGATAGGCAGAAATTAACAGGACTCAGAATCAGACCACCTACAGAGATGAAGAAAAGACAGTATAAGCCAAAAACACCTTAGGCATAGAACATCAGCAAAATGGGGTTACATTAAGAGAAACAATAAGACTGTTACAATAGAAAGTACGCTTTAAGTGGGAAAGTCAATTGTTTAAATTTTGGATATGCTGAGTTCAAGATGAAAGAGAACCCCTTACAGAGATATTTTAAGTATTATCTGGAAATAAGAGCCTGGAGCACAGCAATGTTGCGATGTTGAGCACCACATTCTGGATTTCTCTCTCTTTCAAGAGGCTAGTAAATAATTACCCCCCCAAAAAAAGTCATACAAAAGGGACAGAAGATTTTTTTATTTAGCAATAATGGTGGTAGATATAACTGGGTTACTTTCTGCTACATGGAACATTACTGAAACTGAACTATGCTTTTCCTCATGGCTTCATGACATAATATAAGGCCAATGCCATGGCCTCGATGGCTGGTTAACACCACATGGAACAAATGATATATCTTGAATCCTACTTGACAAATTGTAAATACACACACTCTATTGATTATGGGGTGGGGGGCAGAGAGAAGGAAATGGAAATAAGAGAATTGACTAGGTGTAGGTGACTCCATTATAAGCCGTGGAAGAATGACTGAGTGAGACATAATTTCATGACTGATGATCAGTGGCACCATTCTTATATACAAATCAAAACATAAATCAAATATTCACTTTTATCAGACAAGGCTTTAGTCTCACAAATCTCTGACATGCAACCTAAACAAACAAAAGATTATTGCAGAGAAAGAAAAAGAAGATCAGTAATAATAACTAAATAAATACAGATGTGATATAGATATACACACAAACGTACCTAATGTTAAAGGGGATTTTAAATTTCTTGCTATAAGTCCAGTTATCCAAGGAGATCCATCTGTAGTTAAGGTCATTAAATCTGTAGTAAGGATCCTGTTGATAAAAATTATGGTAGATGATTATGCAAAAATAAATAAATGAAATAAATTATTAACAATAGCTATCTGTCACCTAAAAATTAATGAATTCTTGGCCTAGGAGTATAAGCATTTCATATGCTGGCACATCCCACCCTCAAGGCTAAAGCTCCATCCGTTTAACTTCCGAGAAGGTTAACATAGCATTCAGACAACTAAAAAATGTTTTTTAAAAAAGTCCAACAAAATTCCTCAATGAAAGAGCTTTGAGAGAGAAATAACATAGTTTCATTATCAATAAGAACATGTGTGGAGATGAAAATTACCTGCCCTTGTTCAAACCAAACACAGAACCTCTGAGGTATTAGCAGAGAATAAGAGTCAGAACTTCTGGTGTGTGTCTCTCAGTCTTTTCTTTTTTTAAAAAAGATTATTTATTTATTTATTTATTTGACAGACAGAGAGCATGCGATAGAGCACAAGCAGGGGGAGCGGCAGAGGCAGAGGGAGAAGGAGGCTCCCCGCTGAGCAGGGAGCCGGCAGGAGCCCCATCCCAGGATCCTGAAATCATGACCTGAGCCGAAGGTAGATGCTTAAACTACTGAGCCACCCAAGTGGCCCTCACTCTTACAGCCCTTTTATTCTCACCGTGCTTATTGCTGCCACTATCCCAACTGGCCTCAGGGGGAAGGGTTCTCCTCTACTACCCAAACATCAGCAGAACTCCCACTCCTTGGATTCACCTAACATTTCCGAAGTTATTTTTCACCAAGTTTTACTAAGTGAGCACAAAAAGGACCTCTACAGAGAATACACAAGCAGCACAGATACCATCAAACTGACAAACTTCAGGTTGCCTATATTATCCTAGACCAGGTCAGCAAACTACAACCCATGGGCCACATGCAGCTCACTGCCTGTTTCTGTGTGGCCAGTGAGCTAAGAATGGACACCTGTCAATAAATAAAGCTTTACTGGAACACAACCATGCCCATTCTTTACAAATCATATATGGCAGCTTTCGTGCTACAATAGCAGAGTTGAGTTAGTATAAGAGAGGCCATATGACCCATGATGCCTAAAATAGTGCCCAGGACTTTACTGAAAATGGTTGCCAATCTCTGCCCCAGGCAACAGGCCTGCTGGGTGTTCACAGATGCTGTTCTCACTGAGTGACCAGCCCCGGGTCCTTCCTTTCATAATCCTTAGAGCTCTTTCTTCTCCTACCCATCTTCCACGCTTTACCTTCCAGATGAGGACACAGAAAAGAACGTAGTAAGTGAAGCTTTTTAGTCCATCTTTCTGTGAACATCACAGCTACACAGAGGGAAACAGTGCAGTCCTCTCCAACTGGGACAGGGCCAAGGGGGATTTCCTCAGGGACCGCATCTCCAGATGGAGAAGGAAAAGCCAACTTTGCCTAACTTCCACCGATGACCAAGTTAGGTTGGCAATGGCCAGTTGGGCACTTGCTCAGAGCACAAGTCAGTAAGAGGCACTACAACATGGCTGGGTGTATACCAAGATGGAAAGAATGGTATCGGTCAGAAATTGCTCCTGACTAGAAGAAATATTTTATTTCTAAGATTTATTTTTAAGTAATCTCTACACCCAATGTGGGGCTCAAACTCACAACCCCAAGATCAAGAGTTACATGCTCTAACGACTAATCCAGCCAGGCACCCCTGGAAGAAATATTTTAATAAGCTACTAGGGAAGGGTGTAGTTAATGAGATTTAGTAACAACTGATAATCACCAAACTGACTTTTAAGGGTGATTAACAGTGAGGGTTTAGTCTGCTAAGTGGGGTGTGCCAGGCCCAGCCAACTTGTTTCCGTTTCTGCTCTTCCCACACACACAGGACTCAGCATATACAATGAATAAGCATGGAATAAATATTTAAGGACACAGGTTTAAAGAAGTACCTAATTATTAGCCTGTCCATGTGTCTCCACCCAGCCTTATTTGTAACTCTATAGTGTAGACTTAGTCCAATACAGTTAAAAATATCATGAGAAGGAAGGTGTGAAGGCTAATGCAGTTGCAACAGGTCATCCTGCTAAGCCATGGGGTTGGTTGATGATCTGGCTTGTGGGGCACAAGTCCCTTTCCTGTCTCCCACCCCCTTAAAGAAGCTACTTGTTGAGTTCAAGAGGGCAAACTTCTCAGATATATTTTTTCTAGACAAACAGAATTTAGAGGTTAAAATTTTCCTTTTACTTGAAAGAAGCCAATCTGAAAAGGCTACATACTACATGACTCCAACTACATGATCTTCTGGAGAAGGCAAAACCATGTTAACTCTAAAAAGATCAGTGGTTGCCAGGGCACCTGGTGGCTCAGTTGGTGGCTCTTGGTTTTGGCTCGGGTCATGATCTCAGGGTTGTGAGATCAAGCCCCACTGAGCTCTACATGCAGCGGGGATTCTGCTTGAGATTCTCTCTCTCTTCCTCTCTCTCTGACCCTCCCCCTTCAATCTCTCTCTCTCTCTCTAATAAATAAGTAAATCTTAAAAAAAAAAAATCAGTGGTTGCCAGGGATTAAGGGAGAGGGGGTGAATAGGCAGAGCACAGAAGATTTTGAAGTCAGTGAAACTCCACTAAATGATACTATAATGGTAAATACATATCATAATATATTTGTCAAAACCCACAGAATATACAACACCAAGAATGAACTCTAATATAAATTATATACTTTGGGTGATAATGATGTGTCAGTATAGGTTCACTGATGATAACAAATGTACCACTCTGGTAGAGGGATGTTGATAATGGGGAGGCTGTGCATGTGTGTGTGTAGGCGGGTGTATATGGAAACGTCTGTATTTTTCATTCAACTTTGCTGTGAACCTAAAATTACTCCAAAAGATAGACTCTACTAAAAAAAAAAAATTTCCTCTAAGGGAAAATATCTTACCCCCTAAAATAAAGATTGCAGAACCTTAGATTACATTTATAATAACTATTCCAAATGTTAAGCAACCAACTTAATTTAATTCCAGACTGGTCTGATCCCCTTTGCTCATATTAAAATTCTGAGTCCTATTTAAAGCCAACAGCCCATTCTCTCTGCTCCTCGATGATAGCTGTTCTTCTGGTCCTTCCGCTTAATTTGCAGTACTCAAACTCACTGCCATGTCTTCTGAAGAAGGGAAGATTTTGTGGGAGGGCTCAACTTCAACACCAATAAGCAGACTGGAAGACCACTTTGGCAGCTCTGGTCCTATCTCTGAGGTGGTTCTTGTCAGGGACTTGTGAGACTCAGCAATCCTGGGGTTTTAATTTTATCACCTTCACCAAACCAGAGCGTGTCTCAGATGCCATGAGAGCCATGAATGGAGAGTCCCTTTATGGTCATGATCCACATGGATCACTCTGGCAAGTCGGCCAGGAGAACTAGAGGGGGTGTCTTTGGGGCCCAGGGGGGCAAGCTTACAGCTACTCTAGAGGTGGTAGGGACCAGGACTATGGGAGTGGCAGACATGATGACCTAGAAGATATGGATATGGAAGGCCAGAGTGCTCATGACCACTACACTGGAGAAAATTACAGAGACAATTTTTACAACGGAGATGAGGCATGTGTACCTAATGTAGATACACAGGAATAAAACTCCTGATTCCAGGATCATCCTTCCAAATGGCTGTACTTACAAAGATTTTTAAAGCTACATTGAAACATCTGTTTTAGTGCATCAACTTCTATTTTTGAACTAACTCCCAAGGTAGCTTGTTAAAGACATTTTAGAAAGCTCCATGTGTTTTTTAAAATTTTTCTCCCATTTGAAGACAAATCCTGGGACGTTTGTAGGGTCTGATATTTTCCCTTTTACCACTTTTTTAGTTTGGGCTCTCAGAATTACTGGTTCTGGGGAAAAAAAGATAATAATGTGCATTTAGGGACATTTTAGAAGCCTGTATACAATGTTTATCATGAGTGGGAAGCAATTTCCAAATAAAATCATAAGACATCAAGAACATGATTAGAGGTGTTTTGTTTGTTTTTTTTTTATTCGAGGTCACCACCCTGGTTACACAGAAGTTTCTTTAAAATATTTGTTAATGTCATTTCTTTTAATACTGGAAGAAAAAAATATTATGTTGTGTCTCATTTAGCATTTAGGATGTCCTTCACAGCACCGATTAAAAAGTTGAAAACTGAAAACAAACAAAAAATGAATTAAATAAAGCTAACAGCAGTTCAGGGTTACACCTGACGACTAAGAAATCATGTAAGTCACTGAGTTGTTAAGCAAACCCATGAGCCCTAAAAAACAATAGAAGTATCATTTGTTGTCCAAGACAGGTACTCACATACTCTTATCTTCATAAGAAACATATGCAGTAAATACCATTTACAGAGGAAGAAACTAGAGCTCCAAAAGATTCCACTCCTGAGGTCCCACAACTAAGCAGTACATCCAGGAACTAAACCAACTCAGTCTAACACCAAGGTCTGCATTCTTTCAACTATCCTACAGTGCCTCATGTCACATACACTCACAGTTTCAGATGATCACCTGACCCAAGGGGAGAGATATTATCATCATTTCCATTTAGTAACAAACAGTCCCAAGCTTAAAGTTAAATGAAGTGCTGAAGCACTGATTCAGACCCAGGACATCTGGCTCCAGAGTCCACACGCTCAATCATTACCTGATACCGCCATTAACGTCACAAATACCACCAATAGTTACAATGTCAGTGCTACTACCAAGCAGGAACCAGGAGATAAACATGCTATATAAAGCCTGTGCTAGTTATTTATAATTGGCATTTACCATGCTTCCTGTCTATCAACAAACTATGTGGCATCACACCACACAAATGACATTATCAGTCTTGTTTTTCTCTGTAAGCTTCTGAACTTCATCTGTTACGACTGCTTATAGATATATAAATTCCTTAACCAGGTATAGCTTTTCCACTCCCCAATTCTGCTTCAATCCAATGCCTGATTCTATCCCAGACATAATTACTTTAAATGGAGTTTAAGGAAGTCTTTGCAACTGTTTCATACATAGATATTTTCTTGGACACTTAGGCAAAAAAATAAAGTTTAAGAAAACATTTATTTAAAAATGAGCAAAAGAAAACAATATATTGAGTAAACAACATATTAAGATATACAGGTATTTGGTAAAACCTTAATTTGTAAAAAGCAATAAAATCATAATTCAGGATAGTAGTTACCTTAGCAGGAGGTAGATGATGGGACTGGAAGAGGCAAGGTGATTGCAACAATGTTAGATATGTTCAGGCTCATAAACTTGATGGCAGGTGCATGGGTATTCACTTAATTATTAGACTTTAAAAATCACAAACACACATGGGTGTATAACTTTCCATGTATTGGATACTATATAGTAAAAAGAAGAAAAAAATGTTCATAGGAAGCCAAGCTCCTCTAACCTACATAAGGGTATTTATGTGTTCCATTCCGAAGAAGCTGCACTCTCCAAACCTCAGTTTGTCCATCGCCAAAAGGAGCTTCAGCTACAATTCTTACTTCAGAAGATGCACAGGTACAAGAACTCAAGTTCATGAGTCAAAACATTTTGGTTGGCCTTAACATCATTTTCGCCTAAAATCCTTAAACTAGTAAATATTGCTTCATGTCTACCACAGCTCTAGGTAAAAAGGGGTTGCAAGTTAAGGAAACTCCTTGTTTTCTGACCAAAGAGAATTTAAAAGGAGAAACAAGATGCTTTTCTTAGCCCACTCCACAGCGCCAGGCTAGAACTCATGAAAGATTAGCATAAACGCCTGGAGAGAGATTCTTGACTGACATGAAGGGTCAGAGGAGCCACAGATCACACTTGCTCAGGGAGCAAGGTTGGGCAGGTGAACAGATCCACAGCCATAATTCTTGCCTCTGAGATGAAGCTTGGAGAGGGGGTTGCTGACAGGTAAGAACAGCAGTGGGGAGCAACCTTGTTTGCATGAGTTCAAGTCCCAGCTCAGCCCTAATACCCGTGGGACCCTGTGAAGCTCATATAACACCTTTATATTTCTGTTTTCTCAGTTCTAGAACAGGGATAATAATAGTACCTCCCAGGATCAGTATGAAAATTGCAAGAGGTAACATGTGGAGAGTGCTTAGAACTATTCATTGTGTATAGCAAGCATTCAACAAATGATAGCTGTCGTTAACTGTTATAGGTACTGATCTGAAATGACTTCTAGGATATGTCAAGTTAAAGAAAAAAGTCAGTACCAAACAATATACATAGAATGTGATCATTTGTGGAGAGAAATGTATATAAATCTATTATGTATATAGACATATATCACAAGATACATGAATATACACAAGAATCTGGTTAACAGTGGTTGTTTCTGTGGAAGGGAACTAGAAAACTAGGAGACAGGGATGCAAAGATACTTGCTTTCATTACGTATCCCACCTTTAAATTTTTTTTTAATCATTACAATTAACCTTTTAATCATTACAATTAAAAAAACATTTTTTTTAATCATTACAATCATTACAACTGTACCCTTGGGGGTACAGTTAACAATACGGTGTTCCTAAACCCCATGCAGTCAAAAAATCTGCTTATTAACTTTTGACTCCTCAAAATTAACTACTAATAGCCCACTATTGACCAGAAACCTTACCAATAACATAAACAGTCAATTAACAGACTTTGTATATGTATTATAAACTGCATTCCTAGAATAAAGTAAGCTAGAGAAATGAAAATGTTAAGAAAATCAGAAGGAAGAGAAAATACATTTACAGTATTGTATTTACTGAAAAAAATCTGAGTGTAAGTGGACCCACACAGTTTGAGGATCAATTGTTTATCCTTTACCTATTTCTAAAAGTCATTAAAATTAGCTGACCTCTTTTTAAAAAAGAAAACAATAAGCTAGGTTGATAGCAGTACAAATGACTAGGCAGGAACGGTTATACGATGTTGTAATTTGGACCTACAAAATCCAAAAAGTAGCAACATACGTGAGAAGAAACAAAAATGGCATCAAAATTCCAGGCCTCATTCACTGAGAAACTGTTGGTGCTTTTATTAGAAATGGACAAAAGAAGAGAAACTAAGGATTTGGGAGAATTGAGAGAAGAGGCATTTGGATATATTGGGTCTCAATACTCCATGAAGACATTCAGGTGGAAGAGTGGAGCAGAAATTCCAGCCACAAATCAGCAGAGGACAGAGGTAGAGGTTAAGGCAGCTGGGCAGTTCTGGCACAGAGCCACACAGTTCTCGCACAAACGGCAGAAACTAAGAGACTTCCAAGAGACGGAGAACAGAGAAGAAGGGATGTGTGGACTGACCCTCAGGACCTGCTTGCATTTATCAAGAACTTTTAGCAAATGGGATGCTTTTGGTGGTATATTTTGAACAGTATATTGTGTTCGTCACTGTTTTCACTAGACATCTTTAAATTAAAACAGTAATTGTTCTCTTTGCTTACTATTTATTCTTGCCAACAGGCAATAGGGGATGTGAAAAGATGTGGGTCGAATCCTTGTCCCACCATTTAATAGATGCAATGATCTTAGGCCATAACTTCTCTGAGCCTCAGTCAGTGTAAAAAATGATAACCTTCTCCGCAGGGTTGTGGTGAGAATTACAGAGAGGGTCAAGGACAGTGCACTGCACATGGAAGACATTAAATCATTACTACGTGAAGATGAGTCTCATAGCCTAGGCTGACTATGTACACTTACATGTGATAAAGACCAACCAGCCCTTACCTAAAGATTCAACTCTCAGATGTTCCTTTGATCCCCAGTGTTGGGCCATGAGAAGCAAACCCTCTTCACAAGCAAACACACCCCACAAGGCATCAAACAAGGAAGCATTATGTCCAGGTTTAAGGATCAGGATTTTCTAAAACTACCTTTTTTTTTTTTTAAACAAGGCTTAAAAACCTCAGGGTTATCTCTTCCCCAAAACTGCTCAAACTTAAACTTCAAATACAGAGTCCTAAACTAATTTATCTCCTTAATGTCACACATCGTTTAAGCAAACTTTTAGAAAACATACAGACCTTTAAGTGACTCCTTTCCTAGAAGCGTTTGAGATCATTTTGCATCATAAAATGATCAAATAAAATCAAATATTCTATTTTTAAGTCTTTCATAGAAGGTGAGTACAGACACCAGAAAAAGTACCTTCTATTTAAGAATAAATTTATATTTGGTCATTTTGGACCATAATCATGAGACTTCCTCCTCTGAAACACAACAAAAATATTGAAGTGGGTGATAATGGTATTATACTTAGAGATCCATAGTGAAATGTTTGAGGATGAAATAATGTGATGTCTAGGACTGCTTTAAAATAAGGGGGGGTGCATAGTGAATAGAGGAAGAAACAAAATGGACTGTATTGAAGGCAGGGTGTCGGGTAAATGGGAGTTCATTTTGCTACTTTTTTTGGTATTTGTTTGAATATTACCATAACAAAAGTTTTAAAAGTATATCTACATGACAATTGCCTCTTGGCTACTTCAAGAGTTCAAAAATACACATTTATTGGGCGCCTGGGTGGCTCAGATGGTTGAGCGTCTGCCTTCGGCTCAGGTCATGATCCCAGGGTCCTGGGATCGAGTCCCACATCAGGCTCCCTGCTCAGTGGGAAGCCTGCTTCTCCCTCTGCCTCTCTCTCTCTCTCTCTCTCTCTGACTCTCATGAATAAATAAATAAAACATTAAAAAAAATACACATTTATCCACACTGATGCACATATTTTATTAGAATTTATTGATGAGTGATAATCAGTAGATTAGTGCCTCCACAGACAGACTCATGGCTCATAGGACAGAATGACAGCTCCTAGGACAGAATGATTAAGACTAACTTATTAATCACATGTATAGCTACCATATATAATCTTAACATTTATATTTTACAAATTTACACATCTAAAAAATCTTCTCTGATCATTTGTCTCAATTACATAAGAAGGATATAAGACAGTCATAAAATTTAGAGAAAAAGTCCTAAGCATTTGGTGCCTACCATTTTTTAACATATGTGTATATTCATATATTTATATTTTCTTCTATTTTTAAGTGTAGATTTCGAATATGAACACATCTTCATAATGGAGTCTATGCAGTTATTAAAAATTATTCTAGATCTATACTTATAGACACTTATAGATACAGAAAGATGTTCACCATACATTTTAAATGAAGAAGTACTTACAAAACCATTTCAGGAATTGATTTCATATTATTGTATTTGTATATACTTAGAAAAATCTGGAAAGATACACATAAAAAATTATACAGTGGTTACTTCTGCTTTGTAGTATGCTTTTTATTGTTTTTCCCTTGTTCTTTATATTTTATATTTTTGTGTATCAATTTTTTTGTTCAAGAAGATTAGACATTTGTAATTCTTTAAAAAATAATTTTAAGAGAGTGAATAGGAAAATTATCAGTATGTGAGAATTTCATACATGAAAAAGTAATGTTTTATATCAGTGAACAAAAGAGAAATTTTTAAATTATGGGATATAAAAACCAACCATTTGAAAATCTCAAATGGATCAATATTTTAAACATGTTAAGGGAATTATAAAGATACTAAAAAAGGGAAATAATTGTAAATATTTATTTAATTGGGAAAGAGGAAATTACTTCTGAAGTATAATATCAAAGACAGAAACAATCATAAAAGGAAAAAACCTTACAAGATTTTCAATATATAAAACTTTAAAACAGCTATATGACAAAATAAATCATTAACAAAAGAGACATTTTGAAAATATATAACAAGAGGTCTAACAAATCTGTATTTTAAAAGATGAACAGCCAACAGAAAAATAAAGAACATGAATAAGTAACCCCAAATCACCAATAAACATGAAATAAACATATAAAAGATGTTCAACCTCACTATAAATTGTGTTCAGTTTTGCTTTTTAAAATAATGTCCAGGCGCGCCTGGGTGACTCAGTAGTTGGGCGTCTGCCTTCGGCTCAGGTCATAATCCCAGGGTCCTGGGATTGAGCCCCGCATCAGGCTCCCTGCTCAGCAGGAAGCCTGGTTCTCCCTCTCCCACTCCCCCTGCTTGTGGTCCTGCTCTCACTCTCTCTCTCTGTCAAATAAATAAAATCTTTTAAAAAATAATAATAATAATGTCCAAATGGGGCACCTGGGTGGCTCAGTCAGTTGAGTGTCCCACTCTTGATTCTGGCTCAGGTCATGATCTCAGGGTTGTGGGATTGAGCACCCCCTACCCCACCCAAGGCTCCCTACTCAGCGGGGAGTCGGCTTGATATTCTCTCTCTCCCTCTCCCTCTGCCCCTCCCTCCACTCACATGCACCTGCACTCTCTCTCTAAAATAAATAAATAAATCTTTTTAAAAACTAAATAAATAGAATAATGTCCAAATCTAGCACCTAAAATGAGCACTCTGATAAAATGATGATGGGAATGTGAAACTGTTACAGTTTTTATTGAGAAAAACTTATAAGTACATATTAAAAGGCTAAAAAAGTGCATACCCTTTGAATCAGCAATTGCACTTCTAAGAAATGTCTAAGAAAATAAGGATATATGCTAACTAAAATTTAGTTAAAAGGATCTTCATCAAAGAATAGAAAAAAATCAAGTCAGATAACTATCCAACAGTAAGTGATTGATCATATGATAGCAAATATATACAATGAAATCAAAGAGCCCTTAAACATGGTTTGTAGCAATGTTTATCATATGTAAAACCATCAAAAATATTCTATATAAAAAATTTGTTACACTGTATATTTAAATAATTATCAAAAATGTGTACAGACAGAAAAGTTCTGAATGGATATATTTTTAAATTTTAATAGTAGTTATCTCTGAAAGCCAGGTTTCCAAGTTTTCTTCTTCTCATCTATGTTTTCTAATTTTGGCACACTGAGAATCTTTTATCTAAAAGAAATGAAAAATGTGGGACACCTGGGTGGCTCAGTAGGTTGGGCATCTGCCTTCGGCTCAGGTCATGATCCCAGGGTCCTGGGATCGAGTCCCACATCCAGCTCCTTGCTCGGCGGGGAGCCTGCTTCTCCCTCTGCCTGCCATTCCCCCTACTTGTGCTCTCCCTCTCTCTCTGACAGATAAATAAATAAAATTTTTAAAAATTAAAAAAAAAAGCTTTTCAAACTTGCACCACGGAGGAATTGCATAGGAAATCTGAGACCATTCCTAACAAAAGTCCCCTTATCTAAGCACTTAGTATATCATATGGTGATTAGTTAGGTTTTCTGCCTCACAAGAATGGGACCTCCTACAAAACAGGAACTGAGTCTTATTCATTTCTTTTTTATTATAATGCATACTTTATTTAATGTGTGGTATAACAGTAGGCTGAATGAATGAATGATAACCTTTATCAGGGAGCTCAAAGGCTCTCCAAGACACCTAAGATTTAGATCCTGTATAGGAAACACAGACGAGTCACCTATGAAACACCGAAGGCTAGCCAAAGGGGCCTCTCAGTAAAGATGAATTCTATTTAACTAACTGCTCAGACCAAAAAATCCTGAAGTTTTCTTTGACTCCTCTTTCTTTCACACCTCACACCCAATCCATTGACAAATCCAAATGAATAAATCCTGTTCATTTGGTCTTCACACAGCCAAAATGACCTTCTAACAGGCAGATCCATTCATGCAACTCTATGCTCCAAACTCCCAATACATGTAGAATAAAATCCAACGTGTTTCCCATGGCTTACAAGCCCTGCATGATCTGCTGCAGATGCCCTCTTTGAACACATTCCCTTCCGCGATGTCTCACAGGGTTCCAGCCACACTGGCCACCTTACTATTCCTAGAACTTGTCAAGCACGTTCCTACCTCAAGGCCTCTCCCCTCTCCACACCCGTCTTTTTTCCATCTTTGCTGGGAATCCACTTCTTTTTAAAACTGACCTTACCAAAAAGATCGCTGCTTAAAAGTCACTTTATCAAAATGGCTATCTTTAACTGCTTTATTCTAATAGCAGTCCTTCTACCCTCGCTTCCTCTAATCGGCTTTCTTTTCCGTGCACCACCTGCCAATATATTATCTATTAATTTGTCTGTTGTCTATCTCCTCCACTAGAATGCCTATTGGGACAAAGAGTTTTTCTTCACCACTCAATTTCAGGCACTTTGAATAGTGCCTGTTATGTTGGAAGTACCGAATACTTACAAGGTAATTAGCGGAATAAATAAGTAAATAACTTTGGCAAGATATGTTTCAAGTTCTCTGTATAAACACAGTATCGGGGCCAGTATCTGCTCTAAACAACAGAGTTATTTCCTGAGGCCAACACCAGGAAGGGAAGTTGGAATGAAGCCGGTGAAATAACAGCAGCGTATTACTCAGTAATACTGATGTTGCTGATGATCAGGCCCAGAGTTCCCCAATCCCCAAAAGCCTCCCTGACCTCTCATCCCACTACCATTTAAAACCCACATACACCTTATTGAACTTAAAGTTTTTCTAAGAATTTCTGAACATTATTTAACAAACACTGTAAATTATTTCCATGAGGAAAAGTCAGTTATTTCATACTCTGACAACCTCCTTCTCATTAGCTAGTAACCAAACACTATTTCTTAATATGTAGCCTTGTAACATGGAATAATCATCTGATTTGCTAAAGCCACTAATTATTTCTCACTGCCCTTAATTTT
This sequence comes from Callorhinus ursinus, assembly GCF_003265705.2. Taxonomy (NCBI): domain Eukaryota; kingdom Metazoa; phylum Chordata; class Mammalia; order Carnivora; family Otariidae; genus Callorhinus; species Callorhinus ursinus. The sequence goes on from NW_027397066.1 coordinate 84,301,514, forward strand.
TCAGTAAAATGAGGCAAAGAGAGACCCTGCAAAATAAACACAGGCATTCTCAAAGCATGTGTGAGGGAAGCCTCAGGGTACCAAGGTCAGCTGTGGTCTATGTCACAAGTAGTTTGTTAACTAATAGTAGTTAACATACCTAAATTTGAGAATTAGTTATTTTAAAAAATAAACTGGACTATGGTCAGTGTCATTTACAAGCTTCACTTCCTTTCTGATACATATTTCTTGAAAAAAAGCTCATGTGTACCAGATCAGAAATGTTGCATAACCCTACTTGATGATCCTGTCATTTAAGTAAACTGTGAATGATATTCCTCATAGTCAACCACAGGAATATCATAATTTTTCAAAACACCACGGTAAGGGTAGTAAAGTTGAGAACTCAGGCTATGGAATGGAGTCAGGCCAGCCTGGGCTAGACTTCCACTTCTGCCACTTAGTTGCTGTGTGATCTTGGGTAAATTCTCTAACTTCTCTGGACTCCATAACTCCCTATCATCCATAAAATGCAGTTAAGAAGATCTACTCTTGTAGAGATGTTATGGGGGCTGGGATAATGTACCAAGTACATCTTGTCCCAGGCAAGAATGATTCAAGAATGGGAAAGCCACATGCAGCTGATGGAACAGTGCACAAAAACAGTGGAAGGTGGGAAAGTCTGTTTGCAAACCTCGGCACACAGGCAGCCAAATAGAAAACCGTCCTCCACAAGGAGTCTATAAATTGGAGCATCTGTTAAGACACACACACGTATCACGTGCCCTGAGAGGAAATGGCATCTTTCTTCATATCCCAATAGCCTTAAAAATTATTTAGCCTTTACACTAGTACTAATAATCCTAACCTTACATTTGTATGTCTCATCCTCCTCACCCTAGGAGGGTTGCATCAATCCCAAATCTGACTCGCTGAGGTCTACAAGTGAAAGAGGAAAACTAAGACATTACTGAATATAGCTAACACTTAGCAAAACTATTGTCCCCTGAAGTGTCCATATAGTAAAACAGTAAGCCCCTGCCTTATGCTTTGTCAGAACAAGTCCTTTCTATACACTCTACAGTGAACTATAGCAACAGGAAAACCGCCAGCAGAAATACCGTATGCCCTGTATGAACTTCCGCTTTCCAGAATTAGAGATGTCCCACACTGGGTCGGTCCGTCTCCACCAAGCCCGGACCCCAGAGGTGCTCTCCGCCAACAGTACATAAATTGCCTCAGCATTTCCCCGCCCCAGACCACAAGACGCAAAGGGAAAGTTAGGGCCAAACCCAGGAACACAGCCTAAAGCTTGGGGGTTGCCAAGCCGTTCCTGGGCCCCTCTCAGGACGAGGGGCATGCGGGTGCAGGTTCCGGCGGGGCGGCCGCACACAGTACCTGGATGAGGCCCCGCTGCAACAGGGCGCTGTGCACGCAACCGGGGACCCTCCCCGGCAGCTCCAGCGAGCCGTTCCCGCTGCGGATCCTCCAGCTTCCCCGCAAGCTGAGGCTGCGTCCCAAGGCAGTGGGGCCCGCTCTGCACAAGGCGAGCAGGAGAAGCAGGCGGAGGCACATATCGAGAGCGGGTGCTACTGCCCCCGTATCCGCGGCCGCGGAAGCACGAGTCCCTCGGGAGAAGCCGGGCTCTCCCTCTCGCCGCCAGGGCCCCGCCCCCGCCCGGGCCCCGCCCCCAGGTCAGCTGAGCGGCTGGGACCGCCCTGGCCCCGAGGCTGCGCGGGCTGGCGGTCAGCGCCCAGCTCTGGTGGCTGGACAGAATCGGGTCCCGGTCTGGTACCTCTGCAGGCTGGGCAATTCTCAGCGCTTGTTCCTGCTGCTCCGATGTCTGAACAGGAGGCGAGAACTGTGCAGGGTAATTGGTACACACAGATTCCTGGGCACATTGTGGCGCGCAAAGCCTCGGGGAGCTCAAGGACAGACAATAGGATGACGAGACACAGCTAGAGAGGCTCCTAACGGCTACAGAGAACCGAAACACCGAGACACTCGCCGCCTCAACTCCCCCAGATTTCCCCAGACCCTCATCCACACTGCAAGGGCCTGCCTGGTGGCAGTAACGGTCACCTCCTGCAGCTCCACAGGTGGTCTCAGAGCGTACTCCCACCCTTCAAAGAGTAAACAGTGACTAAAATTACCTCGTTCGTAGAGTCATTTTTTTTTAAATAAGACTTTTTTATTTTCTTATTTTTTTTAAAGATTTCATATATTTGTTTGACAGAGACACAGCGAGAGAAGGAACACAAGCAGGGGGAGTGGGAGAGGGAGAAGCAGGCCTCCCGTAGACCAGGGAGCCCAATGCTGGGGCTCGATTCCAGGACTCTGGGATCATGACCTGAGCCGAAGACAGACGCTTAACGACGGAGCCACCCAGACTCCCCTCGTAGAGTCATTTTGAGGGCTGAGAAAATCCGTGCACAGCGTGCAGCGTAGGGCCTGGCCCAGAGATAAACAGCACGTTATTTAATGTTAGTGGACTACGACCCTCTGTTTTTAAAAAGCCTCACAGAGGAGGCTTGCTGAGGTTGCAGAAATTTGCCCTAAATGCGCTGGCAAATTTAAAATCCTCTGCCGCTCGGTGAATGTGAGACTTGAACTGGAAAGTTTCTGAACTCACAAATGTGGACGGCACACTTTTTTCAGGTTGTTATAAGCATAAAATGAATCAGGCTGGGGTACCCAAGGAATAGCACAGGCTTATTTCAGGTTTCATTGTCACGTGGTCTACTTAAGTCCCATTTTGCAATAGGATGTAACAGTGATCTTAGGAAGGTGACACAGAATTTTACATTACATAAAATAGATTTATTCCTGTGCTGATGTTATCTCCCTTGTTTCCATATTTAGGAGGAAGCCTTTGAAGAGTTCTCCCTTCATCAAATCTGAGCTTTATTTTGGCTATTTACAATGACCCTGGAATTGCCTGAATCTCTAGACACAGGGCAGTATTTTACTTTTACAGAGTCATTATTTTTCATAAGCCTAGCATCTTGGCTTTAGGGATATTATGGATTACTAGTCCAAACCTCTGGTTTTACATCTGAGGGAACAGAGTCCAAAGCAGTCAGGTGACTTGCCTGTCATACAGTAGCAGACAGGACGAAAATTCTCCAATTCTGGCTTAGTCTCCTTGTAGTAGAGCCTATTGATATTGAGAAGGCTCTGACTGGCTCAAAGCCTTCCTCACTTCAGCAGCGTTCTTTTGATAGGAACAAAGCTCTCAATTCAAATAATATGCCATAACTCAGTGCATTAAATAGTCAGCCCTGGTCTGTTTAAAACTAATAACAAGACATAACAGCAAGAGTAGTAAAGGAATTTTTTCATAAATCTCAGAGATTCCATTAAGCCAGGTCAAAGGAAAACTCATCCCAGCAAGTATGCTTTGATATATTCTGTTGTTCTATTGGGAAATAGTTTAATGTGGCGCCTGGGTGGCTCAGTCAGTTAAGCGTCTGCCTTCAGCTCAGGTCATGATCTCAGGGTTCTGGGATCGAGCCCCAAATCAGGCTTCTGCTCAGCAGGGAGCCTGCTTCTCCCTCTCTCCGCCCCCCGCCCCTACTCATGCACACACCCGCTCTCTCTTAAATAAATACATAAATAAATAAATAAATAAATAAATAAATAAATAAAATCTTTTTTAAAAAAAGAAAAAATAATTTAAGGAATCTATTTTAAGAAAAAAAAGAATACACACTTTTCATTTCTCCTTTCATTCCAGGACACAAACAAGGCATGACTTGGATTGCTTCACCTTGAAATCAGAGAGCTTTGAGAAAATCAATCCCCTAATAAGTATTCTGCCTAAAGTTTGGATTGGCACAGGTAATATGACAAATTTTCATTTTGTTATAGGATAATTTTTTGTCCATTATTTCCAGGAAGAATAAATCTTATTTTTAGCCATAAAAATTTTTACCTGAAGTAATTTAAAGCCACAATATGAAACACAATTTTAAAAAGTAGTCACAAGTCCCTACACTATATAAATGGATTCTATTTTGTCATCTCATTTGATGCTTTCTTTTTTTTTCTTTTTTTCTTTTTTTTAAAGATTTTATTTATTTATTTCAGAGAGAGAGAATGAGAGATAGAAAGCACGAGAGGGAAGAGGGTCAGAGGGAGAAGCAGACTCCCTGTCGAGCAGGAAGCCCGATGTGGGACTCGATCCCGGGACTCCAGGATCATGACCTGAGCTGAAGGCAGTCGCTTAACCAACTGAGCCACCCAGGCGCCCTCATTTGATGCTTTCTAAAATTCAAATTGTTTAGATCAAACGATAGTTTCCTGGTTTAAAAAGACAAGGCTTACAGAAGTTAAATGATATGCAGGGTCAGCATCCTGCTATAGAAGACCAATGAGGGCTTTTTGGCTCACATGACAATGCTTCCATCATCTCTAAATATATGAAGTTGGTAAACTCATTAGATTAGAACACCAAGGTATACCAAGGCCAAGGACGTTCCAATCCCATGAGATAATTACATAAATTATAATGAGGGGAAGAAAAATGACTCAGAGTGTCTGCTTAATCCCCAAGGCTAGGGATAGTAGGCCAGAAGTATCTCCCTAGAAAGTTATACAAAGACCTCTTAAACTCAACAGTAAATTCACAAATAACCTGGCTAAAAAATGGACCAGAGACCTTAGCAGACAAGTCACCTAAGAAGATATACAGATGGCAAATAAACATATGAAAAGATGTTCCACATCATGTATCATCAAGGAAATGCAAATTAAAACAACATGAGATACCCCTACACATCTATTAGAATGACCAAAATCCAAAACACTGACAACACCAAATGTTGACAAGGATGTGGAGAAACAGGAACTCTCATTCATTGTTGATGTGAATGCAGAATGGTAAAACCACTTTGGAAGATACTTTGGTGGTTTGTTACAGAATTAAAAATGCACTTACCTTCTGATCCAGCAATCACAATGCTTGATATTTACCCAAAGGAGTTGAAAACTTATGTCCATACAAAAATATGCAGGGGCATATGGGTGACTCAGTCAATTAAGCATCTGACTCTTGATTTCAGCTCAGGTCATGATCTCAGTGAGATCAAGGCCGGGCATGGAGCCTGCTTAAGATTCTCGCTCCCTCTGCCCCTCCCCCACAACTCGTGTGTGCATGCATGCATGTATGCTTGCTTTCTATGTAAAAAAAAAAATTAAAAAAAATACATGTGGATGTCTATAGTAGTTTTATTTGTAACTGTTAAAACCTGGAAGCAACCAAGATGTCCTTCAGTAGGTGAATGGATAAGTAAACTGTGGTATGTCTGAACAATGGAATATTATTCAGTGCTAAAAAGAAATGAACTATGAGCACTGGGTGTTATTTGCAACAAATGAATCATTGAACACTACATCAAAACCTAATGATGTACTGGGGCACCTGGGTGGCTCAGTCGTTAAGCCTCTGCCTTCAGCTCAGGTCATGATCTCGGGGTCCTGGGATCAAGCCCCACATCGGGCTCCCTGCTCGGCAAGAAGACTGCTTCTCCCTCTCCCACTCCCCTGCTTGTGTTCCCTCTCTCACTGTGTCTCTCTCTGTCAAATAAATAAATAAAATCTTAAAAAAAAAACCTAATGTTGTACTATATGTTGGTTAACTGAACATTAAAAAAAAGAAAATAAATTTGAAGAAAAGTGAGTAAAAAAATCTTATGACCAATAAAGATATCATATAACAGTGTATTACTATGTATTATATAGAAAATTTTGACACAAAAATGGTGTTTGTTATTTTGATAGCATTTCAAAACTACTAAATTAATCTTGAAAAACAAAAGAAAAAAACTAAAAACAAAACAAACAAAAAAAAGAAATGAACTATCAAGCTGTGAAAAACAGGGAGGAAACTTAAATGCATATTACAAAGTAGAAGAAGCCAATCTGAAAAGTCTATATAAAATATGATTCCAACTATATGACATTCTGAAAAAAGTAAAACTATGGAGACAGTAAAAAAGATGAGAAGTAAAAAGATGCCAGGGGTTAAGGAGGGATGAATGTATGAAGCACGGAGGACTTTTAGGGCAGTGAAACTACTCTGTATACAGAGTATACATACAGTATATATAACAGTGGGTATATATTGCTATACTTTTGTCAGAACCCAGAGAATGTACAACACCGTGAGTGAAGTGCAATGTCAACTATAGACTTTGGGTGATAACGTAGGTTCATCAGTGGTAACAAATATACCATTGTAGTGGGGGATATGAAAACGGGGAAAGCTGTGTATGTGTGGGAGCAGGGAATGTATGGGAAATCTCCGTATTTTTCATTCAATTATGCTGTTAACTTAAAATTACTCTAAAAATAGTCTATTAAAATATATATTTCTAGAAATTCCCTGGGTCAAAGAAATAAGACTTCCTGTGATTTGTCAGGTAAAGATCTTGGAAGTCATCACTGCATCCTAAAAATAAGTAAAAAGCTGAACTGAAAATCACTAACTCTTCATAGATCCCTCAGAGAATTCAGGTGACAGCAAACCACTACCCCCAAAACTGGAGAGATAGGTGGATACAGAGAATCACAGCTTACCAAAGCAGAAACCCAAGAGCAGAAAGCTCCTCAGGAACAGATACTAGGGTAGGAAAACCTAAACTATAAATGATGAATTGCTGGAAGTTGAGAGTTAAAAACTCTATCAGGGCCCAGTCTCAGGGGGTTACCCCATGCTTTTGTGAGTTTTGCTTTCTGGAGCTTAACCAAGTTCTCACACTGAAGATTAGAGAATAATGCCCTGATGCTTCAGCAGGGGGAGGGGAAAAGGAACCATTTTGAAATACATCAGACTAGTCTGTTCTTCTTAACAGGACCTGCCATCAAGAGAAACTATTTAACCAAAGCCTAACTAACCCTTTGGGGTTTTATCAGGGTCTAACCAACTTAGAAGAAGGGAAATACCAACTCCAGCCCTCTCTAGCTATCCTGCCCACTAAGGAGGTGAAAAAAAAATGAGAAGCTCTTATGAAGTTCATAGCTCAAGGCACAAGCTCACTAAAAACCTAAGCCTAATCATAGGACTATAGAAAGTTTCCCCTCTCTTGGGGCACCTGGGTGGCTCAGTCAGTAAGTATCCGATTCTTGATTTCAGCCCAGGGTCATGGGATTGAGCCCCACAATGGGATCTGCACTCAGTGTGGAGTCTGCTTGTCTCTCTCCCTCTGCTCCTCCCTCCTCTCTAAAATAAATAAATAAAATCTTAAAAAAAAAAAAAAGCTTCCCCTCTCCCCACATCCTCCCATCATATTACCAAAGGCCTATTTACCACAGTTCCTTTCACCCAGAACACCATGTATGGCTTTCAACAAAAAATTACAATGCAAAAAACACAATTTAAAGAGGCAGAGCAAGTACTAGAACCAGACTCAGATATGGCAGGGATGTAGGATTAACAGGCCGGGAATTTAAAATAACTAACTATGATTAATATGCTAAGGGTTTTAATGGATAAATAGCATGATAGAGCAAATGGGGAATGTAAGCACAGGGAGTCTAAGAAAGAAATTCTAAGGAAGACTCACAAAGAAATACTAGAAACTAAAAACATGGAGAAAAATGAAGAATGTCTTTGATGGGCTCATTAATTGACTAGAGATGGCAGTGGAGAAAATCTCTGAACTTGAGGATATGTCAACAGAAACTTCCCAAATCAAAAAGTGAAGAAAAAAGACTGGGGGAGAAAATGGAATAGAATATTCAAGGACTGTGGAAGAACTTAAAAAGGTGGAACAAACAATGTGAATATGAGGAGAGGAAAAAGAGAAAGGAACAGAAGCAATATTTGAAGAAATAATGACCAAGAATCTGCCCCGAATTAATATCAGAGGACAAATCACAGGTCCAGGAAACTCAGAGAACACCAATCGGAATAAATGACAAAAACAAAACAAAACAACAACAACACCCAAAGAAATACAACTAGGCATATCACATTCAAACTTTAGAAAACCAAAGATAAAGAAAAAATCTTGAAAGAAGCAAGCAGGGGGAGAAAACCCTACATTTGGAGGAATAAAAATAAGATTACATCTAATTTCCCTTCAAAAACCATGCAAGCAAGAAGACAGTGGAGTGAAATGTATAGTGTTGAGGGAAAAAAAAAAAAAAAGGATTGCCAAACTAGAATCCTGTATCCTGCTAAATTATCCTTCAGAAGTGAAGGAGAAATAAAGATTTTCTTTATGAGGGAGTATGTTGTCAATATACCTGCCTTGCAAGAAATGTAAAAAGAAGTTCATCAGAGAGAAAGCAAATGATACAGTTTCAAAAACTTATATCTACATAAAGAAATGAAGAGCATTAGAGAAGGAATAAGAGAAGATAAAATTAAAACTTTTATTTTTCCTATTCTTAATTAATCTAATAGATAACAGTTTGTTCAACATAATAACAGTGACAATGTATTTGATGATTATAGCTTGAATATAAGTAAAATGATTGCCTATAATGACACAAAGGACTGGGAGGGAGGAACTAGGAATACTTTGTTATTGTAAAGCACTTGCACTACCCATGAAGCAGTATGATGTGTTTTGAATGTGGACTTTGACAGTGGAGTTGTAAAAGGTATATTGCAAACTCTAGGGCAACTATTAAAAAAAAGTTTAAAAACAATAATTCATATGCTAATTCAGTAAGTAAAGGAAGTAAATAGTGTACAGATTGTGAGGGAAGATATAAAACTATCTTTGTTTACAGATGCTATGATTGTGTATGTAGAAAATCTGAAAGAACAACAAAAACCTCTGGGACGAGTATACAATTTATAGCAAAGCTGCAGGATACAAGACTAATATACAAAAGTCTATTATTTTCCTTTATATCAGCAATGAAAAATTGGAATTTGAAATAATAAACGCAAGACTATTTACATTAGCACCGCAAAAATGAAGCATTCAATATAAATTAACAAAAATGTATAAGATCTATATGTAAGCCTACAAAACTCTGATGAAAGCAATCAAAGAAGAACTAAATAAGTGGAGCGATAACTCAATGTTCACAGATAAGAAGACTCAATATTGTCAAGAAGTCAGTTCTTCCCAACATGATTTATAGATTCAATGGAATCCCAATTAAAATCCCAGCTAGTTATTTTGTGGATTTTGATAGACTGATTCTCAAGTTTATAGGAAGAGGCAAAAGGCCCAGAATAACTAAGACAATATTGAAGAAGGCAAACAAAATTGAACACTATCCTATCAGGAGCTCAACTGGTTTGGGAGAAAGGAGCTGCCAAGTGTTGGAACAACCAATCAAACCAATAAGGAGCCAAAATGAAAGTAACAGTGAAGCCTTTAAACACTTACTGTGATGGTATGAACAAAAGGCTAAAACAGAGAAGATGCCAACTCCCCCCTGCATCATTTCCCCCATGAAATGGCATACCAGTTGAGAGTCAGGTGGATCAGCAGAGATGTGGGCGTTGTCTCACTGTTGAGGGAACCCTGAACAAAAGGCTCTGGCTGCTTTATGGACCCTAGGGGGAGAGAGGAGAGGAAGGGCTAGGAGTAGAAAATTGCTGGGTACTGAGTCTAAGTAGGGATAAATGTGTTTAAGGTTTCCCACTTGTCCTGCCCAATAAGGACATACCAGCAGAGTCAGCTGAACAAGACATTTGCCCAAGATCTCAGATAAAGAGACCTAGGAATGAAGTTACAGGGGCTGGGAATGTAAATATGTGAAGAGAATGAACAGCCAGAGGGACATCAGTTCTTCACAGCAACTCCCTTTAGAGATTGTAATACTTGGCTGTATACCAAGTCTGGTATGGGGGGATGGTTTTCTCCCATGAGGCCTGTCAGGTAAAACCTTGTAATTGCCTATAGTCAGGCCTGAAAAATTACACTTACATCATGCGATCCAACAAATCTGATAGTCCTGGAGATTTATCCATGGAGGATATAGAGAGTTTGGGGCAAACTCCAATAGTAGAGTCACGGTGTAGATCCTTATATTCTGGAACAAAGCTATGTACTTCACCATAAAAAACCTACTCTGAAAAATATGTCCTAGTATGCTACTGGGTCTTAGCAAAGACCAAACTTCTGACCATGGTACATTAAAGGACTATGCAGCCTGAACTGAGGATTATCAAATCAACCAAGTCATAAAGGTGGGCAGAAGCGTCAATGTCCCATTGTATGTAGGAAGTGATATATTCAAACTCAAGCAAAGCCCAAAGGACTCAAGTAAACTACATGAATAAGTGGTCTAGCCTTCCATGTCACTTATCTTTGCAACACTGATGACCTCAAGGGGAGTTCCTTATGACCAACTAACAGAGGCCTGATTCACATGTAGGTTGGTGCAATGTAGATTGGAACTAGCCATGAAAGGAGAGCTGCCAGCCACATTACAGCCCTATTCAGGAATGGCCCTGCCTGACATTGGTGAGAGGAAATCTTCTCATTACACAGTGTTGTGAGACCTATGTTTGACTTTTCACTTCATGTGAAAGAAAAGCCTGGGCTACAGTTCTATATTGAACATCTGAGCAGAGCCAAAATGTTTGGTTGGGGCCTTAAAAGGGCCTCAGAAGAGGAGTACCTGGGTGGTTCAGTTGGTTGAGTTTCCGACTCTTGATTTCAGCTCAGGTCATGACCTCGGGGTCTTAAGGTTGAGCCCCATGTTGGGCTGTACGCTCAGCAGTGAGTCTGTTTCTCTCCCTCTCCTTTTGCCTCTCCCCCTGCTTGTGCTTTCTCTCTCTCTCTCTAAAATAAATAAATAAATCTTAAAAAAAAGGGAACCTTAAAAGAAATGAGGGTGGAAAATAGGTGACATGGAGGTCTGGGTAGATAATATGCGGATGGACACAATAGGCGTGGGTACGACACACGCAGTTTTGTTGTTTCTCACATTAATGCTCACAAGAGAACACGTACCACAGACGAGGGTCTTGAAAATCAAGTTCACAGAGAGCCCAATTCTATGGATTTTAGCCAGGCTCTGTGTGCACCACTCCAATACTTGACATTGAGCATATGAAGAAAGTGATCATAGGAGCAAAGATGAAAGCCAAGCACAGACACAACAACATGGGATTTCTCTCACCATAGATGATCTTACTTACTGCCTTTGCTGGCTGCGCAACCAGCCCGAAGCAGAGACTGAGGCTAAGTTCTAGATAATGGTAGCAGCCAGCCACCTGTTGGCAGATTGATTATACTCAACCCTTTCCTCCTTGTTGGAGCCATCAAATTGATTTACTGGAATTAATACATATTCTGAAAATGTTCTGCCTTCCCTGACTGCAGTGTCTCCATAGCACCATCCTAAAGTTATAGAATTCTTTCTTTTGAAATGGTATCCCTATGACATTGCCTTAGAAAATAGACCCACTCAATGTCAAAGGAAATGTGAAGATGGGCTCATGAACTTAAGAATCACTGATTTTACCAAGTACCCTATCACCCAGGAGCAGCCATCCAGAACAAAACAAAACAAACAGCAAAACAGTGGAAATTTCAGCTCAGGTGTCAGCTAGAGAACAGTATCTTGTGAGGTTGGAGCCCTTTCCTTCAGAATGCAGTATATACACTGGTCTCTCGCCAATATATCGTGCTATGTCTCCCAGAATTAGAACACTCAGGTATAAGAACCAAGATGTAGAAGTAGCTGTTGCCTCTCTCATCATCATTATCAGTGACTCACTAATGGAATTTGTGTTTCCTATTCCTGAAACTGTTGACTCTGTTAGGTCAGAAGTCTTGATTCAAGGGGTGAGAAAGTTACAGGGTTCCACCCAGTTGGAAGTGTGACTAATATTATGGAGTCACTTTGGGTTCCTCTTACTACTGGACAAACAGGTAAAAAAAAAAAAAAATAGAGTTAATGTACTGGCTGGGGTAATGAATTCTGATTACCAGGTGAAGCTAGAGTTGCTACAGCCTAACGAATGCAGGGAGGATTATGTTCGGAACCTTGGGGAGTCAGTGGAACATCTCTTACCACTTCCATGCCCAGTGTTAATTGTCATTGGGAAATTACAATAATCATAACCCAGTAGAATCAAAACAACCCAGCATGCAACCTACATGGGCCTCAGTAGCCCCAGGACCCAGGCCTAAATCAGTCCCATGGTTATTCTGGCTCCTGTCATCACTTTAAATCTCAGATGAGGCACCATGCCACAGAAGCTAGAATCAGACATTCCCAGCAACTGCCCAAAGGTGCTTTCCTACTTTCTCTGACTCATTTCCCTTTTCCTACACTCTCACTATTCTGGGATTGTACCTCCCAAAGAAAACATTAACAATTAAACTTTGCCTCCATCTCTGTTTGCTAGGGAACTCCAACAAAGACAATCTTCTCTCTCAATTTCTATTCATTAGCTTACTTGATCATTCTAGGCTGTCCAATAAAAATTAGACATCCAGAGCTCTTCAATAGAAATATAATGTATGACTCATAAGTAATTTTACAATATCTAGTAATCACATTTTTAAAAAGTAAAAAGAGGGGCACCTGGCTGGCCCAGTCAGGAGAGCATGACTCTTGATCTTGGGGTCATGAGTTCCAGCCCCACGGGGGAAGGGGGTAGAGATCGCTTAAAAAAAAAAAAAGTAAAAGGAAACAGGTGAAATCAATTTTAATACATTTTATCTAAACCAATATATACAAAATATTATTTTAACATGTTGAATATAATTATTAGTGAGATATTTTACAATATTTTTCAATATAAGGTTTCAAAATCTATTGTGAATTTTATGCTTACAGCACATCTCAATTTGAATCCTAACTTTTGATCTGTATTCACTATCATAAATCTACAGTGAAAAAGATTCACGTACCAATTTGTTCTGAAATATCGGGGGACAATTCTCCATGGATCTCGTATTTCTGAACATCTTATGAGCAGAGGCACTGGATACTTTTGTTCTGGACTATCTTGTAAAGGATATTTGTATTTCAAACAGCCTTGGAAGAAGAACACCCACCCATGTCTTAGTTTAGGTAGTCAGGCAGAGAGCAAGTTTTCCCTTCCAATGGCTTTTTGTTCTATTTAGGCCCTCAGTGGATTAGATGATGCTGAGTCACATCAGGGAGGACAATCTGATTTACTTAGCCTACCGATTCAAATGCTAATCTCTTCCGGAAACGTCTTCACAGACACACCCAGAAATAATGTTTAACCAGTTATCTGGGCATCTTGTGTCCTAGTCAAGTTGACACAAAAAAAATCAACCATCACAGTGTACAGTTCAGTGAGTTTGGCAAATGTATATACTCGTGTAATCACTACCCCCATTAAGAAACAGGACATTTAATCCTAGAAAGTTTCCTTGTGCTTCTTTCTAACCATATCTGCCCCCCGCCTTCCCAGGTAACCACTTTTCTGATTTCTATAACCATAGTTTAATTTTGTCTCTCCTTGAATGTCATGCAAATGGAATCGCACACTATGTTTTTTTTTACTTCTCTTGTTCAGTATAATGTTCTTCACATTTATCCACGTAATTCATCCTTATTCTTGAAAGATCTTTTTCTTGGTGTAGTATTCTAGGGTGATAGTTATTTTTCCTCAGTGCATTGAAGATAATATTCCACTATCTTCTGTTTCCAAGATTTATTGAGAAATCTTTCATTTTTGCTCTTGAGTCGATCTACTTATTGTTTCTTTGAAGGTAACCTACTTTACTTGCAGTAGTGGCAGTTCTATGTGGACCCCCGGACTACAGGTGGGATGCACACAGGCTGTGCAGAGGCTTTTAGAAGTGGGTTCTGGTGTATGACACTCCAGGACACAGGAAGCTGTGTGTAGGCCATACAGGAACATTGGCTGATTTGCAAATATTGAACCACTCTTGCATCCCAGGAATAAATCCCACTTGATTGTGGTGAATGATTTTTTTAAATGATTATTGGATTTGGTTTGCTAATATTTTGTTGATGATTTTTGCATCTATGTTTATCATAGATGGTTATGGTTAGCCTATGGTTCTCTTTTCCTGTAGTGTCTTCATCTGATTTGGTATCAGGGTAATGCTGGCCTCATAGATGAATTTGGTTGCTTTCTTTCCTCTTCTACTTTTTGGAATAATTTGAGAAAAATAGATATTAACTCTTTTTTCAGGGTTTGGTAGAATTCCCCTGTGAAGCCATCTGGTCCTGTACTTTCAATTGTTAGAAGTTTTTTGATTACTGATTCAATTTCATTGCTGGTAATTGGTCTGTCCAAATTTTCTATTTCTTCCTGCTTCAGTTTTGGCAGATTGTATGTTTCTAGGAATTTATCCATTTCTTCTAGGTTGTCCAATTTGTTGGCATATAATTTTTCATAATATTCTCTTATAAACCTTTGTATTTCACTCTCTTCTGGCCTGCAAAATTCTGCTGAAAAATCCGCTGATAGTCTTATAGGGTTTCCCTTGAATGTAACTATTTTCTCTTGCTGATTTTAAAATTCTCTCAAAAAATAAAATAAAATTCTCTATCATTACTTTTTGCCATTTATTTACTATGTGTCTTGATGTGGACCTCCTTGGGTTGATTTTGCTGGGGACTCTCTGTGCCTCCTGGATCTGGATTCCTGTTTCCTTCCCCAGATTCAGGAAGCTTTCAGCTATTATTTCTTCAAATAAATTTTCTTCCTCCTTTTCTCTCTCTTCTTCTTCTGGGATCCCTATAATATGAATGTTATTAGGCTTGATGATATTGCTAAGTGCCCTAATGCTCTTTTCATTTTTTTTCTCTCTCTCATGTTCAGCTTAATTGCTTTCCATTACACTTTCCTTCAGGTCACTAGTCCATTCTTCTTCCTCCTCTAGTCTACTATTTATTCCATCTAGTGTATTTTAAATTTCATTTATTGAGTTCTTCATCTCTGGTTGATTCTTTTTTTTATGTTTTCTACCTCTTTGTTAAGGGTTTCCCTGAGGTCCTTCACTCTTTTCTCAAGTCCAGTGAGTATCTTTATTACCATTACTATATATTCTCCATCAGGCCTATTACTTATCTCCATTTCATTTAGGTTTTTGCTGTGATTTGGTCCTGTTCTTTCATTTGGGACATATTCCTCTGTTTCCTCATTTTGTCTGTCTGTGTCTGTTTCTACGTATTAGGAAAGTCAGCTATGTCTTCTGCTCTTGACAGTAGTGGCCTTATGAAGAAGAGGTTCTGTAGTGCCCTGCAGTGCAATATCCCCTGTTTACCAGAAACTCACTTCAGGGATGTCTCCTATGAGTGTTGCATGCACCCAGCTGTTGTGACTGAGCTGCTTTTGCCTTCAGTCCAGTTATCAGCAATGGCTCTCTTTGCCTATTTTGGGCAGGGTTTGGCCTTTGTGTTGTTAGTGGGCCAGTCTGGGGCTGCCTTGGGCTTGAGTCAGACCGCATTTGCCAGAGATGCAGTACTACTGATGGGGGAAGGGACCTGGAGTGGAGGCAAGGTAGGTAGTGAGTATTGGCAACACGCTGGTTCCTGCAGGTGGCCTGTGTGTTTATGGGAGGGGAGGATGAGGGAGAGAAATGGTGCCCTCCAGCTCTTTTGTTCCTGGAGAAATCTCTCAAAGATCCCTGCCCCTCCAGCACATGCTCTGAGATTAGTAAACAAATCTCCCTCAAACTGCTGTTCTGCTCTATCTCTGTGAGACTGCTGTGCTATCTCTTGAAGGGTTGGGACTCAGTTTCCTCCTGCCCTCCCAGCTTTCCCACTGGCCTGCTGATTTTTTAAGTTCCAAATTTTAGATTTCATTGATTTTAAGAACTTGTGAAATTTGGCCCTCAGGTTTTCAAGGCCCAATTGGTATGGGGATTCATCTTCCCAGTGTGGGTCCTCCATGACTGGTGTGGGGTCTGCTCTTCTCCCTTTTTTTCTCCGTGGCATCCCTCCCTCCTGCGGACAGTCCTGTGGGTCCATTTAGCTCCCAGTTGTGTCTCCACACTTTCTACCCTCTTTGATGTGGCCACCTTTCTACATTTAGCTGTGGAGAGTCTGTTCTGCTAGTCTTAGGGTCATCTTCTTGGTTATTTACACTGATGTGGCGGTTATCTAGTTGTATCCATGGTACAAGATGTGCTTAGGGTCCTCCTACTCTGTCATCTTCTTTGTGCTCTTTTGCAATTCTCTATGAATTTTAAAATCATCCATTTCTGCAAAAACAGTCATTAGGATTTTGATAGGGACTGCATTGAATATGTAGATTGCTTTGAGGATCATTGCCATCTTCACAATAATAAATCTAATCCACAGTAGGGTCCTCTTACTCTGTCATCTTCCTCAGAAGTCAATATGTGACTTTTCCTGTCTGGCTTCTTTCACTTAGTGTGTTTTCAAGGTCCATCCACATTGTAGTATGCATCAATACTACATTCCTTTTTAT
This sequence comes from Callorhinus ursinus, assembly GCF_003265705.2. NCBI lineage: Eukaryota > Metazoa > Chordata > Mammalia > Carnivora > Otariidae > Callorhinus > Callorhinus ursinus. Next base: position 84,317,862 of record NW_027397066.1, read on the forward strand.
GGCCAAATAATATGCCATAATATGAATATACTACAATTTGTTCATTCATCCATTGTTTCCACCTTTGGCTACTGTGAATAATGCTGCTATGAACATTCATGTACAAACATTTGTTTGAATTTGTTTTCAATTATTTGGAGTATGTATCTAGGAATGGAATTGCTGGGTCACGTGGTAATTCTGTGTTTAACTTTTTAAGGAACGGCCAACCTGCTTTCCATAGAAGCTGCATCATTTTTTAAAATTTTTTTATTGTTATGTTAATCACCATATATTACATAATTTGTTTTGGTGTACTGTTCCATGATTCATTGTTTGTTCATAACACCCAGTGCTCCATGCAGAACGTGCCAGAAGCTGCATCATTTTACATTACCACCAGCAATGTAAAATGGTTCCAATTTCTCCAAATCCTCACAAACACTTATTTTCCATTAAAAAAAATTATAGCCATCCCAGTGGATAAAAAGTGGTACCTTATTGTAGTTTTGATTTGCATTTCTCTAATAACTAAAGGTGTTGAGCATCTTTTTCATATGTTTGCTGGCCATTTGTAGATCTTTTTCAGAGAAATATTCAAATCCTTTGCCCATTTTTAAATTGGGTTACTTGTCTTTTTGTTGAGTTTTACAGATTCTTGATATATTCTGCAAACTAGACCCTTGTCAGATGATTTGCAAATATTTTCTCCCATTCTGTAGGTTGTCTTTTCACTTTGATACTGTCTTTGGACATACAGAAGTTTATAATTTTGGTAAGTCCAACTTACCTATTTTTTCTTTCATTGCTTTTGCTTTTGGTATCATTTCTAAGAATTTATTGCTAAATCCAGAGTCATGAAATTTACTCCACCTGAGAGTTTTATGGCTATAGATCTTACATTTAGGACTTTGATCCATTTTGAGTTAATTTTTGCATGTGATGTGAGGTAGAGGTCCAAATTCATTTTTTTTTTTTTTGCATGTGAATATCCACTTGTCTTAGAACTAATTGTTGAAGAGCCTATTCACATTGAAAGGTCTTAGCACCCTTGTTGAAAATCAATTGACCGCAGATGTGTATGGGTTTATTTTTGTATTCTCAGTTCTATTTCATTGGTCTGTATGTTTATCTGTATGCTAGTACCATACTCTTAATTACTGTAACTTTGCCGTAAATTTCGAAACAGGAAGTATGAATCCTCAAACTTGTTCTTCATGATTGTTTGGTTCTTTGTGCTCTTTTGCAGTTCTCTATGAATTTTAAAATCATCCATTTCTGCAAAAACAGTCATTAGGATTTTGATAGGGACTGCATTGAATATGTAGATTGCTTTGAGGATCATTGCCATCTTCAGAATAATAAATCTAATCCACAAACACAAGATGTCTTTCCATTTATTTAGGACTTCTTTCAGAAATGTTTTGCAGTTTTCAGGGTACAAGTTTTACGCTTCCTTGGCTATTCCTATTTTATTCTTTTTGATGTTATTTTAAACGGAATTTTTTTATTTTTTAAATTAATTAATTTTTAAAATTTATTTGACAGAGAGAGACACAGTGAGAGAGGGAACACAAGCAGAGGGAGTGGGAGAGGGACAAGGAGGCTTCCCGCTGAGCAGGGAGCCCGATGTGGGGCTTGATCCCAGGATACTGAGACCATGACCTGAGCCAAAGGCAGATGCTTAATGACTGAGCCACCCAGGCACCTCTGGAATTTTTTTAAAATTACATTTTCAGATTGTTCATTGCTAGTTATAGAACTACAATCAATTGATTTGCGTGATATCTGTACCCTGCAATTATGTTGAATTCCATTTTTAGCTCTAATAATTTTTTAAATTGTTATTCTTTAGGATTTTCTATATCATGTCATCTGTGAATGTATAGTTTTACTTCTTTCTTTACAATTTTTGATGACCTCATAATTTTAATATCTGAAATTTTTGCAGGTCACATGGCTCCCATTCATGGTGCTATATTCCTTTGTATATATTTTTTTCTTTCTGGTATGTACCTGTGAACTATCACTGAGTCCCTGCAGAGTGTTTGCTTCTGCCAGTACCTGGCTGCTCTGATTTGGAACTATTTTAAAAATTCAATCTTCTTGGGGCGCCTGGGTGGCTCAGTCATTAAGCGTCTGCCTTTGGCTCAGGTCACCATCCCAGGGTCCTGGGATCAAGCCCCACATCAGGCTCCCTGCTCCGTGGGGAGCCTGCTTCTCCCTCTCCCCCTGCTTGTGTTCCCTCTCGCTGTGTCTCTGTCAAATAAATGAATAAAATCTTAAAAAAATTAAATCTTCTTTCTAAAAAGATATTTTGCTTGAGTTTTCTGGGACCACCTAGGTAGTAAGATTTAGGGCTGCAAATCTTCACAAAGGCCTATTACTGCAGATTCTGAGAAAATATTCTCCTGCCACAGAGCACCAATGTTCAAGAGATGCAGACTCCTCCCTATACGTATTAGGGAGGGGCTTCTCTCACTTGACACCACTCTTCGGATGCATTCTGGGCTTCGCCGGGGTCACAAAAATTACAGTTCACTTGGTTTTTCAAGTGTTTTTGAGGTGAAAGTTGGGTTTCTGGTTATATTCTGCTTTCTTTTTGGGCTCCTGGCTTCAATTTGTTTTTGGCTTGTGAGTACTCCTTTCTTGACTGATTATAGACACATTAAAAAAAATTGTTTTTCCCAGGATCTTTTTTTTTTTTTTAAAGCCGAATGCAGACGCTTAACAACTGAGCCACCCAGGCGCCCCTTTCCCAGGATCTTTAGTTGCTTTTTTACAGGGGAGTTGGTCAGCATAATCGTCCATACTAATGGAAAGTGAACTGTCCATCTATTGATTGTGATGCTATTTTTCTTACAGTAGTCAGAGAGTAAAGAAGGTTCCATTCATTACATCAGTCCCCCTTATCTGTGGAGGGTATGTTTCAAGACCTCCAGTGAATGCCTCAAACTGCTGAAAGTATTAAACCCTCTATATACCATGTATTTTCCTATACATACATACCTATGATAAAGTATATTGTTATAACTGTATAAGAAAAGTTACGTGAATGTGGTCTCTCAAAATATCTTACAGTACTGTGCTCACCCTTCTTGTGATAGAAGAGGATAAAATGCCTGCGTGATGGGATTAACTGAGGTAAATGTGACATACTTAGGCTACTATTGACCTCCTGACGATGTAACAGGATGATCTGCTTCTGGACCACAGTTGACGAGGAACTAAGACTGTGGGTAAGGAAGAACTACTTTTCTATAGTATATTGTAGTTTTTTTTTTTTTTTTTACTTTTGGCGTTAAAAATATAGCAAGAAATATTTTTGGTAAAGTCCACCGTTTAGACTTTAAATATTTGGCCACCTAACAATGTGCCTGGCAGTCATCACTAGATTGAGGAATATAGCAGAACAAAAACAGACAAAATCTCTAACAGAGCTTACATTCTGGGATAGGGTTGAAGAAACAATAAATATTACATGCAAGTTGTATAATATTGAATAGGCCATGGCACACTCTACAATGGCAGGGCTGTTGGTATTTCATGAGGAATAGTTGAGAAAAACCACTCTAAAGTTTGACATGTGAACACTTATAGAGAAGAGGGAGCCGTATGGCATCTGAGGTAATTCTAGGCAAAGAGAAGAACAAGGCAGACATCTTAAGATGAAAGTCCTGCATGTTCAAGTCTCACCAGAGGCCTGTGTGACCGAGCTGAGGGAGCTGGGGAGTGGTGGAGCAGAATATGCTGAAGCAGCAGAGGTGGTGGGAAAAGTCATTACAGCTTATAGTTCACCTTAGTAATTCCGGTTTTACTCTGAATGAGATGGAAAACGGTTAGGTTTGCAGTGAGGACACGTCATGTGGCTTAAAAGGATTATTCTGGGTGTTGTGTGTGGGACAGACTGCTGCAAAGTAAAAAGCAGGGAGGACCACTGAGGAGGCTATTGCAATAATCCAAAAGGTGATGGAGCATTATACCATGGTGGCAGCGGTAAATACAGGGAATAAGTAGATTGAGTAAAAATTAAAAGTAGAACTGAAAAAAAAAAAAAAAAACCTGAAAGGATTGCTGTTTAATTTGTGTGAGAAATCAAGGCTGATGCCTAGGCTTTGGGCCAGTGCAACTCAAAGGAATGTTTACATTTACTGAGGCCGAAAAGGGGTAGGGGTGTGTGTATCTGTGTAGAAATCAAGTAGGTTTTAAGGTAGCTTTTAGGTAGCCAGGTGGATAATGAGTAAGGAGCTATACAGTTTAGGAGAGATAGCTGGGAGGTCAGCAAATGACAATGGTTAACTATGTTCTCTTAAGCAACCAGGGCACGAAAACTCCAGTTGTTTGGTCTTGACACTATTCAAATTTAACATAGCAACAAGGTACTGAGTTATTTAAGAGGCTCACACAATAGTATGCACAATGAAAATGAGTTATTTCATAAAACCATTTTCAGTACAGGAAAACTGATGGCTCTTAAAATTTTTTAAATTTCATCCAGAAATAGTGCACAATTTGGATAACTGACAATGGGATCTTAACTAAAATTCCATGTAAAAGAGCAATTACTAGAAATAGTGTGCCAGAGTTAAAATTCATAAAAAAATTCTCCAAAATGCAAAGTATCAAATAGTTATAGGGTAGCAGGAAAGAATGCAAAATTCTCATTACTGGGGACCTAAAGAAAACAATCTTCCTAGCCTTTCTAGAAAAGTTCTTTTACACAGTCTTCCATAACTCTTGAGGGGTTGGGGGTGCAGGGGTGGTCATGCTTTTAAATCCTGTTTCCAAATACCTTTACAATTTATATTACGTTGGGGCTGTTGAAAGCTTTAATAGCTACTTTTGAGTATGTTCAATATATGCTAAATCCAGTGAACACTGCAAACACCCTAAACATGAATCCTTACCCTTTCACTAAACTCCCTCCCCCCAAAAAAAACCCAAAAAACTACTAAGCCATTTTAGGCCACAGAATGAGACCAGTGTTCAAATCCTTGCTCAGCTTTTCAACCAACACTTGGCCAACTTTTGTACCTGGTTACTCTTTAAATACTACTTGGCCATTGGTTGAATTATATATACACAAATAAAGCTAAATGTCATAAATTTGAAGGTCACTGGGTTAGACAAATTAATTGTAGGATGTTAATGTTAAGTAAATGTGTAAAACCACCTATACTTCAAAGTGCTATAAATTTGTCAGATATAAAGTGGAAATGTAGTATTTGGGCATCCAACAGTTCTCTTATCCCTATGAAACAGCAAGAGGTGTCAAAACACTAGCTATAGGGCTCAAGGACTGCTGCTGTGGGCTGTCAAGAGCTAGATTTCAGAATCACTTGGATGGCTTTTTAGAACAGAGCACTGGGTTTCTCAAATTTTCTCAATCAGTAGACCTGGAGTGTGGTCTGACAATTTCCATTTTAAAGAACTTCCCAAATGATACTGATTACTAGTCTTTGAACCACACTTTTGAGAACTAGTCTTAATTCTTTATAGACCACAGTTTTATAACTGCTATTTTAAGAGGTTCAAAATAGAACTCACACACAGTATTAAAGTGTGGATTTCATGTCAGCTGGAATTACTGAGACCAAAGTGTCTTTAAACACAGACTTTAATGGTAACAATTCCTTTAAGCTCAATTAACCTTAGCTATTACAAGTGTTAAGCAGATGTCACTATTAAGACAATATTCAGTGACTTGTACTGGTTTCCTCATAAAATAGAAGACAAATTCACTTAAAAGTGTAATCAACAATCATTTAACAGTTTTGTTATGCCAACACAAAACATGGCTAATTTGAGTTACCTCCAAAATCACTAACACAGCATGATCAGTAACTGAAGCATATTTTAACTAAGCCATTAAAAAAAAAAAAAGTGAGTGTTTCACTACCCCTGAGACCACTAGTTAACTGTGGTTCATACTTTTAAAAATTGTGAGTACACCCACACAAGAAAGCAAACAAGCTTTTTAAAAAATCTGGTATCACATTGCAAACTTGCCCAGGAAAAAGGAGTCACTTAAAATATAATTTACCATTAACAGGTCACATGGACTATACTTCTCAAAGATTGAGAAACTCAGTATTAAAAATTTGAGTTTATGCATGAAAAGATCTAGGAAATATGTAAGAACCAAAATCAATTTTTAATCTAATATGCATCCAGTCCTACACACGGCACTAGTAATGTATATGGGGGAAAAGGGCAAATTCTTGGATTCTTTTGAAGGTTTCATTGGAGATGATCTCAAGTCCGGTGTCCATACATTCAAAAATGTTGGTTTTCCAGGTACTTTACTGTTCTCTTAAACCTGGAGAAGCCATTATGGCTTATTCCCTTAGAAGTGACGTAAGAAATGTTGTAGAAAGCATCAGATACAGAGAACTGGACACATCTAGTAATTATTATGACAATCAATGGTTTTAAGTCATCTCTATGAATACGTAAGGTTGTCTAAGGCTAAAAAAAAAAATCAACTTGAAAGTCATTTAGGAATTCAGAAGCTCTGACAAACTGTTTATTCACAGCTGGCTTTCAGTGATATGCCTACTAAAGCTATTACTTTGAGAGTATAGAATCAGAAGTAATTATTTTGAAAACAGAGCAAAAGAACAGTATTTCTTACCTTATGGAGCAGTAGGCTACTAATTTTTCATTTGCAATTTGAATCCAAAAGAGCTTTAACAGTATGACATCTACTTTTAAGGAGTAATTTTTTAAGTAAAAGATGAAATGAAAAAAATTCACTCGTTGGAAAATTGTATAGCTGGGTTATTTCTCAATGAAATGCTTAAATTACAGAATTAACAAAGTCAGAACATCTTCGGAAGGCATGCATTTCACTTGCAGTTTAGAGAAAAACCTTAAGTCAATAAACCATGTCCAAACTACGTATTAAAATGTTTATAAAAAAATCAAGCTTTAACATTTATTTTATATCTAGCTTTCCACATCTGTGTGCAGACAAGGAGTAAGATTGCACATAAATGTAAGCAGTGCAAAAATGTGGAAGTGGAGAAAAGTCACAGATGTGCTAGAAATCAAATACAAGATTTTAAGAAAGCAATGGACAAATCAAAATAACTAGGAAAAAAATGAAACTATAGGGTCAGGATTAGGAAGGGTGAAGAATGATAATGCCCTTGTTACTACAGAAGTTAGTGGCACAGATAGCACTTGTCAAACAAAAAATAATCCAATAGCATTGACTTTTATTCATTCATGTTAAGTCACCTGAAATGATATTTGTAGCATTTAAATGCTCATTAATGTAAATGGCTGAACAAATCCATTTCAATGGATATTCAATATCCCACATAGTTAAGTCACTTCAACACAGCCTCATGACAACTCCCACACCAAAACAGTACTTTATTTTGTAAATTTTGACCCATTATTACTCCCATGTTATGGTTTTTTCAGCTGTCAAGTGTACAAGGTGAAGAAAAAAATTTAGTTAGATGGGGGTTGCACCTGGAAAATAAACTTCAACTCCATATACATGTTTCAAAACTGCTGGGTCCCAAGTCCATCTATGAACTCCAGGGCTGCCAGGATCACGTGCAGCATACTAAAGCTACACTATCCGAATAGCTTATTAATTCTGCATAAATCAGGTCAATCAATGTGTCAACCTGTAACAGACTGTGCACTTTTAACTGAACATGGCAAAATATTCACTCTTTTGAACTTTACATCATCATTTGATGTCAAACAATGAAGCAAATCCCAACAGTATATACAAAAACAGCTTTGCATTTACAAAAGATTGTTTCCCATACTGATTAATTCAGGCAGCTAACTCATTGGTTTATGCAACTTTATTGAAGAAAAATAAATCAATTACTAGCAGAGCTATTAGTTGATCACTCATCCATTGACAACTTGCATCATTTATTCAGTGCTATATTAAACAGTGTATTGGAAGATAGATTAACTAATAGCTCCAAGCCTCCTAACAATTTAAATGAGAATTACAAAATGTTTGAGACCCTATTTTGGAATACAAAGGGTGTTTGACTTCCAATTTCCATTCTCTGTAGAACAAGAACAGGTCATTCCTTTATTGACATGCATAAAATACATCACATTTTCTGTTCTGCTGATGCTATAAATTCAATACCAATTCTCCAGCCACATCAGTTATGAGCATAAAGTATATCATGTAACCTCAAATCTCTAACAGTGGAAGGCTTAAAAAAAGACTGGATGCTAGAATAATGCTGCTTCCTTTGATGTGACAACTGAGCATCCATCTCCCTCCCCCTCAGATGATTTCTTCAGCATGTTAGAGCAGTGAGGAATGGTTTTAGTCTCATAACCAAGTTAGAGTGAAGACATTGGCCACATAATACACATGCTCCATTTTTAAAAAAATTCTGAATCTTGGGCAACTGTTCTCTTGTAACTACTTTACAGTTTCTAAAAGCAGTTATTGTCCAAAGCTGGAAGAACTTAAGTCTTCTCAGATGAGCATGTGAATGAATGGAGGGAGGTAAACAAAAAATAAAATTAAAAAAGATGAGGTCTGATAGGGGAGCAGCCGGATAAGAAAATCAAAAAAGGAACAGTAATTTAAAGTTTATTCCAGCTATAATGCAGGTTATTCTGACTTTAAGGTAGCATCACATGGCATACTTCTGAGTCCATTCCCGAGATATTCTGTTGTACCTGTAAATAAAGAAGATGTTACTTAAAAAGTTAAAAATGAATTCTTAATACTTTAAAGGAAAGATTGCTATTTTACCTCCAGACTCATCAGAGTCATCTCTCATGGTTATGATTAGAATTAAGCCAACGGAGAGAAAAAGCATTGGTACTCAAAGCAATGTGGGAAATGGAAACCTTATGCTTCCAATACAATAAAAATATTTTAGTAAACACATTTAAGGTGGCATTGATATTGGGGAGGCTAACAAAAATCAAAGACCTTTTCTCTCCCCTACCACCTAGCTAAATGTTCTATTTGAAATTCTAAAATTAGTATCCATTCCAACAAATTTTAACATTAAAAAAAAGATTTTACAGTTCATCATGGACTTATGTCTGAGTACAACACAGATTCTGAACATCTATAGAAATTTCCATCAAAGCTGGAACCAAACGATTTTATGTGAAACGACCTTGAGAAATTACTAGAGCCTGGGTAATACCAGAAAATACCTTTGAGATTTAAGTACAGGTAGAAGATTAGACACTGGGGAGGGTGCAAAAAGCAATTTTCAAGAGGAAGGTGGGTGGGACTGGTACATATGTGTTAATTAGAACACTTATGTGTTACTTTTAGAAAGTGTGGTGATTGGAGCTAACAAGCCCCACTTGAGACCTAATAAATGGGAATCTCTACTAGGAGTACAACTTAGGGGCATCTGTTTAAAAGATCAACAGATAATTCACACAAGAGCAACGTTGTTTATTACTGAGGACTTCTCTAATATTGACAAATGCTATCAATTTCTCCCTGTATTATATCCATGCCATAGGCTACTTACCAAAATAGTGATAACTAAGATACATCAAGGGGCACAAGAGAACTTTTAGATTTGTATTTCTGTTTAAAGTTTGTAAAATATTAACTAGCTTCATTTCAAACCAAGAACTAAACATGGTTCAACCATTTTTCTAAACTTTGGCATATAGAAGTTCTTTCTACCATTCATGGTTACCTCATTTAAGGACACCCTCTCAAAAAGCCAGCACTTTAAAACAAAGGTTTCATTTAGCATACAAGGAGCCACAAAGTATAGTTGATATTAATACATGCTTGTCAGTAATGAACATTTAGTTTAGATGCTTAGAAGCTTTATTAAAAGTGTTTTCCCCTTATATTATTATTTCTTGGCCAAATTTGAACTGAATCACCACATTCCATATAGTACTGGTATAAAGGTTAAATTGTGCCAAATTTAAAATGTAAATACCATAGTAGTTTGAAAAAGATACTACTTAAACTTTAATTTCTTACTAGTGCTATATAGAATTGTTTTGCCATGCAAAAATACTCTCAAGCAATAATAACTACTGGGTATACTTTCACGCTAAACAGAGATCAAGCAGTTAACTGTACAGTTTTCAAAAAACTGTAAATGTTACCTTTTGTTAGTTAATAAAGTGCCTTAAAACATGCAGCACTCAAGTGCTGGCAGTACCATGAATAAGTGCACCATAGAGTGCAGATCCTCTTACCCTACAACATAGCGTATTTCTCTGTCCACTCTCTTGCTAACCTATTGTACCTAATTGAACAAGTATACTTAGCATTAATTATAACATACAACAAAGTTATAATGGTGAAGTCGTACATAAAGATAATTCAAATATTTGAGAAATTTAGACAAATTTTTATAACAGTACCAGTGTTTCAAAAACATGATTGGGTAAAGAAAACTTTGCTTTCTTCCCAAAAACTTAGTGACAAAGCACTGAACATGTTAGAAAACTAGAACGTTTTAGAGGGGCTAGTCACTGTCACATAAACTAAAAAAAAAAAAAAAATTCCCATTTCAAAAACTACCTTTCTGTACATTTTAACTACTATCTTACCAGAAATACATCACCAAATCTTCTTGGCATTGCCAAAACTTACAAGAGTATAAGCCTAGCTCATTAAGATAAATCACTCTTTATATTATTTCCTTAAATTACTACATACTTACTTATCTCTGTCTGTTTTATAGATCCGTGCAATCTCTGGCACTAGGGGGTCATCTGGGTTTGGATCACATAGCAGTGAACAAATGGATAAAAGAACTGCAAATAAAAACAAAAACAAAGTCTGTTACCCAGCATCAGGAATTTGGATAAATAAAAGTATATTTAAAAACGTCAATCCTCAGGGCACCTGGGTGGCTCAGTCATTAAGTGTCTGCCTTCAGCTCAGGTCATGATCCCAGGGTGCTGGGATTGGGCCCCACATCGGGCTCCCCCCTGCTCAGCAGGAAGCCTGCTTCTCCCTCTCCCACTCCCCCTGCTCATGTTCCTGCTCCCGCTATGTCTCTGTCAAATAAATAAATAAAATCTTAAAAAAAAAAAAGCAAGCCAGCCACTGGTTTCTCAAATTTAAAAAAAAAAATAAATAAAAACGTCAACCCTCAGAACATTTTTAGTTTGTTCCTTAATGTCAGTGAGACAAGTCCATATAGAGATTTTGCTTCATAGGAGACAAACTCCTGGTAAATAAGGAATGCTAGAAATAGAGCTTTGTACTGCGCCAAACTCAGGAGTTCTGGGATATTCAAATGATGCTGTATTAGTTTATTAATAATCATTTTTAAAAAGTGACATTAGAATTTAAGTAACTGGAGTTTCTTGGTACTTTGAGGGGGGAAATCTAGCAAAGAATATGCAGGGAACACCTGTGCAATGTTATTCTCAGTTGTTAAGGCATGATGAAAAATTCATTCTAGGGGAGCCAGCTGGCTCAGTCAGGAGAGCATGTGACTCTTGATCTTGGAGGTTGTGGGTTCAAGTCCCATGTTAACAGTAGCAATTACTTAAATATTTAAAAAGACAAATCCATTCTCTGCCCTACCCTTGGGGGAGTTTCACAAAAACTCCAACTGCTCCATTGTGTTTTGTCTCCTTGAATATATAAACTAAAAGTACTGGTTAAATGAGTGTGGGGATCTAGCTCTATTACTAAGTGAGCCTTCTCAACTCTAGCTCTTACCCTGAACTGTTCAATATATGATCTTGGAAGATACCAAGTATCACAGAGCATGTATCTAATTCATTTTGTCTGCCTGTTATGTGCCAGACACCACAAAGTGTTATAAAATTTTAACATATAAAAGCTTAGAGCGGTTATGAAAATCTTCAAAGATAACATTACCATAAAAAGACAGTACTAATGTAATATATATTATAGCAAATATAATTTTAAACCCAAAAGGCAGGAGGACACACATAAAAATTCAACCTACATTTACAGAAACATAGTGATGATTCTCAACAGTGATAAACTTGGACCCTACTATTAGGATGTTCTTGATACTGCATCTGTATACTATCTGTATACATGCAGATCTGTAATACATGGTGTTAAGAGAGCCTGATTTGCAAGGAAACTGGAATGTATCCCAAGAAGGTGAAAAACAATTATGTCACACATGAAATTATAGCAGCATTCACCAAAACTGATTTTTTTCTTCTCCAAGAGTGATTTCAAATTCATTGTATACAAACATGTATCTGAAACACTGTCTTAATTAGCAACATTAAAAAAACCCTCATTTTTTGTACCTAAGGGATGCTAAATCAACACCAAAACCCAAAATTTACTGGAAGGCAAACTTCCTTCCTATTATGTAGTTTTGTGGTAAGTCATTTTTTTTATGTGTGTGGGGGGGGTGACAAAAGCCACCATAGTCATTCAAAATGGAGAAAGATGGAAGCACTCCATCTCTATCTGGAATATTCATGTGGAGACTAGACAACCTATTAGAGATGTCACATAATGGACCCTTATTAAAAGTAGAAGACCAAAATTAATCTAGAGACATTTCCAAGACTCTAATAATTTCAGCTTATTACTAGGTAGGAACAACCTATTAAACACAACACCTATTTAAAAGGCTTTTTATCTAAAAAAAAAAATACTGTAATAAACACAAGAAAGCAAAATCAGAATCTTCCTATAATGGAAACCAAGATTTAAAACCTCTATTAAACTTTAGATCTACCATTTTATACAATGCTTCGAAGCGAGTTGAGATGTGAGTGGGCCTAGAATTGAAAATACTACAGAAATCTATTTAAGAAACTTTATTTGCAAATAATGCCTACACCCTAATTTGAATTTTAACTTTTTCCCACAAAATCTTTAATCAATACCACTAAAAGCATAAAATGTAACTTTTTTCCTTCCCCACCTCTTACCAAAACATTGGCATAATATTAAGTAGGCCCCAAAATGAAACTTTTTTTTAAAGATTTTATTCATTTATTTGACAGAGAACGGGAGCACAAGCACACAAGCAGGGGGAGCAGCAGAGGGAGAGAGAAGCAGGCTCTCTGCCAAGCAAGGAGACTGACGCGGGGCTCGATCGCAGGACCCCGGGACCACAATCCAAGCCCAAGGCAGACACCCAACCGACTGAGCCACCCAAGTGCCCCAAACTCCTTTAAGTAGAAAGTCAGAGCAGCTCAAGACTCTAAAAATACTTTACCTTTAGAAATAGTTAAAGCAGGAGACCACTGTGATCTTAGAATATCGAGACAAATGCTGCCATTACTGTTAATATTTGGATGATAAATTCTTGTTGTAAATGCAACCTAAAATAAATAAATAAAACTTTTAAGTATTTTTCTCCAAGTAAAAATAAACATCCTAATCTGAAATAGAAGACTTTTAAGCAAGGCTTACAACACTGCGTGTTTCACACACATGCACATGTGCACGCACGCACACATACATTCTCACACTCTCAAATGGCTGAAACCTACTTATACACATTAAAGGACTAAAAATTACAGAAACAATTTTGTATATTCTAATCAAGATCTTTCAGGGGCCACCTCTCTTTAATTAAAATGGAAAATGTAACTTTGTGGCAAAAATTTTACTATCAATGATATGATGAGATATTCTGAAGGTTAACTTTGGCTCTTCAGTATCAAAAACAGCACTGTGAACAGTAATCAACATTCATTAAAAAATAAAGGAACTTCAGAATGTAAACCAAATTTATAAACCAACTCATTTAAGGTATCAAGTTACAAAGGTATGTGTTTTAGTCTGCATTTCCACTGTACATAAAATACAAATTTGATCGCAAAAGTGTTTCATCTAAAGTAACTATTATACTGCACCTATAACAGGATTACAAAGATGGCTGAAGTGCCAACGTTGTTATTTTCTATTGTTATTCATACAGGTTGGCTTTATGTTAATTGCTCTGAAGAGTCAAGGACGTTATGCTTTTAATAACTGTACACCAGGCACCTCAGTGCATTAAGCAACCCTAAGTTTTGATAGTTTATTATTATATATGCAAATGCAAACCCCTGAAAGACAGCCCATGTGAACCCCAACAACGTAGCATAGGCTGCAACAATATGGGCAAATGCACAGGAAACTAATACTTGAAGCCTACTATTACAAAAGTCAATAATACAAATCTGTATGAGCATAATAAACGGTGGAAAAAACTTCCACTTAATCTATCAGTCTTGCAACATTAAGGATAAGTCAGTACTTATCTCCATTTACAAAGTTCAAATCCAGGTCTAACTGCTCTCTTAATTAAAGGTTAAAAGTCAGCATTCTGGACTGGTGACTCAATACATATATATTTAGCCTTAATTATTCTTATTCTCTACATATACACACATCCCCAATTTAGCCTTATTTATGTAGAACCTTGATTTCTAAGAATATTCTACTCCTCTGAAATAATGCACAGATCTTATTTACTAATGGATTTTGGGGGCAAATACTTGCCTTAGGTGGTTTGAAGGGGTAGTCTGTAGGAAAATGAATTGTCAAAAAGAATACACCGCCTTGATATGGGCTGTCATTCTGTGAAAAGAAAAATTTGCTTAACTCTGATATTTAAAATATTACACCTAAATAATTCATGCAACATTTCTATTTTCTAAGCGTTTCTTTAACATGAGCCAAGATTACCTGTTTATGCTGCAAGAGTCTAAATTATTCCACAATTCAGTTCATATTACTAAAAACTACACAATCAAAATTTACTATAGAACAATGAACCCTTATTTACTTAGACCCCATTTTATGTAAGTCACCAAAGAACTGAAAAATTAACCAGAAACCAAATGTTCTAGATGCTGATTTTCACAAAGTATACTTGGCAGTAAAGTCTATATACAGTACTATATATCAAACCTGAATTTGAAAATAAGGTCTTATATTTATTTCCTCTAATGAAAGCCATATACACACACATGGGCTTTGTACCTCAACACACCACTCTGGTCACTTTGGCAAACCAAAATGTTGGCTATTGCAGGGTAACCCATAACTACCTTCAACAGGAGAAGCAAAACAAAAACAAAATAGGTTTTAAATTAAGTTTAATTCCCAACTGGCTCCTCAGAATTTTCATTCTTTAAAACGTTCATTCATTTAAGTAATCTCTACGAGCCAACATGGGGCTCAAACTCATGACCCTGAGATTGAGAGTCACATGTTCTTCCAACTGAATTAGCCAGGCACCCCTCAAAATTCTCATTTAAAAACATGAAGGTTGTTGTTTTTTGAGATTTGTGTGTGTGTGTGTGTGTGTGTGTGTGTGTGTGTGTGTGCGTGTGCACGCGCATGTGCGCAGAACGGAGGGCCAGAGAGTCTCAAGCAGACTCTGCTAAGCATGGAGCCTGACCTGGGGCTTGATCCCAGGACCCTGAGATCACTACCTGAGCTGAAACCAAGAGTTGGATGCTCAACCTACTGTGTCATCCAGGCGCCCCCAAAAGCATGGAAGATTTTTTTCAAAAGCATACTGAATTCGCCACAACAAATCAATACACAGGATTACTAGATTTGGAAAACAATGTGCAACGTTTGCTCTTCCACTTCAACAGAAAAACAAACTTTCAAGCTATAGCAGCACTCTTCCTCCTTTGTTGTTTTGCTTATTATAATCTGAGTATGAAGAACTCTCTTAGTAACATTTAGGAAACAATTCTTAGTAGAATTTTACATTTAATTTAACCAATAGCAGGAAAAAGAGATCACTGTATTCCCATTTTACAGAAAAATAAAAATGGGACTTAAGAAATAATTTAGGCGTACAAGTGGTATAAGAACCAAGACTGAAACCCAGGTCTTATGAAGAACACTAGTCAAAATGGATCAGAGTGAGGACAAAAGTCAGTGACCTCGTCAAAAACTTTAAGGTAAAAGCTGAAAACATGAAAACTGCTTAACTACTTCTGATATGCAAAGCCACCTGGTGATGTCTTCGACAATTTACAGTAACCCAGTTATTACCAACATCCATTCCTCTCCATTAGAGAGTGTATGTGCACAGTGCTAATTATAAGCCTTTTACTATGCCCATTCTGGATGTCAGGAAAGTAAAAACTTTTCCAGATCTGACACTTTAATACAGCTCATTTAATTCCCAGCCCTCTGTGAAATAGTTAAACAACAGCTGAATTAATCTAACTCAGTTCTTGGGATGCCCAGGTGGCTCAGTCTGTTAAGTGTCTGCTTTCGGCTCAGGTCATGATCCTGGAATCCCAGGATCGAGCCCCCCATTGGGCTCCCTGTTCATCAGAGAGTCTGCTTCTGCCTCTGCCCCTCACCCTGCTCGTGCTCCCTCTAATTGATAAATAAAATCTTAAAAAAAAAAAAATCTAACTCTGTTCTCTAGATCAGGTATATGTAAGGGACATGGAGAAGAATTTCTTATCCTGATGGGCAAACATTCTGGTGAAGAAGAGACGTGCAATAAAATGTTGCAAATATTATGAAAAATGAACAGGGCATACCTGCAACTTGAAGGAAAAATGTCAATTTACTGATGAAGAATAAAGTTCAAAGAAACATACAACTAGTATAATGGAAGAGCTATAATTTGTGTCCTTCTTACTCCAAAGTCCTTTCTTTTCATATTGTCTACAAAATTTTAATTCAAAAAAATAAGACTGCAAAGCAGCATATAAAAGGTATACAAAAAAAATCAAAGCACAGAATATGATCTGAATTAAATAACATACCTTTGTTAACAGCTACATTAACTGGGAACAGATGCTTCAAATGGCATAATTTTACAAAATAGACTAATATGGAAAATGTTTATACAGTGTATAATAAACTATTGAGGGTACTCCTACTAAACAGTAAAAATTTTTATAAAACCATATTACCAAAGTTCTAAGTTTTTATTCCAAGTTTCATACAATCACAAGTACTGTATCTGACTGCTTTTGAATAAAGGCAGTCTAATGCTAAGATTTAGGCAAAGCCAAATTTCTTTTCACTTATTCAAAAAAAAAAAACTTAGGGATGAAAATATTTCAGTGTTGCAATTTAACACTACAGTTCCATCAACACAAAGAGGAAAAACTGGTAAAACCACAAGATCCAGAGGTAACCAAAGTATGCTATCTAAAAAACTGAAGCTCTGTATCAAATTTATTATAAATTGAAAGCAAACAAAATAACGAAAACAAAGAAGAATACTTTGATCAGTAAACTGACCTAAGTCTTAGAAATTCAGAATTTATTCTGGATCTCTTTAGACACCTTCTACACCCTGGTTTTAACTCCAACTTGCAGTCAGAAGTTGCTCCTTCTCAGTGTCTGTACTCCTCCCCTAGGGCAACCATTAAGTGCTGGTATTCCCCCAGATCCATCTTCTGCTTCTATCTCCTGACCCATACTTGAATTTTTCTCTAGTATAGTTATTAATTCCAGGACATATATATTCAAATGCCTATAAATATTTATCCTTGGATGTCTCATGTGTCCAAAACTCAAACCACAAACCAGGAACAGATCACCGATCAGAGTAGTTATTAAAGATCCTTAAAAATCTCTTCAACTAGCTTCCTCTCCTTTATGCTCACTGCCACTACTCCATTCAAGATCTTACTATCTTTTGTTTATATTATGGCAATGGCTTACTTCTGGTATTCCTGCCTTCACTGTTTTTTTCTTCTAATTTATCCCTTACCCTAATGCTGTTGTCCTAAAACACAAGTTACATCCCTGCTTGAAATCTAGCACAGCTTTCAAGGTAAAAGTACACACAAGGTGCTTTATGATCTCCTTCCCACCAATGTAGCTGGTCTCATCTTCCACCTCTTCTCCTGAATATGCCCTCCTTACTGCACTTAAAATATTTCACATCTCCTTTTTCTCCTAGTATTTATTTCTTCCACTTGAAATATTCTTATCTATATCCTTATCTTTTTCATCTCTAGGACCATACCTACACTGTAGGATCCATAACAAGCTTAAATGTCTTTAAAAAGATAATACAGCCTTCCCTTTATTTAGCTCAATATGCCTGTTGCCCTTCTTTTATACCTTTCTATACAACACAGTTATGACTACCCAACATACTTATATAACTTATTTTTATTTTCCTCTTCCTCTAGACTACAAAGTTCCTTAAAAATGTACCGAAGGGAAGAGTTGTCATGCATCATTAGCCTTTGCAAGAACTGAATACACTTAAGTTGAAAAACAACCCTTATGGACCAGTAAGATAATACCTATGAACCAATTATTTGACCAAATGGTTTTTGCAGCTGATTTTGCTCAGGCTGCCAGAGATTACATTATATTACCCAAAAATGGTACTTTCTTCCATGACTGTATCAAAGATTAGGTGGAAGTCAGTGTGATTCTCCAAATAACTTCAAAACATCTTTCTGTCAGCTCCATTTCCAATTAAAGAAAAATCAAGTGTATAAATATCAGATGAGTTAATTTCTCCTAACTGCATCAATTGTTAATGGGAACTACCCTTACTACAAAAAAAACCCAAAAACATAAAAACAACCAAGTTTAAAAAACCACATAGCCAGCATTGCTATGTCAATTCCTTTAAGGGTTTAGTTTTTATTAGTATTTGCGCTTCCAAAGTATCCTACCTTTGGAAAGAATCAGCCAACTTAGTTATTAGAAAGAAGCATCTTGCCTCATAAATTTAATGATCAAGAACATTTCCAGACTATCGAACGCTAAAATTCAATAATTAACTGTATTAAAACTTAAATTAGATGCTCCATTCCTTTGTTAGGAGCCTTTAGTTATGTGGCACTGCCAATCACTTTTACTGACCTAAGAAGTACTCCAAAGCAAAAGTACTTTTGTCACCATTTATCCTTTCAGCAAATCTGCAAATACATGGATTGTTATGCCACCAATGGCCCTATGTTTTAGCTCATTCAATCTGCATGTCACATACTAACAAAATAAAGCAATTATTTATCTAATCGAACTGTGATGTTTTATCACAAAAATGTAATCAAAAGCCAAAATAAGAATGAGTTATTTCATTGATGACTCCACAAGGATAACTATTAACTATTTGCAAATTGGCATCTAAACAAGTGCTTATAGTTTTTGCTTTTGTTAATCAAGGAATATTTAAATAGTTCTGATAATCAATTATTTGTTTTTAAAAGCAGAGCTATCATTAAATACACATTAAAAGGTTGCTGAAAAACATTTACAGGGAACAGCCACAATCTGAAATAGGCATAAACAAGTGAAAAATGTTTTTTGAAAATAAAAGCAAATCAGGTGAACAGCTACAAAAAGGTCAGGATAAGCAATCTTCTTTTATTCTCTGGAAAATTACTAGTATAAACTACTCACACTTCACTTTCATTTACTCTAAGTATATTCCTTACCTTTCGGAAAGACAGTTCAATAAACAGTGAAGTCTCTAAGTCCAGCAGAAAAATATCACACTGGTTGCAAAGAGTTGGTTTATTATACACACCATAGAAGTCTTGATTACCAACTCTTTAGTGCTTTATTAATAATGACAACTAATTTTTATAATGAGGTCATCTTAAAGCACTATCTGGATCAAAGACGAGCTTTTATTTGGTAGAAATGTTAATGTATTTTACGGAGTACTCTGCTTTGAAAACTGGTTATCTATAATGAGAAAATTCTAGGAACTACAAATGCAAGTGCCTACAGAATCTAGGGAGGCACAATGAAGTGGATAGGATAGTGTTGAGACACAAACTCATATAAAAAAGGGAGGTAGCTGCTACTGCATCCCAAGCCATTACTGCTGTGGAATGAAGGTCTAGTCTGGCTTTTTTTGCAAAGACTGCCAACTTTCAAAATGTTCTGTGGACCAAACTGGGTAAAAGTCACACTAAGTTAACTACGTATTTTAAATAAATCATGATTTTGTTACCAAATATTTTAAAGCAAAATAGAATTTACAACAGTAAAAACAGTCCTTGAGGTAACTGGAAGTGAACAATTCTGACTGTGAGGTTTCTTAAATTAGGATAAAATTAAGAAGCTAAATATCCCCCACTACCGCCACCACCACCACGACACCACACCAAGTTTAACTTAGGTTGATTCACAATCTCACCTTTAGGTCCTAACATTTCATAATTACTCTAACTCAATCATCCCTGCTATGATTTCCCAGAAAATTTCTCTCACTAAGCACTTCATTTATGTATCAGTTGCTTCCCAACTTATCACACTTAAAATATCCTGTCTCTCCCAGTAGATTTTAAGTTCCCTAAATGAAAGGGACCATGTCTATCCTTAATGATTGGCACACAGTGGGGGATCACATTGATTGAGATAGAAAAAAAAAAATTACTGTTATCAAAATCAGAACTACAGAATAAAAACTTACTAACTTTTCCAAGAGCATTTCTTCTTTTAGAATGACAGACATCTATCTATTGACCATTATCTCACCAAGTACATTACTGACATTATGTTGAGATTAAACCACCAAGGGGGGGGGTGTGCAGATTAAGACATACATATAACTTAACTTAAGAATAGAAATCCTAAAGTGCCTTCCAAGTAAAAAAAAATATTAAGTATTGTGCAAGATACAGTCTTACCCCAGGTTGTTTTACTGCGCTCTAATTCTGTGAAATTCTTAGATGGTATCCATAATTCTGAATATTCAATTATCCAGCATATACAGTTTCTTATCTACCCAGGATAGAAAGGAATTTTGCTGTATTCAAAATATCACTTTCTACCTAAAAATATTCAAATTTTGTAAAAAAAAACTAAGGTTCTATAAAGAATCAAATATCAAAATACAACAACAAAAACTTAGATTTTCAGCAGCAACAGGAATAAGATCTTTGAGTAACACCATGGTAGAGTCAATAAATTAATTGGCTCTATAAGTAAAGGGAAGCTCTGTGACATAGCTTTACATTACTATGAAAGAAAAACTAGGATAAAGTGAAAAAATATTTGATAGGTCAGAGATGCTATATTCCAGAACCTGAATACAGGGACAGACACATAGCACATGTAACAAATGACTAATTCATTAAATTGTTATGTCTTTCAAAAACAGTACAACTATGGCAATTCCAAAACAGTACTACAATGTAATAAAATGTAAGTTAAATACAACTAGGTCAATGTTGAATTTTTAATTAAAAGCAAAATGTTTTAATTCTTAATACTTACAGGTCCCATAATTGTGGCTTGCCAATGAAACACTAGGGAAACACAAAACAAAGCTGTTATCTAAAAATGTACAAGCTTTTTTGAAATTAGCCATTAAAATCAACTTGAGAGTTACTTACTATCATCCCCAACTGGACCTGCAGAACATTGTGCTGGAGGGTCACGGGCCAAATCACTAAGTTCCTATACCAAAACAGAAAATGATGGGTCATGTAACCATAATAAAAAAAGTAAGGAAACAAAGAATTTTCACCCCATTCTTTAAGGAACATACAATCAGAATTCACATTAATAAATTCTGGGAGAGAAAGCCTAAGTAGCCATAGTCCAGATCTTGGGACAGTAGGCATAGATAGGAAAATTTTTGTTACACCAACAAAAGGCGTCCAAATAAAAAAAGTTATCAGATACTTTCATGGCTTAAGAACTTAGACAAAGCAGTTCTCAATACCCATGTTGTGTGCTGAACTTCTGGACATCTCAGAGGCCCTCGCCGTTTCTATTATCTTAAATCCTGTTATTTCTGAACCATACTAACCGCAGACCTCGTTTTCCACTTGAAAAATCTCTCATGGGGCTAGGTAGGTATCCTTTTTGGTTTGATCTTATTCCTGCAACTCAACCATGTCTTTTATACAATGTTGAGTAAAATTACAACTCTGGAAGAACCTGAAGTTTGCTCGTTGTGAAACATGCAGTTTCCAAAATTCCATCTGACCTCGTATTTACAAATATGTACTTGGCTCTTCCATGACTTGTACGTAACAAATATGGATAATGTAGTAAGAAAATTTAACTTAAGAGGATATAACTTTATCTGTATACCTATATACAAATCTCTGTAGGGATTTACAAACCCATGAGGTTATAGTGGGCTTCTAAGAAAGACAGGGAATATACAATACTGCAGGAAGATAACTAGAGCAAACATTTGCCTCTATCATATGGTCAAAATGCACTTTAGAAAATAGCCGATTGTTCAGGAGTGATTAATCCAAATTCACTCCATTAAAACAACAACAACAACAAAAACCAATGCAGAAGAGCTGTCCTTGTGGTAATCATTTCACAAAATATGACATTATGTAGTATATCTAAAACTGAAAACATTACAGGTCTATTATATTTCAATTAAAACTGGGGTGGGGGGGAGGTTGCTCTGATACACTCTAACTTGCTTCTGAAAACTCATACCACATCTGCTTTTAATATTATCAAAACAGCCAGAGATCCCAGGATTCACAATCTTAGGATAATGAAGATCAGGTCATTTCTGCTTGCCTTAGTAAATAAACCTTCATATGTTCAGCACATTTTAAAATGGGAGAAAATTCATTCCAACCACTTTTGATCCTCATCAGAATTACAGAAACTCTTGAATGGAAGTTAAACGAATGGTTAAAATAAACTATGTATGGTTTTTAGCTTAAAAATAAAAACAAACACCCTCACAAAATATCAAATGATTTTGAACCAAGTTTTGAAAACTGTATTTTGAATAAAAATAGAAATGTACTTGCAACCTGAATTGACTATCCACTATCAAGCAAATTATTTTTTCATAGGCCAGCTAAGTTTTCAATCAGCCACTTTTGTTATAATGGGAATCTACTTTATCATCTCAAAGGCATAAATATTTTACTGTAGGTAAGAATCAAGTAGTCTAGTCTAACTGCTATGAACAGAATTCTCCTGTTCCAAGGCTTATATGACAAGTTCTGTTGAACTGGCCCACCAAAAAAACATAACAAAAGTTAACTTATGCAGTCGAATTCCCTCTCTCCTTCAGGAACATAAGGGTTCAAAAGAAAAAAAAAAAAAAACCAACACCCACCCCCAACACAACTTACCTGTTCCAAACCACCCTCTCCCTCTTTTTCCACAAAGATTTACCTCCTAGTTTCTTACAGTGATCTATCCCAAATTATGTACTTATTTGTTTAAATGCCTGAAAAAAAAATCTAGCAATTATTTTTAAATAAAAACCAATCTAATGATAGGTTGATCTAACAAAATACCCAAGTGACCTTGAAACAACTTCATTATAAATACAATTGCAAGAATCTATAAAGCTGATCTAAGGACATATCAACATCCATTTGAAAATTACATTTTAATTATGAACAATGTAAGAAAATATTTCTTATAGAAAAACAAGTTTTTAAGTAAAATATTTATAAATCATTAAGCCTTTATATGCCAGCATTATTACTCTAGAGTGAAGGTCTAATTTCAGCTTTTCCTTCCCAAAATTTCAGGATCTTATTCTCAAAATAATTTCTAAGTGCCTTATTTTTCAAGTTTTCCATGATCAAGACACCTCTGAAGTAATCACCAAAGATCTAAAATTAGGCCAATTACCTTACGTACTAAAATCTACGTTAAATGCAACACTGGAAAAAAAAAATGACCAAAGTTATTTTAAGGATCAAAACAGGTCTTTCAAATCATGTACCAGCACTCACCTCTAAGAAAACAAGTAATTCTCATGACATTATTATGACCACAGCATAAGCAAATGAGATTACACAATAGTATCTTAGCAAGGAAAAAAATCTGAGAAAGCATAGTAACAAGTCATCTTAAGATGCTCTTCTATATATAAGACATTTTGTCTACTCAATAAATATCTTAACCTGCTTTCATGAAAACGCTTTTCCTTTACTCCAAAAGTGATTGTAGTTAATGGTGTTTGGTTAATGGTAGTTGACAATCACCCATTACTCAGACAAGGCTAATCACAGAACTTTGTTCCTTCAGCCTCTGATTAGCTCAAAGGGTTGGAAAGTAACTTAAGCCAGGACCTGACCTAATGAAGTCCATCCATCTCTGCCTGGTTTTTCAAATTAAAGCCAGAACACTTCTTCCTTCTCTAAATCAGGAGCTGTAAGGATGTGACCTAGAGCTGTTGGAAGGCATGTGCCCTGAAATTACATGGTGAATCCAAAGAAAAAGAGACCACATTGAGCAGCAGAGATAGTAAGAGCTGACTTGGCATATACACATGCCATTTTAGTCCCTGAGGTTGTAGCTTGCTCTGGGTTCCTACAGCTGTTTCCTTTGATCGTTAACCACTCCAGTTTCCTTCTAATAAATCCAAGGCGGGAGAAAACCTCAAGAGTGAGGAGACCCATTCTAAGTAGAGAGCTACTGGGACCCATATAGACTATCCTATCCCACTAAAGCACAATGTAATGCTCAAGTCTTGTTTTTTGAAAAACATGTAAGAAAGAAATCTAAATGAAGCAGTCTTAAAATTAAGCTAGAGGGAGCAGTCATGTGTCCTGTCTAGAAACTTTTAATCTGGGGCGCCTGGGTGGCTCAGTCATTAATCATCTGCCTTCGGCTCGGGTCACGATCCCAGGGTCCTGGGATCAAGCCCTGCATTGGGCTCCTTGTTCTGCGGGAAGCCTGCTTCTCCCTCTTCCGCTCCCGCTTCCCCTGCTTGTGTTCCGTCTCTGGCTGTCTCTGTCAAATAAATAAAATCTTTGGAAAGAAAAAAAAAAAAACAACTTTTAATCTAATCACAGAAACCAGAGATTAATTTAAATCCATTTCTAAAATGAAAAGTGCAATACTGCTATTAAAAGTTTCACCATCAAAACATTTATTCACTTATAGGAAGACTGCATTTTTGGTGTCCAGCAGGTTAGGCTTGAATAATACCAAGATAAAACACGAATGCCTTTCCCAACAGGCTGAGCTAATATAAAGTAGGCACAATGCAAAAACAAAAAACTACATTTCAACAACTTAAGTGCTTAAAATAAAGGCATTCAAATGCTTTGTGAATCCTAAAAATGTAACCACTAACCTTGCCTAGGTTTAAAAACAGTGACAACTGAGCTAGGTCTTGATGGAGAGGGATAAGCATTCCAAATAGAGAAACTCAAAGTTGAGGGTGTGAAAGAACACAGGCTGTAAAAATTTGCTTATAGTCTGGCGTACCAGAAACACAACAGGGTACAGGTAAGGAAGCAGCGCATGTGGCCACAACGGTTAACCATGGCTGGATCTTTCATGAGCTTTGAATATGTCAAAGACTATCCTAAAGGCAATGGGAACCATGGATAGTTTTGTTTTTGTTTTTTAAGATTTACTTACTTGTTTGAGACAGCGAGTGAGAGTAAGGGAGCGTGGGTGGAGGGAGGGGTGCACAGAGGGCACCCTATATGGGGCTCAATCTCACAACCCATGAGATCATGACCTGAGCTGAAACCAAGAGTCAGATGCTCAACTAAGCCACCTAAGGGCCCCGAACCATGGATAGTTTTTAAACAGGAATAAGACAAATCCAATGTGGTTATTATTTTTTTTAAATGTACTGGCCGATAGTACACTAGAAGGAATGCTTTTAATTTTTTAACTTATTAGGTCATAGCCTAAAAGTACCCATGAATCTGTGTACCCAACCTGTTAAATAAAGCTTAACATTTTTACTATACTACCTTCATATTAAAAAAAAATGTTGCAGATATAACTGAAGATCCCTCACATACTCCTCAAATTCCATTCCCTTTCCCCCACAGAAGGTAACAGATTATCCCAAATTTGGCTTCTCCACATTTTTATACACTACTAGATATGTATCTTTTTCACATATAGCATTGTTTTGCAGGTCTTCAAATTTTAAGAGAAAAAACTATGAACCTTTACACAGACCTATACCTATGTATCTCTCTCTCTATACATGTATTGTCCAGAACGTTGACTCTTAAATTTTTATAACAAGGACTTCTAAGACTGAGTAACTACTGACCTTCTATCCTCCCAAATACACATAAGCCCGCACAAAATTTTAATTTGTGGGGTATCAGACTCATCCCCATATTGTAGGAATCCCTAATACAAAGAACAGAGAAATAGGTTAACTACATTAGGAAGCTATAGCAGTAATTCAGGTGAAAGAAGAACACGAGAACTAAGTCACTAAGGATGATAAAAGATCTTAAATAACAAGCATTTTACCCTTACAACAATCTTACGGAAATAGGCCTTACTTCTACTCCACATCAGAATCCCTACTAGGGGAAAGATTGCATTCAAGTGTAGGACATACTAAGCTTTAGTTTATCTAGTAGACACTTGAAAATTAGAGGTCTAGGGATAGATTTCAAATGGCTGCTTTTTCTAAAGGGTGTCCTTACATCAAAGATGTATTTTAAAAATGTGATATGGCATTTGGCAAACTGAAGAAAAAAATTTCAACTATACCAACCCAACTTTCTATTCTACTCAAGGTGTACTTACTGGACTTAAGATCAATTTTCAATGAAGCACCTACTCAAAGAATTTTCAAAAGTAATTTTGCCTTTGGTTTTAACCTTATGAAATGACTTTAAACCTTAAACTTTCATAGGCTTTAGGGACAAAAACAATTTCTAAAATTACATGAAGAACTGAAACCGTGAGCTCTTTGCTTTCTAGTAGAGAGAACAGTGGCAAGGACCAGAGAGAACAGCTCATATTTAGCACCTGTAAAGTCTTCATACTGTTGACCATCTCTTTCCCCAAGGCCAGCATTATTAAGGTGGGTTCTTGGCCAACTATTAAGACCACTACAATAGCAAAGAGGTTGGCAGGGAGACTGGTACACACTAGCTGCTAATGGCTCCATTCATGGTAAAGGGACACTAAAATGGACCAAGGGCATACAAGGACATAAAAAAATAAAACCTCACCAAAGTTAGACATCTCTTTGCCGTGGTGTGTTCTCCTGGAGGGAATTTTCTTTTTGGATCATCTTCCTCTGAACTGCTTCTCCTGAAACCTTCCTGCACACCTGGCTAGCATGAGAACCCAGGCCTTTTCTTCCTTAGAAATACGCTTCCTTTCCATTTAAAAGCCTAAACAGACTCATAGGATAAGGAGTCAAGCAAATCTCTCTAAAAGGCACCAGAAGTACAGCTTAAGCCACGAGTGTTCTCATCTGGAGGTACATAATTACACAGTAAGGAGTCTGACCATTCCTTTCCTGGGACTCATAGGAGAAAGTCTACAGTTTATCTTGAGAAAGAACTTTGATCATTATAGTGCACAGGATCTCTTTGACAGTTGACTGTTAGAAGAAAAATCATGAAAAGGCTGAGACACTGACTCAGAAGTCTAAATAGAGTACAAATATTTGCTTCTTGCTTCTCTTGCTACATCTTATTTCAAAGAAGTGAAAATGACTAATCATAGACTATGAAGAAAAGGAAGCCAAGGTATTAAACACACAGGTATACAGAAATGATAGGGAAGTATAAAAAATGGTCTCTGCCTTTAAAGAACTTATAAATTGGAAATATAAGAACTATTTATGAATATGAAGCTACACAGCAGCCATGCCAGATCAGTGTCCAGTAAGGTTTAATGCCTCTAGGAATAACCATTTAAACATTTTGCTAAACATTCTTCCAATGATAGCCACCACTTGTATGTTAGATTAACATAACCAAAGTCAGCATTTATGAAAACAAAGATGATTACTATGGTAAAGCCAAGTTCACGGGTTCCATCCCTGAGTACAGTAATTATCACCATGTTCACAATCACTTGTTATCCCATACTCCACCATTCATCTTGTACGTTATCACACAAAGGTCATAATGATAGTAGTAGCACAGATACAATTCCCATCATCACTTTTGGGAAAACTTAGAAGTTCATGCCATCACTGAAAGGTAATTTCTTGTATTCTATTAGAGTCCATTTCTTTAAAAACTTTTGACTTAAAGACAAGATGTGTATAACTTTGTGAATCAGCACTATAAAGACAACCCTTGCCTCTTAAAACCTATACTGAGCAACAAAAGTACTACCTTGGGGGCTGGATGGGATGAGGCCATGAGGTGGGAGGCAGGAAGAGTGCCTTTACAAGAAATTTTGAAGTAAGAATCACCCTCAAGGAGCCTTTACAACCTAGCAAAATATAAAGGTACATATTCAGACCAATGATAGGACAAAATGCAGTACAATTAATTGCCTAATTAGGCAGATGAGAACTGCTCTAATTGTTCTTATGAAGATCAGGTTTACTATGAAGCAAACAATTTTATTACATTTATGTTGTGAAATTTCTATATACCATGTGTGGACACAAATGGTAAGGAAGAAAACAGCAAACATTTCAGAAATGTATCCTTACCATAAGTTATTTCAGAAGGAAGCTTGGCAAAAATATTATGGGATCTGAACAATCTTATAGAACTGTAGACTTAAGAATGAGAATAGTCACTTTAAAATCATTTTAGTTTGGAATTTATAATTTCTGAGAAATCCTAAGTTTCTTTTAGCTTAAGGATTAACAGGTAAACCATGTCTCATTGTATCACTGACAATATATTAATTTCCTATTTAGTTGTAATTACAGGTGAGACAGTGTGGTTGCTCATCTAATTAGACAAGATATAAAGAATGGGTTGAATGAATAATACTACAATTTTCTTCCTTTAGATCACCACATAAATCACTTAAAATTATTCAAGGCTATTCTTCTATAGGCACTATTCTAAATGAGCAAAACCAGAAAGCCAAATTTCAGTTCTCAGCTTTGATACATAAAAGCATACAAGACATTTCACAGATTTTAAAAAGACAAAATTAACAGCAGTCCAGTGGTGGAAAACATCCAATTATACATTAGCTTTGAAATGATAACAAGGCTAGGATGAATGTGAACAAGTACTCCATCCTAAAAATGACTAAGTAACCAAGTAGTGATTCACAACTAAAACCAACAAAGCCAAAATATGACAAATCCAGCTATGAAAAGTTGTCTGAATGATACAAGATTATGTTGAAAGTATTGGTGATGTTTAAGGGAAAGTATAGAACACTTCATTGAATTTTTTCCTTCCCCAAATAACAAGGCAGAGGGTAGTTTTGAGAATCTTATCTACCAAGGTTAACTTGGCTAGTAAGTTATTCACTAAATGCATCTGTTCTTAATTACACTGTTCAATTTTCACATAAAATCATTACTGTTGTAGCAAAACCAAATCAAGAACACAAGTTTTCCAGTTAAAGAATGAACATCCTTTAACTTTGCTAATTTCAAAATAGTTTGACACTGAGAATTAAGTATAGTTAGAAAAACCACTCCAAAATGACAAAATATAATATAGGTAAAATATTTAAACTATCTTTAATAATAATGGGTAAATCTGATAATATGACTAAAAATTCCCTTTTAATTTCTTTTCAATAAGTGTTTCTCATACTTGATTTATATTCTCGAAAGGTAAGTTGTACAAGGTGACAAACACCTAATTCGTGTGTTTATGTGCTTGTTTCTTCCACTCAAAGCAGAGATTCTCATGGGTAATGACAAGGCTTCCCTTATTTTTTATCTCCTGGGACTAGACTACTTTGTCAAACAGAGCAAAACCTCAGTTAAGTATTGATTAAATGAGTATCCCTAGGTCTGTGGATCTTAACCATTGAGGGAGGCCTCAGAATCACCTAGGGGACCTTTCAAAATTACACCTGTTCCCAGAGAAAATGATTCCATAAATCTGCTAAGATCCCATATACTATACTCTTTAAGATCTCTGCTCAATATCCTGATACACAAATGCAACTCATGTCAAAACCAACAATAACATAGTCTATAGAATGCAAAAGCCAATCTAAGATTTGAGACTTTAATCTGAAAACTTTTATGTCAGTAGTAGAAACCTAGTATCTTCTTTACTAGAAAGGGATCATTATAGTCAAAAGGATTTGGAAAATCTTCAAGAATTGACTGCGTATTAGACTAAAAAGGGGTGCTGAATCCTTGAGTTAAGTAACATATAACCTAACAACAGATACAAGTAGTAGTTTTCCCCCTAGTTCTATAAGAGTATTCAACTTTGTATTTGTAGGAACAACGAAAACTAGAATACCGCACATGAGGACGATGAAAGCAATGTTAAAATAAGTCACTCTTAATAATAAAATTAAACACCAAGGTCACCATGATTAGCATCCATGAGTCACACAACCATCCCACAAATTTAACTGGCTACAGAAGCACCTTGAGGGTCTTAAATAAACCCCTGCAAAACCATGTATCCAGCCTACAGGCTCTTTGGGGATAAGTGTATTTTAAGATACCCCTAGCAATTACTTGGCACATGGTAGTTCCCATAGTCCTTGAAGAGACTAATCAAAAAGAAACTCATTCCTGCTTTCAAAACTTAGGTTAGTGAACAGCTTAGTTCACAAGCTAGCTATAACCTGAGAGTAAGAGTAAAGTCAAATCCCAATTATTTAAATGTGAACTGGGAAAGGAGAGCAATAGCTTATCTCAGGTAGCAAGACCAAAAAACATTCATTGAAATGGTTCAGAATAGCAGAACAGCATGTAGTTTAAGAACTTAAGCTCTTGAGGTAGACTATCTGATTTGACTCTCAGTCACTTACTGGCCGTGTGACTAGACAAGGAACTTAACCTCTCTGTGCCTGTTTCCTTATGTATAATATTGAATGGTAAAGAGCATCCATCTCAAGAGAACTGTTTTGAGGATTAAATGAGTTGATTCTTATTAAGGGCTTAGGAACAGTGCTTGATACATAGTACATGCTAAGTCCTAGTTATTATTAACAGTACAATAATGCAAAAGAAAACCTTTTTGATAACCAAAAACCTAACAGATGACAAAACATTTAAGACACATTGTGGAGCCAGACTGCCCAGGTTCAAATCCCAATTCTGCAATGGTCTAAAACTCTGGGGGTTTTTTGACCTTTCTGTGTCTCAGGTTTCTAATTTTGAAATGGGGATAACAATTTAATTGTACCTACTTCCTTGAGTTGTTGTAATATTAAATGAGTTAATACAGGTGTCTCAAATAGTTCTGACACTTTGCAAACACTCAAAACATTAATTCTCTAGGCTCAGCTCACATATTTTACGTAAAGTTCTTTTTAAACTTCCCCAAAATACAAGCACTGTAGTTATTCTGTTTAATAGTAGTAAAATGGTCTATGGTCCTCAAACACCACTAATCAACTTGGGAGTTCCCACTTTTGATTCTTGCTGTTTAATAAATAGCCCTATAAAACCATACTACGGCTTATTAAATAAATAATATAGTAGAAAACCAAGTAAAATTATTGATAAGGCTGCCTGGTCTAAGAAATACTCAAACTACTGCAATGTAGCTTTAGAAAAAAACAAATCCAAAGGCTTGATCAGATGACTACTAATGGCTAAAAATATCCCAATGATAAGCATTTCAATAAAGTATCAACAAGGAATACGGACATCTTAGTATTTGGAATTTGGGAGCTTCAGACAGTAAATTCAAAACAAAGCGATACATGACACAAGAAATATCATACTAACATCAATGCCTACTTGACCTCATATTTCTAGAACAGAGGTCCCTAAATGAGCCATTTCCCTTTAACTGTCTACTCACTAAAATTGTTTGGATCTTGGATTTTTTGTTTTTTCTTCAAGTTTCATCACGTGATTGTGACACTAACAGCTAAATACCAAGCCACATGCCTTTCAAAAACTTTCTATAGGTTGAATTAACAGTCCCACATAAACACTGTTTCTTCCAATTTGGAAACTATTATGTCCAGTTTCTGTATTTCGCATACTTTCAAAATATTTAGAACTGAAAACAATCTGGTATTAATGAAAAGTACTAAGCCAGGAAAGTTCTTTAATTAAAGTTTCTGAAGATTAAAAAGTGACATTAAATAGCAGTAATAATAATCTGAGTGCCATGTGCTAGGGGCCTGTTCAAAGCCACACATTAACCTCTTTAATCCTAAAATAAACAAAATCTAGAAACCTAGTTTTGCTCACTGCTGCATCCCTGGTGTCTAGAACATACTAGGCACTGAACTATTCATACCTAACAAGTATTCATTTTAGAGAGGCATACAAATAACTTGCCCATTCCTAGAACTCTTAACTGGAGTATTTTTACCCCAAAGTTCACATTCTTAATTATACTATATTGCCTCTCTAGAGCTTTTAAATCAGTAAGTGGTGTCACAGCAGCTGGGTATCACCTGTAAAAGAAAAAAAATCAATGAGACCTTCCTTTAAAGTGTTCTGTTCCACACGCATAAAAAGCTATGGATTTGAAATTATTCCACATCTTAGTAACCTCATATATAATTCTCATATATAAAAGGTTTTGATTCATATTGAACGTTAAATTCTTTATATTAACTATGCTGTAAAATAGGACTGTGCTTCTCCAATGTATTGCTGGCCTTAGAAGTGGTCAGAGATGCTTAATCCTTTTTACTTTAAATCTTAACTCCCCCCAATTTTTTCCTTTCTTTTTCTATTCTCTCAAAAACAAAGATTTAAGTTTATATTTCACATAAACTCACAATGACAATGCAATGATGGACTAAATCAAAATTCAAGATTTCAGCCTTAATACATTGCGTGAAGATCTGAACCATCATCTTTCATAATACGCTTGGTCAAATAACTACAAAGTTACACGTATTAAATAAAATTAGGCAGCATCAGGTCTACTTAGTAAAGCCAAGTCCTTGCCATTCCTTCCACGTAGAACCCCCTTAAAAAAAAGTAACCCATCCAAACCGAAGTTTCTAACCCACAACCTCCTCTGTCTTCTAGTTTTAGTAAGGCTGAATTTATTCCATGACATTTTTTTCAAGTTAGCTGTAAATACTCCACCCTCCTCGATTGTGCAAGAACCAAACACACCACACATAACACAAGTTACAAAAAAGGGAAATAGTCTCAGAGTTTGAATATAAAGTCTTGAGCAGGTTGTCTTAAGAGCTGTGTACAATCTGATGTCAAAGTTATCATTTAACAAAGAATATTATTTCATATTATTACGAAAAGAGATGCCGGAAAAAGCCTGAACCAGTTAAAGCAGCCGCCATCTTAAAATGCGGGATAAAGTTAGAGCAAGAAAATGAGACTAAACCACCGGAGGTGGAGGTTCCGCTTACCCCCCATCCCGAGCCTCGAAAAATCCTATTTTTTCAACTTCTATCGACAGTTTAGTATCAAACCACGTTTTAAGTAGCGAAACAATCTTCTGCGAGTGTTATTAAATGAGCTGAGGCAAAAATAGGTACACCGAACCTTCCTTTACTGCCTTCACACCCCTAGTCCCCCCTTCCCCCCCCCAAAAGAAGGGAGCTTCCAGAAGCCTTTTACATCAGTTCCCAGTGTCCCTCTGATAAATAGCTTCGGGTGAGAAGTCTCTAACTACAAAACACAGGAAGTAGTTACATAGTGTCAGCCCATCTCCTCCCAGCCCCACTTATTCTTCTGTAACCTGCCCAGAGTCGATGAAGTTTGACTAGGCTCATTCACTAGATTTCAGCCGCCAAAAGACTTCTACACCGACCCCCCAATTAAGTTCGGGACCCGCCAGATTTCAATGATCTTCTCCCCTGAGTTTATGATTCTTCCCCCTAGAAAACCCAAGAGCCTTTCTATTACAACTGAAGTTTTTAAGCACCGAGAATAGGAAGCGCCATGACATCTGTGGGAGCGTCTCTCGGCAATTCTGACCCTCAAACAAGACGAACTCTTCTTTTAGAAGCAGAACCGAAGCGCCTGAAATCACTCTTCCCCACCCCTAACTTGCATCGATTCCACCGAAACATACTCGATACACCTCATTCGCCACAAGTGTTGTTTCTAGCTTTAAACCTCATTTCTTTAAAGTACATCTGCGTTTCCCATCCCCCAACAGAAGTGACCCAAGGAGGGACGTTTTCGTAATTATACTTCCTCCCCACCCCCACGCTTTCCTCCGAGACTAAGCCTTCCTTTCCTCCCACGACCCCGTTCCCTTCAGCCCCACGGGTTACCTTATTAATCCGTTTCAGCGCCATAGTCTGTGCTTTTCGTCTGGCTCCTCACTCTCTCGGTGTGTGCTCAAAGGTCCGGCCAAAACTCTTGATTATCCGGGCGGCAGGGAAGGATTGTCTCTTCGTCTCACACCGGCTCTGCCAGACACAGGCGCCTTTTGCAAAAACGGAGCAGATCAGCACTCGTACAGGCCCCGGAGAGACCCTGATGAATCCAGGTCCCTTAAAACGGTCGCGATCCGGGGTGGGTGGGGTGGCGTGGCAAAGCCACCAACAGCCTCTATGCCGTGCTTCGGCCCGAAGAGGAGGCGAGGGTGACGGAAAGAGCGGAGGGGCGGCTACAAGTTTGACTTCCCGGCCTCTCGAAAGGAAGAGACCCGGGTGGGAGAGGAAGAGGCGTAGGAGAAAGGGGTGGGTGCGGGGCAGGGTCCGGAGCCCAGCAGAGGAGGAGCCGGGGCCTAGTCGGCGCTATGCCGGCGTCACTAGGGCAAAGAAAGGCTAGGGGGGAGGGGGAAACAGGAGACTCCGGACTGACGCCGGGCTTCTTTCGGTTTCTGCTCAAAGGTGCAGCCAAGGAGGGGAAGGAAATAATAGAGGAAAGACTTGATGTGTGTTGCTGTCCCCGCACCTACAGCTATTCTGTGTCGGCCCCTGACGCCACCGTACACTCCGCCTTCCAGCGCGCTCCCGCACGCGCCCGCCCAGCCACCACCACCACCACGCGCCCGTGCTGCCCCTGAGGCTCCGGCTTGGGCGCGAGGACGCGCCCATTCCCCCACCCCCTTAAACAGGAGAGGCCCTGGCTTCCCCAACCTTCCCACCCTACCCCACCCAACAGGCTGGTCACTCAAGCCACCCCAGGCCTGTATTTCCCCTCTTACCCGGCCGGCCAGTGGGCCGGCCTCCCTTCCCTTCCCCTAGCCGTCCACACCCATGCGTACAGAGGGGCCGGGGCCTCCCTCAAGCTGCGGCCTCGGCCTCCTCCCCGCGCGGCAGCTGGTGCCTCCCCGGCCCTACGGGGCTCACGCGCACGACACAGCCACAAGATGTCCGCTCTGACGGAACTACTGCCAGCTGCCACGCTCCGCCCCTCCCCCCTCCTCCTGCCTCTTCACCGCCGCGTATCAGTCCGCCAACGCCGCCGTCGCGAGCACAGGACGAATCTAAGGGTGAAGGGGAACGGTTTACTTCCTACGTCCAGGGCCGAGTTTATCTGTGCTACCCCCTTTTCCTTCTTTTCGGAACAGCACCTTCTTACTAAACAGATCGGAGATTGGACTGGGAGGGCGGGGGCCGGAGGCGGGTCATGGGCTGGGGGGAAGGGTGGACGAGCGACGGAAACCCTCAGATTCAGAGAAGCATCGAGAACCGGAAGAAGACCATGGGAGGAAGGTAATGGAAGCGGCAGCTGCGCGGTCGAGACCCACGCCCCTCCCAGCAGCGTCCCCCAATTTCCTCACTTGGTATTGAGGCGGCGGATCTCGCGAGAACCTCGTGGCTGGCTAACAGGAGCTATAGCGCTGCAATGACTTAAGGGCAGTTTTGTGCGCTCTTCCTGTTGGGGGCCCGCCCCCCAAACCCACAAATTCTCGCGAGATGCAATAGGCACCGGCTCGAGTTGGGGCGGGCCGTCTCCTGGAAGCACCGCCCCTGAATGCTTATGCTGGTGGGAGGGAGAGGAAATGGAATTCCCCGGACTGGTTAGAGCGCGCGCCGACACATCCGTCTTTCACGCGCCCAATCAGGAATGTGCGGTGGGAGGTACCACGGTCTAATTGCTAGATATCTTTAGTCCTGGTTGATCCGGCGTTTTGAAGTTTTCGGTGAAGCAGGTGAGCGATATTTACTCGCCTGCCCCGTGGGCTGGTTAACTAGTGGGAGGAGGCACCCCTCAAAATGGGAACAGTCATTTTAAGTAGAACCCAGCGGACCGCTGATCAGCGCTCTCACGTGCCGAAATACAGTGCATTTATGACCTAGAGGGTCAGTGTTGAAAAGAGTGGGCCCATATAGCCCTTCCCAGAATTACAGCAGGCTAGAAATCAAATTCAACTATGAATTAACAAGGATGGGGAGATAGGGGCGGGCTACTTATTTGCCTCGCACCATCCGCCAAGATTGAGATACGGAAATAGGCTTAATAACTTTTTCCTTCTCTTTGTTTCAATTTCTAGATCCACAGAGTTGCAGAACTCAAGAGATCAGAGTTTTGGGTCAGAAAAACTTAACTGAAATATCCGGGCGGGGCAGAAATAGAAGGATGGAATTGGCCTGTTTTAATCTGCCGGATGTAAAATACGGAAAGAGTGGTTTTGCTCTCTGTGTATCCTTCAGGCAAAGGGTAGTACGACATTAATTTTTAAAAGGAATAAAGGTAAGCGCTGACTTGTTTAAAGTTTTCTAACATTCCTTTCTAACCTAACGAAGTAGGTATTTTAAAGAATTAAATAGAAATATAAACTTGTTTTTAAAATATACTTTAAAAAAGAAAACATCAAGTTCTTTCTTGTTACAATAAAGTATTACCGAATAACTAGACTAGGTCTGTGATGAATGGGCTAATGTATATTGTTTAAGTGGCCAGAATGAGTGTCATAGAGCAATTAGTGAAACAGTTCTCAAAATAGTATCTATGTGAATCACCTAAGGATTTTGTTCAGAATGCAGATTTTGACTTAGTAAGCCTTGGTGGAGCATGAGATTCTACAGTTTTAACAAACTCCTAAGTGATACAGATTATTCTGGCCAGAAGACAACCCTGTGAGTAGCAGAGCACTAAAGTGCTCATCACATAGCCTATTTCCCTTCTTCCAAAATAATCTTTGTTTTCTGTTTTAACCGGTTTAATATAGTAGAAACAGAATTAGGCAGTTGGGGCAGAGGATGAAATACAGGTTTGAGTTCTTGCTCTGATCTCATTTGGGTGATACCGTGTTGGTACTTACCATCTTAGCTTTTTTCCAACACTGAACTATATATAATAATAGCTGTCCTTTTTCACAGGGCTATGGTATGGTTCAGATGTCATAATGTATGTAAAAGGGTACTGTAGACCGCAGTGCTGTGTAAACATAAGTTATTAATGTAACCAGTCAGGCATTAACTGGCCGTAATGTGAAATGTGTAAAAATAATCATGAATATAGGTAATGTTTATGCAACACTTGTCATGTGTCAGGTACTGTGCATATTAACTCCTTTTACAAATAAATCAGTGCACGGGGAGATTAAGTTACTGATCCTAGGGTCACATAGCTAATAAATGGCAGAAGTAGAATTTGAACCCATGCAGTTAACTTCAGGGTATTTAACCAGTGGAGTTTCATATTGTCTTCTAGTTTAGAAAGTAGGAGAGTAGGATGTTTTATATTTGTACTTTCAGTGTCCTCTGAATCTAATTTCGTTTGGCTTATCTTTCCCTCTGTTTTGTTCTTTCAGAAGCTATATAAGAATGGTAGGAAACATCGCTCCCTACCCAAAGGGAACTCACTATATCCAGGAGGTCCATAAAGAAAAGTCCCAGATAAGCCAATTTGTATTACCCTAATCTAAACAAGCTTCAGTATGAAAAGTATAATGGAACATGTTAATGCTCTTAATTAACAATGCACAGCAGACTGGGACAAATTTGAGGTCAGAGTTTTTAACTTTTGTGCCACAGACCACTTTGGCAGTCTGATGAAGCCATGGACTCTTCTAAGAATGTTTCTAAATGTATAAAATAAAATTCATAGCAAGTTATAATGTGATACAAAGTATCTCATTCCTAGTGGTGATACAGACATAGGTATAGCTGTTTGTTGCTTACATTCAAAATTGAAGGAAATGCTAAATTTCAGTTAGAGAGTAGTAAAAATAAAGATGTTATTTTTTTTTCTCCCATCCAAGTTCATGTACTCCCTGGATTCTATCCATGAACTTCATGATAAAGTCTAGTGGGCTTATTCCTCTTAGTAAGGCTTGAGGGGATTGTGAAATATTAACATACAGTTATAATTTATATCCATAACAGTAGTGATTCATTAAAAAAAAGTTTAATTACTACCAGTATACTCTCATTAAGAATGTATGGAAGTACATAATAGTATTAGGAAATAGTTGTATCCGATTCGTTGATTTTATTTATTTTTTAAACTATACCTATAATCATACCCTATGGAAAACTTTCCTATCCAGATGACTCATTCCCCAAGCTTTCTGGTAACTTACGTTTTACTATAGCATTCTTATTTATTACATGCCTTTACAAATAAAATGTGGTGGAAGAACTGCAAAATGAAAATAATAGCCAAAGATGAAATTAAAATACTGTATAAATTTCTTAAGTGTTAATAATTATTATTTGAAGTACTATGTGTGGGGTCTTTTAATTCATTGTCTTAGCAGATCTCCATTACATAGATGAAACACTCAAGATCTTAAAATTGTTAACTGGTAGAGTCAGGATTTAAACCTAGGCATTATGATCTTAAAGCTCACACTCAACCAGTAAGCTGTTTATTTTTTAGTCCTTTGACTAATAGCCAATATTAATTTGCCTAGTAGTGCAACAAGTATATATTTGCTGCCTCAATTGTTTATGCATTTCTTAGTATTCCAAGTAGAATTGCACCCAGTGACTGAAAGGAATTTTCTAAATTCTTCCTTTGCAGCAATATTGCTTATAAGATTCAACACCACCTTTAAATAAGTGGGCGACCGTTTGGGGCTGGAAAATTGTTTTGCAGAGATTTTTGTTGCAATGGAGTTTTGCTTAGAAAAATCCACTTATGCCTTTCCCTGCCCTACAGACATACTTTCTCATCTGAAATTAAACCTGTTTTATAATGATGCCACTATATTTTTATGTTGGCCACTGTCAAGATTGTATACAAGAAATGATGACATATAAATAAATGCTAATATATGTAAGTTTAGATTATATATGCCTGGAGACAAGTGATTGTGTGATCCCAATTTTTTATTTGGCACTGAAGTGAATTAATTGGTTGATTAGACCTTCTGTTTTATTTGCTTGTAGTTACACTAGCAAACTTAACAATTTTACTCAATTTTGTTAGGGGTAAAATTAAAAGGAACATGACCTAGAAGCATTTTGATGCTTTAGGGCAGCCTAGGGTTAGCTGAAAATTTAAAACACTATTTACATATCTAGTGTTAGAACTCACTTTACAATTGCATATAAGGTTAAAATTGACTTTCATTAATTTGACTATTTGAATTACAGTGGTTGAAATGTCTCTATCTGATAAAAAGGAAAGACATGTTTTTTATATTACAGTCTTACAAAGGGCTAAAAAGGTTTTATATATGAAAAAACATTGACATTCAAAAATTAATACAGATACAAAAATGTTGAAAAGATGAGCTTTAAAAAATCCTTCTTAGTGAATATTGAGGTCTCAAAAACTTTCTAGTTATGGTAGATCAGATCTTGTGTGAATTGATGTAAAACACAAAAATATAAAGGATCAAGAAGATTAGTATAAAAGTGGCACTGAAGTAAGTAATAAATAACTAATGAAAGTGTGTCAAAGTCCTAATGTTATGTGAACGTATCAGCGAAGCCACATAATTATAAAAACCTTAGTACTGGAGTTAATTAAAATGTACTTGTGAATAAATACAGTTAACACAGATTGATACGTATACTTAGGTTTATGGAGTCTGTATTGTCAGATCTTTGTAACTTTGTCATGGAATTTTATAACTTGCTAAGGATACTGGTTTGCTAGGATACTGGCTCTAACACACTGTATGCCATTTTATTAGTTTAATTAAATTGTAAATGTTGTGGTCCAGAATTTATGCTTACATATGCTGCTTGGAATAGGTAATTTAGAACCTAAGTCAACCAAATGTTATTTCATATTGTTTGCATAAAAGTTAAATTATCCCCCCCCCAAAAAAAAGTTAAATTATCCCTTCTCTATACTTTACCAGTTTAGAATCTCATTTTATGATCAAGACAAGTTAATATGGTTTAGGGAACTGTACTTTATTTATGCTAAGAACATCATTTTGACCTTACATTAAGATGTTTTTTGGTACATAATGAACCATGCACAAATGTTTGAGCTAAAAATAAATTTGAGCATTTTCCCATAAAAACCTATATACATGAATGTTCAGAGTAACATTATTCATAATAGCTAAAAAGTGGAAAGAACTAAATGTCCATCAGCTGATAAATGGATAAATAAAATGTGATATATCCATATGATGGAATAGTATTACTTAATAAGAAAATATAAAATACTGATACATGTATCGTGAAGCTTGAAAATATTCTAAGTGAAAAAACCCAGACACAAAGGCCACATGCTTTATTCCATTTATAGGAAATGGCTAGAATAGGCAAATCCATAGAGACAGAAAGGAGATGACTGGCTGCCAGGGATGGGGCAGGGAGAATGGGAAGTGATTGCTAAATGAGTATGGGGTCTTTTGGGGGGGGATGGTGAAATGTGCTAAAATGAGATAATGGTGATGGTTGCAGAACTCTACAGTTATACTAAAACCCCCTGTATTGCACACTTTGAAAGAATTTTATGGTATGTGAATTATCTCAGAGTTTTTTAAAAAAAAAAAAGTTAATTAGAACCAAATGTGAAATCAACCTGAAGCTTATTACTAAATATTTTCAGTATCTCAACATTCTCAGATTATTGATGATAAATGAGATATGGCATCCTTGTAAAATGAAAAATCTACAGTC
The DNA here is from genome assembly GCF_003265705.2 of Callorhinus ursinus. Taxonomy (NCBI): domain Eukaryota; kingdom Metazoa; phylum Chordata; class Mammalia; order Carnivora; family Otariidae; genus Callorhinus; species Callorhinus ursinus. The sequence goes on from NW_027397066.1 coordinate 84,358,495, forward strand.
AGCAGTAGGTTTTTCCTTCAATACAAACAGTATAATTAATCCAGATTAGATTTTAATACAATAATAAGCCTTTGCTATCAGTTAGTTTTTAATTTGGGGATATTTTCACCAATCTTATTTAATGAATAAAACAGTGATTAAAATTAATTTTAAGTAGCACTGTATTTTCCTTGAAAATAAAAGTTCATAAGTATGGCCAGATATAGAATACATCCAATTACAAGTAGTCTAAATAGATAAAAACTTTTCTTTAAAATTTCACATGAAATCAAGTTAGGTTGAAAATCATGGATAAATCATCTAGATAAGGATTTTGAGGATTAGGTAGTGTCAAATGAGAAAACAAACAATTTAGTAACAAGTTTGATGTCCTTTATTGAAGGAAAACAATATATCTATTGGGGGAGCATACTACCTAACAAACAGTAGAACACTCTTTTCAGGGGATTTTGGACAGGAGCCAGTTTTATAGAGCATTTGAAGCAGTAAGATGGTAGCAGTATGATTGGCTAGGAGGTCAGGGATTTCCTTGTAAGGCTAACAGGTCCTGTGTTCTAGGGTAAGGTAAGCTAGCTAAAGCTGAGTTGAAGGATTGTGATTGGTGTATGCTAGGTTTCCCTGGCAGGTGTTTTCCATAAGCACTGGCTGATGTACGTTTAGATTTGTGACCCGGGCCTGGCCACTTGAGGTGGCCTCCGTTTTGTGGATCCCAGTATACAAATTAACTTTATCAGTACTTAACTAAAAAATAAATACTTTGAATTAATATTACTTTCCGACAATAGATACAATCTTTGTTGCTTCAGTAACAATATAAAAAAGTCCAAAGGAAACATATTGTGATTTAGACCAGAAATGGATCATTGTTTTACCAATACTAGATTTGATTATTTAAATATATCTATGTGAGAATTCTTTAGTAAATTAATAAATTCTTTTATTAAAGAATTGTAAGTTAGTGATGGGAATGCTGTACATAGTGGTTCTGAAGGATCTGATCTATATAGTATCTAACTTAATGGAGGCACTATGTGAGACTTTTAGTTTTTTTTTTTTTTCAACGATTAATAATGAGATTGGTCTTTATATATACTTGGTAAGAGAAGAGTATGATACAGGTTCTCCACCTTACAGAAAGACCCATACAAAAATGGAGAATCTTGGGTGCTACAATACTTGAAATTCAACTCTCCGAGAATACTTTCAACAAAACCTCCTGAGATTTAAGATATAATTAGATAGTCACAGATTTTTGTGAATTTAACTTTTCCTTATTTTCCTTCTTTCTATTCTGCAATAGTGGAGAGAAGGGGATTAACCCTGGAGCATTTTAGGGATAAGGCTTAATTTCTACTCCTGGCTTGGATAGGGCTATAGTTAGGGACAAAAGGTAAGGACATTGGAGACTACATGGAGAGGCGTGCAGGAAGAAGTGGGAAGAAAAATGTCAAAGGCAAAACTCTTCTTAAGGAAACATGGAATAAGGAGGCTATTTTTTTTCTTCACCCTCTTTGCTCAAGATCTACCCTTGAGCACAGAATTCAGGCTACCTCCTTATTTACAGCTTTTAAAAACATCCATTTATAATATGGGACTGCTTTTGATGTAGGTTGAGGCAAAATCAAGAGACTCATACAGTTTGTCAATGATATTTGTGTCTAATTAGGCCAAGTGGAAGTTTCTCCGTAAGTGAAGGTTTAGGGTGAAGAATGTTAATGTAATAGAGACCTATTGATATAATTACTCCCATCTTCCTAAAAAAAATATAGTGAATGCCTATTATATGCAAGGCATTGAGGTAGATGCTGAAGATACATGAATGAAAGACCCAGATGTCACCTTTAAGCAAGTCTTTTAATTGGGAAGACCATTAAGGATCAGACAATCACAGTAATGTGATGACATAAATGCATGCATAGAGTAATATTAAGGTACTTAGCTGGGGGTGCTAAGGGCAAGTTTCTATATGGAAGAGAGTTGTCTTTAAAGAAATGAAAGAAAGGCATAGCTGGGGGGGGGTGGGGGAAAGGAGGAAACTTCCTAGGCAGAGGGAACAACGCAAAATCTTAGAGACTTGACCTGGTAAGTTTTGGAAACCACAGGTTTGGCAAGTACTTTGGCTGCAGTTAGGGAGTAGAGGAGGGCAGAGGAAAAAATGAATGAGAAGAGACAAAACAGTTGAAAGACAAGGCTGGATATATTGAGGGCCTTAACATGCCATGGTAATGAGTTCAGATTTTATTCTGAAGGGTGAATTGAATTTTAACATAAAGTCTTGACCAGACTTTAATCACAAGAAGATAACTATGTGATAGCAGTATGGAAGATGTAATTGAAGTGTGTGTTAGGGTGGAGACTAGAAGCAGAGACCACTTGGGATGCTATTGAATAGTTGAGATGTGTTTGTGAGAAAGACCTAGAATAGTTGCAGTACTTGCACTAGGACCGTGGTATGTTTAGCGTATTTACTGGGTAGAGTTTATGTTAAAAATTTTTTTGAGTCTCCTCCAGTTATTTTTATTAGAATATTATAATAAAATCATGTATAAAAAACATTCCAATAAGCTATAACATTGTAATAAAAATAGGTTAAGACCTAATACTTGGTATTAACTCTTTATGTTCTTACCTCTTAAAGAACCTTAAAACTAAAGTTTATAAAATATAGAAAAATATAAACTAATAAAATTAATATCTGTGTGTAACCTGTGTGTTACTTAAGTTTTTTTTACTTTTTACAAATTGCCTCTTGAAACGTAAATACAGAACTAACTGCCACAATTTAGGTTCTTCTAAATTTGGCATGTCTGTACTAACTGTTGTATTCCATATATGATGACCAGTTTTCTTTACTAAACCTTTAAGAGACCTTTGTTCATTCTTTCACTGATGTTATTTGGCTTTCACATGGCCAGAAAGAAGTGTTTATTATCTATTTCTTTTCTCATTTGCCTGAGAGAGTGCTATTACACAGTACCAACAAGATCATAAACCTAAACACAACACAGGCTCTGGAATCACATGGCAGTACTTAGTTATAGGTGGCAATTATGGTGATTTAGACTATGATTGTATTATTAGAGATTAATGAAATACATCACAAAATGGGAAAAAGTCTGGTAAAAAATTCAAAGATTCTAGTTTGAGAAACACTGATGTAGAGGTTATAAAAAACCTTTTGTCACATACTGAAAGTCATATTTGTTGAGTCTGACTTTGTGACTCTGAGTAGAGTCAAGAAATGGTAGGCAGGTAGGACAGATAAGTAACTTGATTCTAAAGTGAAAGTAAAGGGGGGGAAGGGCTTAGGTGCATTTTAAGGTTCATTCCTGTTCTGGAGCTAAAAACATAATATCTAATGGGAAAGTAATTCTGTCTCCAGGTCAGCCCACAAAGGGCTGTTCTCTAAATGCAACCTCTCTGTGTTTCATGTTACTATGAGAAAATACTCCTTAGAATTTCCAGTTGATACAGTGGGAATGATCTCTGCCCATCAGAATAAGGTATCCTACCTTTCTGTTTTGTTAGCGAGAAATTCTCCTACCTTCAAGTAACAGGAATTTATTATTTCCTGTGACTTAGGGCAAGAACTCAAGCAGAGCAGCAATAATTGGACTGAGGGTAAAATCATATTGAGTGGTCAGATAAAAGCTTTAGAAAGTTGGAGATTGGTGGCCAAGGAATCTGTATATTTAACCTTAGATGTCACTGTATGGTTTAGGTCAGCTCTGGGAGCCCCCTTCTTTTCTTTTTTAGTGCCAGATTGGTTCACCCACGTTCCTCTCTCCTGCCATTACCAATTGCTTCCTAACAGAAACCAACAAGCTTTCTTTTCTATCCTGCTAACTAGGCAAGAATACAATCTCACAGAATACAGAAGAAGAATACAATTCTTTTTTTCCTTGTACTTTTGTTTCTAAAGCAAGTCTGTACCCTGTTAAGTTTTAGTAAGGGTTTTAATTTCTGGTGATAGTACATTAGTATTTATATATGATTATAAGCAAGCTGCTGGTAGTATGAAGGTCAGCAAGAGAGTAGTTGCAGTGATATAAAGAACTCTCATTTGATCCTGGTTTCCTTCCTATCCTCACTTCCAAGCCCCCACTCAACAGATCAGACTCAATAGAAAAAAAAATCACAAGATTCAACTGTACTTTAAAGGAAAATTAGAAATGGTTTTTTTTGATATAACAAATTAGAAATGGTTTTTCTTGATATAACAAATTAGTTTAAATTCAGTGACATAGGACAACAGTTATCTTAGATATTTGGAGCTTGGAAGTCTGAAATGGTCCTACTGGTCTAAAATCAAGGTATAAGCAGGATTGGTTCCTTTCTGGAGGTTTGGGGCAGAATCTCTGTTCTTGCCCTTTCCAGCTTTAAGAGGCTGCTAGCACCATGGCTCATGATCCCCTTCCATCTTCAAAGCCAGAAATGGCTGGTTGAGTCTTTCTCATATCACGTCACTCTGACACACATGCCGGCCTCCTTTCATTTATAAGGATCTTTGTGATTATATTGGGCCTGCATGGATAATCCAGAAAAATCTACCCATGTGAAGGCCAGAGGATTAGCTACCTTAATTCCATCCACAACCTTAATTCCCCCTTGCTAAGTAACATAATATATTCATGGGTTTCAGAGACTGAGATAAAGACATCTTTGGTGGGGGTGGAAGATCAAGGGGAGACATTATTCTGGCTACCACAGCTGTTTATAATTCTTTGGGTACTCGAGTTTAAGAGCAACTTTTTTCCTTTCCTCCATCAGTTCTTATTTATTCAAAATTTATTTGACTACTCAAAATATCAAGTGTGAAATGGTATAGAAATTTAAATATACTAAGGATTAGAAACTTGTCAACTAAATTTTGTCACTGATGACTCAGAATTTTATTGAGGTAGTGTTGACAGAATTTAAATTTAAGCACATTGGGGAGTGAATGGAAGATGAAAAAATGCAGAGCTTGGTCATGATAGGAAGTTAGAAGATAGGGAATTAGCTTAGAGTAATTCAGGGTCAAAGGAGGGTTATTATTTTTTTTTAGAATGGGAGAGATTTGAGTATATTTATAGTCTAGAGGAAATTGTGAGAGAGATGAGATACAGAACAGAGATGAATAGATGGAGTCATTTTCTTCACAAGATGTGACTGTAGGTCAAAAATAAGAGTATTTGATTTTGAACAATGGGGAAACAGCAGACACTAGAAGGAATAAGATTAGAATGGGTAAAAATGAAGATAATTTTAAGAAGAGGTAGAAAGTTGACCATTAATATTCAGTTTTTTCAACTTAATTGGAAGGAGTGCTTTATCTATTCATCTGTTGATGAACACTCAGGTTGCTTCTGTATCTTGGCTATTATAAGTAATGCTACAATAAATACAGGGTTGCATAATCTTTTCAAATTAGTGTTTTCATTTTCTTGGGTAAATACCCAGAAGTGGAATTACTGAGTCATATGGTATTTCTATTTTTAATTTTTGGAGAAATCTCTATACTGTTTTCCATAGTTGTTACACCAGTTTACATTTCCACCAAGAAAGCATGAGGGTTACCTTTTTTCCACATCTTTGTCAATGCCTATTATTTCTTGTCTTTTGATACTAGCCATTCTGACCACTTTGAAGTGATAGCTTATTGTGGTTTTAATTTGCATTTCCCTGATGATTATTGATGTTGAGCATCTTTTCATGTGTCTGTTGGCCATCTGTATGTCTTCTTTGGAAAAATGTCTGTTCAGGTGCTCTATTTTTAAATTGTATTATTATTGGGGCACCTGGGTGGCTCAGTCGTTAAGCGTCTGCCTTCGGCTCAGGTCATGATCCCAGGGTCCTGGGATCGAGCCCCGCATCTGGCTCCCTGCTCGGCAGGAAGCCTGCTTCTCCCTCTCCCGTTCTCCCTGCTTGTGTTCCCTCTCACGCTGTGTCTCTCTCTGTCAAATAAATAAATAAAATCTTAAGTTGTATGAGTTTTTAAAATATATTTTGGATATTAGCCCCTTAGCACATATGTCATTTATAAATGTCTTCTCCCATTCTATAGGTTGCCTTTTTGTTGTATTGGTGGTTTCCTTTGCTGTACAAAAGCTTTTTAGTTCGATGTAGTACAAATTGTTTATTTTTGCTTGTTTCCCTTGCCTGAGGAGACATATCCAGAAAAATATTGCTTAAGTCCAAGAGTTTACTGCCTATGGTTTCTTTTAGTTTTGTGATTTCAGGTCTTACATTTAGGTCTTTAATCCATTTTGTGTTTATTTGTATAATGTAAGAAAGTGGTCTTAGTTGCGTTCTTTTGCATTTAGCTATCCAATTTTCTCAACACCATTTACTGAGGAGACTGTCTTTTCCCCAATGTGTATTTTTGCCTTCTTTATTGTAGATAATTGACCATGTAAGTGTGGATTTATTTCTGGGCTCTCTATTCTGCTCTATTGATTTCTGTGTATGTTTTTGTGCCAGTACCATACTATTTTGATTACTATATCTTTGTAGTACAGTTTGAAATCTGGATTGTCAATACTTCCAGCTTTGTTCTTTCTCTTGGCTATTTGAGGTCTTTTGTCATTACACTCAAAATTAAGAATTATTTGTTCTAGTTCTGTTAAAAGTGCTATTAGTATTTTGATAGGGATTGCATTGAATCTGCAGGTTGCTTTGGGTAGTATGGAAGTTTTAACAATATTCTTCCAGTCCATGATCACAGAACATCTTTCATTTGTGTCTTCCCCAGTTTCTTTCACTGATGTCTTATAGTTTGTAGGGTATAGTTCTTTTGCCTCCTTGGGTTACATTTATTCCTAGGTAATTCTTTTTTGATGCAGTTGTCAATGGGATTGTTTTCTTAATTTCTCTTTCTTGTAGTTTGTTCTTAATGTATAGAAATGCAACAGATTTCTGTATATTGGTTCTTTATTTAGCAAATTTACTGAATCCATTCATTGCTTCTAATAGTTTTTTGGTGGAGTGTTTAGGGTTTCCCATATATAGTATCGTGTCATCTGCAAATAGTGAAAGTTTTACTTTTTCTTTACCAATTGGGATGCCTTTTATTTCTTTTTCTTGTCTGATTGCTATGGCTAAGACTGCTAGTACTATGTTGAATAAAAATGGTGAGAGTGGACATCCTTGTCTTGTTCCTGATTTTAGAGGAATGCTTTTAGCTTTTCACTGCTGAGTATGATGTTAGCTGTGGATTTGTCCTGTATGGCCTTTATTATGTTGAAGTATATTCTTTCTAAACCCATTTTGTGCAGAGGTTTTATAATGAACAGTTGTTGAGTTTTGTGTAGGGCTTTTTCTCCATTTTTGGAGATGATCATACGATTTTTATCCTTCATTTTGTTAATGTGGTGTATCATGTTGGTTGATTTGAAGGTGTTGAATCATCCTTGCATCACCAAAATAAATCCCATTTGATTGTGGTGAATGATCCTTTTAACATATTGTTGAATTTGGTTTGCTGAATTTTGTTGAGGACTTTTGCATTTCCTTTCATCAGGGATATTGGTATGTAATTTTCTTTTTTTATAGTGTCTTTGGTTTTGATATCAAGATAATCCTGGCTTCACAGAATAAATTTGGAAGCATTCCTTCCTCATCTATTTTTTGGAATAGTTTGAGAAGGATAGGTATCAGTTCTCTGAATGTTTGGTAGAATTCACCTCTGAAGCTGTCTGGTCCTATACTTGTTTGTTGGGAGTTTTTTGATTACTGATTCCATTTTGGTACTAGTAATCAGTCTGTTCAGATCTAATTCTTCCTGATTCAGTCTCCAGATTTTGTATGTTTCTAGGAATTTATCTATTTCTTCTAGGTTGTCCAAATCTCATAATCCTTTGTATTTTTGTGTCAGTTGTAACATCTCCTCCTTTGTTTCTGATATTATTTTTTTAGAGAGAGGGGGGAAGGGCAAAGGAAAGGGAGAAAGAGAATCTTAAGCAGTCTCCACACCCAGCACAGAGCCTGATGTAGAGCTCAGTCTCACAACCCTGAGATCATGACCTGAGTCAAAATCAAGAGTTGGACACTTAACCCACTGAGCCATCCAAGCTCAATTCTTTCTCTTTTTTTCTTGATGAGTATAAGTAATTGATCTATCATTACCATGTGCTTGCTTTTACAAGTGGAATTTTTTCCTTTTATGAAGTTTTCTAGTTATGGCCTTTCCATCTTTGCTTATGGAATTCCTTTTAATATTTCTTGTAAGGCTGGTTTAACAGTGCTGAACTTTAACTTTTGTTTATCTGGGAAACTTTTTATCTCTCCTTCAATTCTGAATGATAACCTTGCCCAGTATTCTTGGTTGTAGATTTTTTCCTTTGAGCACTTTGAACAGATCATGCCACTCCCTTCTGGCTTGTAAACTTTCTGCTGACAAATTAGGTGATAGCCTTATGGTGTTTCCCTTGTATGTAACTATTTGCTCTTGCCGCTTTTAAGATTCTCTATCTTTAATTTTGGATATTTTAATTATTATATGTCTTGGTGTGGACTGCCTGGGCTCACTTATTTGGGGCTCTCTGTGTAGCCTAGACCAGGATGTCTGTTTTCATCTCCTTAAATTTATGGAGGTTTTTAGCTATTTTCTCAAATAAGTTTTCTGCCCTTTTCTCTTCTCCTTCTGGGACCCCTATAATATGAGTGTTAGTATGCTTGATGTTGTCCCAGAAGTCCCTTAACCTATCCTTATTATTTGTTTTTTTATTTTCTTTTGTTTTTACTATTAGGCTTGGGTGCTTTCCATTACCCTGTCTTCCAGATCACTGCTCCATTCTTCCGCATTCTCTAATCTGCTATTGATTCTCTCTAGTGTATTTTTTATTTCAGCTGTTGTATTCTTCAGCTCTGATTCTTTTTTATATTTTCTCTCTCTTTGTTGAAGTTCTCACTGAGCTCGTATGCTTCTCTCAAATCTGGTTTAACATCTTAATGACCGTTACCTTGTACTCTTTATCATATAGATTCCTTATCTCTTTCATAGTTCTCTTTCTGAGGTTTTGTCTTGTTCTTTTGTTTGGAACATACTCTTCTGTTTCCTGATTTTGTCTGACTCTGTGTTGTTTCTGTATATTAGGTAGGTCTGGTCTCCTGATGTTTAAAGTAACGGCCTTATGTAGAAGGTGTCCCATGGGGCCCAGTATCACAGTCCTCTGTACCAGTACCAGAACCAGGTACTTCCAGCGGTATCTCCTGTCTGGGCTGCATGCACCTTCCTGTTGTGACTGGGCATGACTGCTGCAGGCATACTGGTGGGCAGATCTGGCCTCCAGCCTAGGTAGCTGCAGTGATTAGCCATAACTACTGTGGGCATACTGGTGGGCAGGGCTGGACCCCTGTGCAGCTAGCTAAGAGATCTGGCTATAGTGGGTGTGCTGGTGGATGGGGTTAGCTCCCAGTGTAGCTGGCTAAGAGTCTTAGCTACAATTGCTGTGGGCATGCTGCTGGGTGAGGCTAGCACCCCCCCGCCACATCCCTGGGGCAGGAGTTGCTCTGGAGGTGCACTGCCCTGCGCTGGGGCTGCCCACCATGTGTGGTGGGGTGAAAGTTGCTTTGGGGAAACACTGGTCAAAACTGAGGCTGCTGGGGCACCTGGCTGGCTCAGTCGGTGGGGCATGTGACTCTTGATCTTGGGGTTGTGAGTTCCAGCCTCATGTTGGGTGTAGAGATTAGCCCAATAAAAATCTTAAAAGCAAAACAAAACAGAGTGTTTGCCAGGTGTGGTGCCGATTGGGCTGGACAGGTTTGCAGGGGAATGTGGGGTAGGGCAAGTGGTGTTATCAGGACAGATGGAGAGTGTCAGAACTGGCTCCCACAAGCATCTGGCCAGCTAAGCCGAAAGAAGCAAGAAAAATGGTGCCCACGAGCATTTTCCTGACCCTTCAGTGCACACCCTAAAATTAGTAAATTTCCTTCATGTATAACCCAGGTGCTTTTCCAAACTGCTGTCTTTGTGTTGGATCTCAGACGAAGTGATACAGTGCTCTGGCCCTTTGAGTGGAGTCTTGGTTTCTTATAGCCTTCTGGCTCTCTTGGAGTTAAGGTAAGCCCCGCTGATTTTCAGAGGCAGATCTTATGGGGGTTTCCTTTCTTCGTGCAGGTGCCCAGAGCCAGAGGTGCCTGATGTGGGCCTTGATTCCCTTGCTTCTTAGGACCTCCATTCCTGTGATATCCCTCTTGCTTGTGGGTTGCTGTACCAGGGGTTTGGTTCCTGACTGAGTCTCTGCCCCTTCTACCCTTCTGAATGTGGCTTTTTCTTTATTATTTCTAGCTGTGGAAAAGCTGTTCTGCTAGTCTTCAGGTTGTTTTCAGAGTGACTTGCATTAAATGTTGTTGCAGCCTTGGTGTGTCCCTTGGGGGAGGTGAGCCCAGGATCCTTCTACTCTTCCATCTTCCTTGCAATTGGTAACTTTTGTAGTGTAAAATCAACAGCACTTCTCAAAAATTAATACTCCCATCCCAAGAAACCCAAATGGTGTATGTATATACCCATGCCACATGAGAGGGAGTACAGAAAAAAGTGAGAGTGGCATTTTAAATTTAATCAAGATTCATTCAGCAGATATTTATTGAGCAACTACTGTGCATTAGCTTCTGAGTGTGGGCTTGTGGAAAACTTAGATGATCTATTTTCATACTTTTTTTCCAAGAGTCCTTAAGTCTACAAAACAAACTGTCTGAGTTGGAGGCCAAAGCCTTGCCCATTCAGAATCTTTATCACTTTCCCTCTATCTCCAATCCCATACCCACTCAGGATACCTCAGATGGTTCTGTGAGTATCCCTAGTGTTCACTGAATGGAGTCTGAGAAACTAATGGTTTAATGAATATTAATACCAGAGACTCATTATAATAGTCATGTGAAGAACAAATAATATGAAATATATTAGAGATAAGTATAAAGATAGCCACTCAGATGAAGAGAATCTGGCCTAATAGCAGACATGTGATAAAGACATGAGATTTGTTGCTTGACATCTCAGTATAAACCAGCAGTGTGCTTAGGGCTGCCCAAAGAACCTATACAGTTTTACTCTGAAAGATGGAAATATGTGGTCCAGAACAAAGCAGTTGCTTTTTCCACATCTCCATTGGTCAGACCACAGTTTAAAAAAATTTTTTATGGCTTTATTGAAGTACAATTGACATACAATACATTGCATATATTTCAAGTGTACAGTTTGGTAATTTGACATATGTATATACCCATGAAACAATCACCAAAATCAAGATAATAAACATACGCATCACTACAAGTGTCTTTGTACTTCTTTGTAAACCCTTTCTGTTGTTCCCCTAACTCCTCCCCCTTTATCCACAGGAAGCCATTGATACGTTCTCTGTCCTATAGACTAATTTGCATTTTCTACAATTTTAAGTAGAATCAAACAGTATGCCCTCTGTGACTTTTTTTACTCAGCGTAATTATTTTGAGATTTACCTATGTGTGTCACTCAATAATTCATTACTTTTTTATTGTTGAGTAGTATTTTTTGTATGGGTATGCTGCAATTTCCATATCCATTTACCTATCAGTGGACATTCTGGTTGTTTCCAGTTTTTGTCTATAACAAATACTCTTTTTTTAAAGACCCTATTTATTTATTTGGCAGAGAGTGAGAGAGCACAAGCAAGGAAGAGCAGCAGAGGGAGAGGGAGAAGCAGGCTTCCCGCTGAGCAGGGAACCTGACGCGGGGCTCAATCCCAGGACCCTGGCATCATGACCTGAACCGAAGGCAGATGCCCAACCAACTAAGCCACCCAGGCGCCCCTATAACAAATACTCTTGTACGAGTGTTTGTATGGACATAGGTTTTCATTTCTTTTAGGTAAATAGCTAGGACTGGAATAGCTGGATCATTTGATAAGTATGTTTAATATTTTAAGAAACCACCAAGCTGTTTTCCAGGTGGTTGTACCATTTTACATTCTCCCCAGCTGTGTATGAGAATTCCAATTCCTCCTGACTTGCTATGACTAGTCTTTTCAATCAGCCATGCTAATAGGTATGTAGTGGTATATCTCACTGTCATTTTAATTTGCGTTTACCTAGTGACTAAAGATGTTCAGCATGTTTTCATGTGCTGCTTTGCCGTCTATATTTCTTCCTTGAAGAAACGTCTATTTTTCCCATCGAGTTCCTTTTGTTTGTATTTATTTACATGTGATACAAATTACGCATTTACACCAGCTTTAGAAGATTTTTAAAAAGTAAAGTCCTAACAAGGTAACGTATACATGGAGGAATATGAAAAAGGCATGAAGGACTCAACTCATATTGGCTAGTGCCTAAGTGACTTCCAAAACTGTGCAGAGTGCTAGAGTTGGCTTATGCTGCCTTATGAGTGCCAATTTAAAAATTTTTAGAAATTTTTCAGGCTATTAAACAGCCATTATTAAAAATTGTATAAGCTGACAATTATGTTAAAATCCAATATATATCTCAGTAAAACTCAAAATTCACTTCCTCATTTTTACTATTTCCCATGTTTTTGTTATGTCTAGCATATCCATATTGTAGAAATACCCTATTATAGTTTGATAATTAGTCATCTCCTTCCAGTTCTGTGTTCTGTGATGTCTTGTGGTAGCTTGAAATGAGCCAGTGGGAGTATTCACCCCCCCAGATATGCAGACATCACAATCAAAGCTTTTTTTTTTTTCCTGGTGAGTTAGCTGTCAAACATTTACCAGCTCACCAGTAATGACAAAGACCTTCAAACTGCACTGACTTACTGTCCATGATGAATAACTGAAGCTTTAGTCACATGGAGAACTCCCCTTTGTGAAACACTCAATTCCTCAAGAACAGATCAATATTTTTGCTGCAGAATAAAGCTTACAGAACCTATTTTCCTTGTTGCTCAGGTTTTTTTTTTTTTCCCTCACTTCCAAATACCCTGAGGTTGAGAATGCCAAAGTCTACTGGATAAGGGAGGATGCCAATACGTTATTTTTGTGGTCACATGTAAAAAATACAAAGTATTTTATTTGAAGTAGAACTAGAAGGGCTATTAAATATTAAAAATTGTAATGGGCAAAAAAAATAGGAAAGGCAAACAGCTCTGTATAACCAAATTTCTATTCATATAAGACTAGGGGAAACTAGACTAAAATGAGAGGGAGCAATGATGATACAAGAGGAATGTTTGGTCTAAACACCCAATCAGCTTTCTAAAGGTTGACAAAGCATTTTTGTTTTAAGTCTAAACTTACTAAAGATGCTGGATATTATTAGAAATGTAAAGTTACAGATTCAGTATACTAGAGCAGTCCAGAGATAAACTATGGGGGACAAGTTCTTATTGCAAAAGATAGAGCTACTGCTATGATTGAGTGTCCATTATGATTTAATTTTAAAAACTAGGAGAAACTAAGCATTTTAAAAGGAAAAGAAACCATTTTAAAGTTCATGGTCTAAATTAAAAAGGCAATATAGGCATATACATTTAAAATATAAAAGAAACATACACCATGAACCTAACTTTTTCCTTTTTTTTAAAGATTTATTTGAGGGAGTACATGTGGGGGGGGCAGAAGGAGAGGGAGGGAGGGAATCCCAAGTGGACTCCCCCCTGAGCACAGAGCCTGACGTGGTGCTTGATCTCGTGACCCTGAGATCATGACCTGAGCTGAAACCAAGAGTTGGACACTTAACTGACTGAGCCATCCAGGTGCCCTGATCATGCCTATGACTTTCAATAAGACACTTATTATGTCTCACATGAAATTCAAATAGAAGTTAAGATGTTTGCTTGATTTTTAGTAAGATACTAGTACCCTAAAGTACTAATAGTGGTAACTGTTTAGAGTGATGCGTACTGAAGAATATCAATTTAGTATTAGAGGGAACAAATAATCTTTTAATCAGTCAATGCCCATGTAATCGCTTTACTAATAAAATGGACAAAATAGGTGGAACTTTTATCAAATCAGCAGGTACAGGCTTTATTTTTTAAATTAAAAATGAGGAAATATATATGCCCAAGGAGATAACCTCTCTCTCAAAACTTAAAATTTTATAAAGGAGATTGAATCATCTCACATGAAAATATGTAAGAATATATGAAACTAATAGATGTAATAAGAGACCTGCCTGCTGAACATTTCCACAATTACAATTAAAATGAAATAAATCACTGTTTTCTCCCTAACCTTTGTCCTGATCTCCCAAATCAGTTCCTCTCCTGATTGACTGATTTAAGTGACTCTATTTTCCAGTCACTAGGATTCATTTTTTTCTTTCACCCTTCTCATTCCTTACCAGTCTCCATTTTTACTTCTTTGGATCTTCAAATGCATATCACACCTTAAATTTTATAATATACATTTAAAAAATATTCTTATCATTATATTTGTATAACCACTCTGTGAGTTAAGCAAAAATTATTAGCATTTCATTATTTTTTTAAAGGCCTCTAAAGTGATGGGCATGTAAATAAGCAGAATCAGACAGGTTAAATGACTTGCCCAAGATGACAGGACCAGTAATTACAAGTCCTGTGATCTAATGTCAGCATTGTTTTCATTACACTATGATGCCTGTCATCAACAACTCCTATTTGGTCAATGACTATACATTCCCAGTGGGTCTCTCTGCCTCTGTTCCTACTTCTTCAGTTTATTTTGCATGTCACTATCAGATTAAACATAGCTTTTATTAAAAGATAGCACAATGAAGAAATTTCCAATGGCTTCCTATATAGAGTATATAAATCAGAACTTTATCTCTGCTTTTATATGTGAAATCTCTATAATCAAACTGGCCTCCTCATGTTCCTTCAAATATACTTGTGGGGTGCCTGGCTGGCTCAATTGGTTAAGTGTCCGCCCTTGGCTCAGGTATTATCTCCAGGTCCTGGGGTCAAGACCCCAGGCTCTCCACTCATTGGGGAGTCTGCTTCTCACTCCCCCTCAGCTCGTGCTCTCTCTAATAAATAAATTTAAAAATATCTTTCAAATATATTGTAACTTTCCTGAGACTATGCCTTTGCTTCTAGCAGTGTTTCCCTTCCTTGAGTTAGAAATCCCTGAGTAACAGTTGTTGCAGGGATGTGGACATAAATAATTGTGTGTGTGTGTGTGTATACATATACACTATTATGTTTATTACATATTTATAGTTTATATGCTAAACATGTACAATTACTACCTTGTGTATTTTGATAAGAGAGGCAGGGGCATTCAGTAAAATTCTTGACATTAAAAATGAGTCTTCGAGGGGCACCTGGGTGGCTCAGTTGGTTGCGCGGCTGCCTTCAGCTTGGGTTGTGATCCCCAGGTCCTGGGATTGAGCCCCATGTCGGCCTCCCTGCTCAGGAGAGAGCCTGCTTCTCCCTCTCCCTCTGCCTGCCACTCTGCCTACTTGTGCTCTCTCTGTCAAATAAATAAAATCTTAAAAAAAAAAAAAAAGAGTCTTTGAGGCACCTGGCTGGCTCAGTTGGTAGAGCATAAAACCCTTGATCTTGGGGTTCTGAGTTCAAGCCCCACATTGAGTGTAGAGATTATTTAAAAAATAAGAAAAAAATTTTAAAAATGAGTTTTCTGCAGTTCCACTTCTGGTAATGAATAAGTAGGTGGGTTTTTGATCATGCTTTAGCTGAGAACTAGAAGAGTGGACTAAGAAAAAGAAAACCACATTTCTTTAAAGGCACTGAAAAGCTGCCAAATTGGTGAAGATTGCAGGTCCAAGATCTAGGAGAGGGAGACATGTTGGAGAGATGCTTGAATATCTAGGGCCCCCTTTCTGCTGGACGCATCGGTCTTTTCCAAAAGCAGTTGAGAAGGTAAACAGATTTTTGCAAGCTCACAGGCCTAGGAAAGGGGGCAGGGAGTTTGAAAAACTGGAGTTTAGGGCTCACCAAGGAAGAGATAAACACCTCAGCCTTTCAGTTGAGATCCTGAAGGGCTGTACCCTAGCAGTCAAAGTGAAATGAAAATAGATCAGAACTGGCAGGGATTGAATCACATCTGGCCCTAACTGGACTGTAGTGATCTAAGTCTGCTAAAAGCCCCAGTTGAGCTGCCTAACGGAAGCAAAAGAAATCCTCTCTAGAGGAAAGTAATGCTATCCGGAGCTTCAAAATATTTTTGCAATCTTTTATATATAATATCCAGCACACACAAAAAATAATCAGGTATGTGAAGGTATGACAAAAACAGAGAAGCAACAGATCATAGAAACAAAACCTACAGGGATTATGAAACAAAGACTTTAAAATGCTGTTAAAATGCTCAGGAACTTAAAAATCTAAGAATAAGAATGTGTGTAGAGAATGAAAACGCAAACAAATGGAAATTCTATTGTTCAAAGACTGCTAACATTAAAAACCCAGTGGATGGACTTAACAGCCGATTATACAGAGCTAAAGACAAAATTAGGGAACTGGATGAAGTTCAGAAGGAAATATTCAGATTTACAGAAACAAAGGATGAAAATACGGAAAAATTTTTTTAAAAAGTGGAAGAGACTTATGGTATAGAATAAAAAAAAAAAGTTTAATATAGTTATAATTAAGACCGAAAAGGAGAGGAATGAGAGACTGTAACAGTGATACATACCCGAAGAGATGTCTAAAGTAAAAGGCATCATGCCTTGGATTCAAGAAACACTGTAAACTAGAAAAAGGCAAAAAATCACACCTAAGCACATAGAAAAACTGCTGAAAACCAAAGAGAAAAATTTTAAGCATCCAGAGGAAAAAGACAAATTACTTTATCAAATGAATGACAGTAAGACCACTGCTTTGCAACCGAAATGAGCTATCTTTAGAGTACCAAAGGAAAATATCAACTTAGAATTTACATTCAAACAATATAACTTTCAAATATTGAGGCAAAATAAAGACACTTACAAACAAACAGAATTTGTCACCAGCATTTTTGCCTTGTAAGAAAGAATGGACCTTGGGCAGAGAGAAGTGATCTCGGATGCTCTCAGATTATGGAAGAGATGAAGAGCAATGAAAAGGAAAAATATATAGGTAAGTCTCAATAAATAGTAACTTTACAAAACAATGCTAATATATTGTGATGTTAAAAGCATACAGATTTAAAAACGTAACACACGGTAACTGAGAAGAGAAGGTAAATAGACTTAAAGTGGTCCAAGGTGTTTCCATTGTCCAGGACATGGATAAAGTACTAATATATTCTAGGCTTTTAAAAATCAAGGATGTACATTCTAATTTCCACAGGAATTAAGAATATTAAAACAACATAAAACCAAAAAGCTGAACAAAACAATGAAATTAAAAAAAAAAAAAACGAACAATCCCCAAGAAAGTAGAGAAAAACGAATGAAGAACAGGTGAGGCAAAAACAGCTGGATGGCAGCTTTAAAGCCAATCAGTAATTACATTAAATGCAAAGTGATTATCCCAATTTAAAGACAAAGACTGTCTTGGACTTATAAAGTTATACCTTTAACCTGTTTCAAGAGACAAATCTTAAATAGAATGCAGAGAAGCTTAAAGTAAAAAGATGTGTATCATGCAAAAACTAACAAAGATGGTGTGATTATGCTAAATCCAAGTAGATTTTAAGCAAGAAGCAATACAAGAGATAAAAATTTCACGAGCGCCTGGCCGGCTTAGTTGGTAGAGCACGGGACTCTTGATCTCAGGGTCATGAGTTCAAGCCCCGTGTTGGTCATAGAAAAAAAAAAGTTCATATGTCCAAGAGTCCTAACAGGAAACAAACGATACACTCAGGATCATTTAAAAGTTTACTTAAAAAAGGACTAATTACAAATGTGTGTGTGTAGGGTATAAGAGAATTACAAGGACAGGCTCTAAGAGAAGAGGAAAAAATCAGAACCAGGAAGGAGAGAGAATGGTGAAGAGTTCACTTTGAGAGAGGCAATGACCTAAGGTCAAAGTATACATCCAGTTCCAGGTAGCCTCTACTGGAGGGAGCCAGAGGGAATAAATACACTTACCTCACTCTTTTCCACTATGCAGTTTCCTCCCGTCAGCTACAAAATCATCATGGGGTGGTGTCATTCAGTCCTGAAACCATAAACATTAGCCACCCCAGAAGTCTTCATATATGGTATGGGAGAAAAGAAACAAGTTCCAAAGCAGTCTCATAAAACTGCTTTTTAAGCTGGTCATGAGGCCTGGATTCATAAACATAGTTCTCCTTCATCATCCGTTCCTTAGTTTCTCTCAGTTTTTGCTTGTACCTCACCTGAATGGGATTTTATTTTTTTAAGATTTTATTTATTTGAGAGAGAGAGAAGGAAGAGGAGCAAAGGGAGAGAGAGTGGAGAGAATAGCAGAGGGAGATGCTTAACAGACTGAGCCACCCAGGTACACCCTGATAGGATTTTTTACCAGGTGGGGTGCTCCAACATTCTTTTTTTTTTAAGTTTTTTTTTTTTTGACACAGAGTAAGAGAGGGAACACAAGCAGGGGAGTGGGAGAGGGAGAAGCAGGCTTCCCACCCAGCAGGGAGCCTGATGCGGGGCTCGATCCCAGGACCCCGAGATCAGTGTCTACCCTTACCTCAGGCCATTGTTTTATAAAGTTCTTCTCAATGAAAGGATTTCCCTTTACTGTTGTGTTTCAGGGCCACTAATGAGTGATGGTGTTGTATAGTGACCACTCACACCCCAGTACTGCCAGCTCACTGCAGATCCTTTTGTGAATCAACAAGACCAAGGGGCGCCTGGCTGGCACAGTCGGTTAAGCGGCTGCCTCCGGCTCACGTCATAATCCCAGAGTCCTGGGATTGAGCCCCACATCCGGCTCCCTGCTCCACGGGGAGCCTGCTTCTCCCTCTGCCTCTGTCTCTCATGAATACATAAATAAGAATCTTAAAAACAAACAAACAAAATAAGACCGACACATTTTTCTCTTCATTAATTGCTCAGAGGAACTCTTTTGAAGCCAGTTTATATGGACTGGGAGAGAAGTGCTGAAGGAATATGGGCAGGTATTACTTGAATGAGTCACCTGCTCATTCAGTTTAGTTGTGACGGTGTTCCCAGTGTTGTAGGGAGTGGACTGCTGTTGCGTCCATCCAGTTGTATGGTTTGGTGAATCAGGTAACACCAGTTCATGATGGGTAGTTGATTATTCACGCAGTCACTTGATGTCCCATGGTCAGGTGTTCCATCTCTACCAGGTACCAGGAGCAAGTCAGGAGCTACTTTTCAACAAAACAAAACAAAACAAAACATTGGTCGAGGAAGATAGATCTTTACTCAAAAACCAAGGAATCGGTGTTGTAATTCTCCTATTGGCACTCATCAGAAGCTTCATATAACATCTCTACCACATGAACTTCCAATACCATTGGATCTGCCCACTCATAAGGCCCAACTAGCAAGACAGTTTGCTCTGGGTTCCACTGAAAACTAGTTACCCAGAAAATAGGTTAGAAGGGGCCACCCAAATGTTCTATTTTGTTGTCTCCAGAACTCAAAAAGACCTGTCACAAATTTTGCCTTTTTCTTTATTGTGGTGGTGAAAAACAGAACAAACAGTCACTCACTTGAATGGATAACCTAACATGTCTCAGGCCATCGGACCCCTAAAAACTTGTGGCAGGTCCTGGAAGTTTTACAGGATTTTTCTTGCACCTTCTGGCATGCATATGTGTTAACAAAACATGTAGAGTGCTTACCACTTCCTGCTCATTGGGTTCATTTAACATTCATTTCTGTAAGACCAGCGCGATATTCTATGACATAGCAAGATGATCAAAGTCCCTTCACACCAGAGAACAGAAAGTTGACACAGCCCTGCGACAAGACAGTAAGGGCTCACTGTTATCCCTGCCAGTTAAATGCCATCTATTTCTGACTTCCCTTACTAATTGGAATGGGGTGTACGGGGCACTTCCAGACCAAAACCTATATATCTTTTCAAAGTCTATATTAATTTCCTCCAATGAAGACCCCACACCTAGAACAGCAACTACAATTGGCATCTCTGCCTGATCAAACTCTTGCAGTAATCCAGTCATTCTTTACTACCCATCTGGTTTTTACACTGTATTCTCTGTGACTCATCTGGTGACCACAAAGGGAATTTAAGTGGGAATGTGGTATGAATCACTATTCCAGCAGGGTGGCACTAATTTCTATGAGTTCCCCAGGATGTGGTACTTTTTGTATATGGTCACAGTGTAAGAGTGGTAGCAAGCAGTTATGAACTTCTACATGGCCCTTCCTACCATTACAGCACTCACTCCATTGGTCAGGAAACCAAAATGAAGATTGCTTCAGTTATTAAAATATATCTATTCTTACTACACATCTAGGACTGGAGAAATAACAATATGGGTCTCTCTGGACTCACTGTCACCCAGACTCAGGCCAAGACTACATCCATCACTTGACTTTCGCAGGCCTCTTATTTTAACCAGTTATCCAGGATGGGGTTTTGGGTCTCTAGGTATCAGTAGATATTAAGAGGCAGTATCTAATAAGCCTCAGGAGGTCTGATATTTTCCTTTCCTCAGTAAATGGCCACTAGAGAAGGATTAGGGCAGTGATCCCCTAACTTCTCACAGGATTTACCAGGGGACCTTTAAAAAATATCAATGCCTGGATCTCACTCCCTGAAATTATGATTTAATTGGTCTGAAGTGTGTTCTTTAGAATTCTCAGGTGTTCTAAAGTACAGACAGGTTTGGGAACCACTGGATTAGGGGAAGGTTCATGGTTATATAACCATGGCTGCATTGCTGGGTTCTTTTTCAAAGGGACCCAGTCTCTCTCCATCATCAAGGAGTTCCAGGTCTGTGAACTGGAATGGGAGGCTTAAAATTTCACTATGACAACACAAGTTAGTTTAGAATTTTCCCACCTATATATGTCAAGCAGCACCTTACTGGGCTACTTAACCCATTTCATTTCTAGGGACTTCGTTATCATTTGGTCATTATCCCCCTTTCCCTGTAGGTCAAAACAATCTGATTAACTTCTCTTCTTTCACTTATTATGGTAATTGTGCCCACCATGTCTCGGGTGGCTATATGCCATCATGTAGCCTTTGCCACTTTGGGACTGTATTATTCTCTTTGAGATCAGGAAACAATTCTACCACAGCATTCATCACCATCATTCTGACAGAGAACAGACACCTCAGAGCTCTTTGGGAATGCTGATGCTCTTATCACCAAAGCATTTCTTAATGACTTGGTGAAAAGTGAGAATATCTACAGAGTCTTTGTATTCCCTCCTCTACAGTATGCCAGGGTATTTCTGGCATTTTGAAATTATTACTTCAAATTTCATTTGTAAGCCATTTATTATTTGTAACCTGTTACTGAGCCCATGCCTCATCCTAGCAAACTATTAATGCCAATATATTACATGTTGACTCTCAGGTGAGTACACCTGTGCCAATAAATTTGCCATGACAAGTAAAGCCTTATATTTATTCCCCCTTGGTGTAATATCCTTAGAACCCACTTCTATATATATACTCCTCAGGCTCCTGCTGATCAAAACGGCAAGGTCTTTAACTTCTGTGTAGCTTATCTCTTGCCAGAGCAGGCCACATACTTCTCTGACTAGTATGTCTTTTGAGATTTAACTGGGGATACTGTGAGGTGGTGAAGGTAAGTTCTGAGAACAGGTATCAGCTTAGGAGAGAGCTGTCCCAAGTGCAATCACTGAAAGCCTCTATGCAGGGGAGGCTAGTTTCCTCAGAGAGCAAAGGAAGTTCAGAGGATATGCAGGGTCAGAGTTCTCAGCTTCATTCTTGTCTGCCCAAAAGTCCACATTCTATGTCTGGGCCCCACATCTTCCTCACCAATGCTCCATCCTTAGAGTAAGAAAACTGGAAGAATTGAGCATATAATTGGTACTACAAATCTACCTTATCTGCCCACTGATTATAGGAGATAAAGGACTCCTTCAAAGCTGCAGTGGAGGGGGGGTTCTGACTCTCTCCATACATTCTTAATTGTATTTTCATAGTTTTTACCTTCTTCTGTGTACATCCTGTTTAGGATCATAATTTTAAATTATGGATCCACAATTTTAAATTCCTATGGTTATCACAGCGATACTTTCTTTTCACCTTCATTCTATCCCATGCTATTATAATGGCAATTATAATAGTACTGTAAATCATGGGTGTCCTGTGGTCCCTTTGTCTATAGCAATGAGGTTATCCCTGTGATTGATTTTTGTGTGTGTGTGTGTGTGTGTGTGTGTGTGTGTGTGTGTATTTAATTCAATCTCAGTGGGTCCATTTCCTGTAACTACTCTGGTACCAATTACTCTACCAGGGTTACAAAAAGAAACAGCACACTCAAAATAATTTAAGAATGAAAAAGATTGGTGTGCTCGCTTCGGCAGCACATATACTAAAAAAAAAAGAATGAAAAAGATTAGTGAAACATGTTACATTAAAATCAAGAACTTTGTTTTTTCAAAAGATGCCATGGAGAAAATGAAATGACAAGCCATGCTATAGGAAAGGGTATTTGGTCAAGAATTCACATCCAGAATATATAAAGAAGTCCTAAAAATCAGTAAGAAAATGACCAACAACCCAACAGATATATGGGCAAGTGACTTGAACAAGGACTTCAAAAAAGAAGACTCTCCAAAGGGCAAATAACATAAAATGGTGCTCAACCTTAGTAACCATCAGGAACATGCAAATTATGCCCAAATGAAATGCCACTACACACTGATCAGAATGGCTAAAGTTAAAAAGAATGGTGATACCAAGTGTTGCCCAGGGTGTGGAGAACATGAAACTTTCATATACTGTTGGTGGGGACATAAAAAACATAAACTTTAGAAAACTGGCATTCTTTATAAAATGTGCACACACCTTATGACCAAGGAATTTTAATAAGTATTCTCTCAAAAGAAATGTCTTCCCATGCATACCAAGAGACACAGAATGTTAATGGCATCACTATTGGTTAATAGCCCCAATGTAGAAACAACCCAAACATCAACAATAGAATGGATATATTTGGTTCATTCATATAATGGAATATAGAAATGAATATGAACTACTTCTACAAACAATACAGATGAATCTCACATATATATAAAATAGACACTTAATCTCATTTATGTAAGATTGAAAACCAGGCAAAACTGGTCTATGGTTAGAAGCTGGGAGAGTGATTATATTGGGGAGGAGGGGCAGAATAGTTATTGAGAGGTTGCCTAAGAGGGTTTCTATGTAACCAGTAATACTCTATTTTCTGGGTGGTAGATACAGTGGTATGTTTATTTCTGATAGGTAGTTCATTTATTTCTGTAGTATGCTATATTTCAATTTTTTAAAAGGGTAGGCCTAAAAAGATTGGAACTATTTGTTTATGCTCCGTTGCCCCTCTCCATTAATTCAAATACTTCTTCCTTCAAGGTCCAGTTCCAATTCCGTATTTTACATGAAGCCCAACCACTCCAGGTAGAAGCAATTTATCTTTCTACATGGTTTTTACATCTTCTGGGAGGAAGTATAACATAGTAGAAATAGTATGGGCTAAAGAGTTTGGCCTTTAATCTGTGAGGCAAAGTAGGAGAGTGAGAGTGATATGGTCATTTTTGTATCTGCCCATCATGAACTTGTTTAACCAATTTTACTTATTTTAAAAAATACTTACTGAGGGGGGAGGGGCAGAGGAAAAGGGAGAGAGAATCTCAAGCAGACTCCCCACTGAATGCAGAGCCCAACGACAGGGCTCAGTCCCATGACCCATGAGATCATGATGTGAGCTGAGACCAAGAGTCAGACGCTCAACCAACTGAGCCACCCAGGCACCCCACCAATTTAACTTATATTTCTTTGAATATGTGGGCAAATATAAAACTTTACATATACATATAAGTATATCATATGACAGACTGTTACAATATTTGCTCCCAGTGAATCATGCCACCTTTGTTCATGCTTTTTTACAGTGTGCCTTTGCAGGAATAGATAATTTTGGGGGAAAAAAGTCCCTCTTCCTTTTTTACCTAGCTCACCAAAGTCTGTTGTAGCAAAAACTACTATTGTCTCTCAATGTCCTTTCTTCTCTTCTTCCCCCAGTTTTAGCTTTGGAAACTGCCACATAACTAAGGACTGTATCTCCTAGTCTCCCTTGAAAGTGTGGCCATATGACTACATTCTGACTGATGGGCTGTAAGTGGAAATGATGGCTGCAACTTCTATGGCATGTCCTTAAGAGGAAAAGGTAGACAGAACAAACGGTATTTATAGTTTAAAAAAATTTAACACAGGTTGCCAGGCTGCTTTGCAAATAGGTTGAAAAAGTTCACCTTTCTACCAGCAATGTAAAACAATACCTTTCACCTGAATCCTCACTAGCAAGAGGTCATTTAAAATTTTGCCCATGGGCGCCTGGGTGGCTCAGTTGGTTAAGCGACTGCCTTCGGCTCAGGTCATGATCCCGGAGTCCCGGGATCGAGTCCCGCATCGGGCTCCCTGCTCAGCATGGAGTCTGCTTCTCCCTCTGACCCTCTTCCCTCTCGTGCTCTCTCTCTTTCTCTCTCTCTCAAATAAATAAATAAAATCTTTAAAAAAAAATAAAAAATAAAATTTTGCCCAGTCTGAGAAGATGTTTCACCTCACTCATAACAGGAGGAATGCATAATAAGACTATACTAAGATTAAACATTTTCACTTTTCAGTCTCAAATCCAAAGGTTTGGTCACATACTCTAACGACAATGCTATATACATTTTTCAACTGTTCTTTATACAACACCTATGGAGGGAAATTTGGCAGTATCATCCAAATTACACAAGAAATAAATGCTGGTGTGAATGCAGAGAAAAGGTAACCTTTATGCACTGTTGGTGGGAATATAAATAGATACAACCACTATGGCAAACAGTATGGAAGTTCCTCAAAAACTTAAAAATAGAACTATCATATGACCTAGCAATTACACTTCTGGGTATTTATTCAAAGAAAATGAAAATGCTCCAAAAAATATATGCACCCCCATGTTCACTGCAGCATTATTTACAATAGCCAAGATATGGAAACAACCTAAGTGCACATTGAAAGGTGAATGGATAAGGGAAATTAGTATATATGGAATGAATACATCATGGAAATAAAAGCCAAAGCAGCATAAGGAATATAGTCAATGATATTGTAAAAGCACTGTATGGTGACAGATGGTAGCTACACTTGTAGTGAGCATAGCATAATGTACAAACTTGTCAAATAATTATGTTGTACACCTGAAATTCATGTAACATTGTGGATGTCAACTATCCTCAAAAATAGTAAAAAAAAAAAAAAAAAAAAAGAAAGAAAAATACATGATTGAATTTTAGAGGGAAAAAAAGGAGATGTAGTATACATATACAATGAAGTATCGTTCAGCCATGAAAAAGAATGAAATCTCACTATCTGCAACATAGATGGACCTCAAGGGCATTATGTTACATGAACTAAGTAAGATTGATAAAGACAAATACCACATGATCTCACTTATATGTGGAATGTAAAAACAACCAACCAACCAGCCAAGCTCAGAGATAAGAGAACAGACTGGTGATTGCCAGAGGTAGGGTGGGCAAAATGAGTGAAGGGGGTCAAAAGGTACAAACTTTAAGTTACAAAATAAACAAGTCATGGGGATGGAATGTACAGCAACAGAGTTGCTGATGAAAAAGAGTGTGGGGCCCGTCAGATACTCTAGATTACTGATACATTGATGGATATACAATAATACTGTATTGCATATCTGAAAGTTGCTAAAGGGAGTAAATCTTAGAAAACTTAAAAGTTCTCATCACAAGAAAAAATATTCTGTAACTATGTATGGTAATTAGACTTGTGATCATTTTGCTGTATATACAAATATCAAATCATTATGCTTTACACATGAAACTAATATAAGATTTTATCAGTTATAACCCAATTAAAAAAAAAGAACACTATGACAGGAACAGCGAGACTGCAGAAGGGGAAAAGAGAGAAAGAAAAAGAAGCTCTAGGAAGATAAATGAGAAAATTGTAAAAGTAGTGGGATCGATGGCATTTGCATGGGAAATGGTGGATGGAATATACATGTGGGAAACTTCAACTCAAAACATAAATCTAGATCTATCTAGATACACACTCCCCCCCCACCATCTGAATGAATTACCTACTCAAAAAGTATTTGCCATAAAGTGAATTCCCTAGTTTCCTTTATGTGATTTTTGCCAAGTCAATTTACCTGCCTGATTCTTTCTTCAACTGTAAAACAGGGCTAAGATACACTTCACAGTACTTTGTGAGCACTTATATTAGATGTGTGTGTAGCTCAGTGCTGGTCACATAATAAGCATTTAATAAATGTTAAAGTAAGAAATGGTTTGTAAGTCTGTTAGGCCTAATTGGCATCTAAGTATTATTTAAATTTGCATGTCCCTGATTTCTCCTGATTCTGAGCATCTTTTCACATTTGGATTTATTCTTTGCTGAGTTCATATTCTTTGCCCATCCATTTTTCTGTTGAATTACATGTTCCCTTAATGTGAATTTCTAAGAGCACTTTGTATATTATAGATGTTAAACCTCCATATGAGTATTTTTCTAAATTTATTGCATATCTATTAACCTTAATTATAACTTTTTTATGCAGGCTATTTTTTATATATGGACAAATGTCTATCTTTTTTGAGAAGAATGTGTATTCTGCTGTTTTGGGGTGAAGTATTCTATAAATGTCAATTAGATCCAGTTGACTGATGGTAATACAAAGTTCAACTATATCCTCACTGATTTTCTGCCTGCTAGATCACTCAATTACTGAAAGAAGGTTGTTGAAATCTCCAACCATAATAGTGGATTTGTCTATTTCTCTTTGTAGTTCTATCCATTTTTACCTTAGCTTTTTTTAATGTTCTGTTGTTAGATGTACCATTAAAGGTTGTATCTTTTTAGAGAATTGACACCTTTATCATTATGTAATGCTCCTCTCTATCCCTGATAATTTTCCTTGTTCCGAAGTCTGTTTTGCCTGAAGATAGCAACTATATAGCTTTCTTTTGATTAGTATTAGCTAGGCAGGTATTTCTTCATTCTTTTACTGTTAACCTGTGTCTTTACATTTAAAGTTGGTTTCTTATGTATGATTCCTGAGAAAATGGAGCATTAGTAAGGGCTGTGGGCTTTTTCCCTCCAAATCAATCCTGGGTAACTATAGAAATAAGGAAGCAAGGGCTTGAAGAATAAGATAAAAAACTGAGAAAACCCTAATAAGGGTTAGGAGTAAGTTTTTACATTTTGTTCCTGGCACTTGCCTCCACTGCTTTGAGACAGTCAGTGCCAGACAACTGATCGTTCCAGATAGCATTAGCAAGAGCTTCCCAGTATAGAATAATACAAAGGGTCTGTTGAAGGGAGTTGCTGATGAAAAAGAGTGTGGGGCCCGTCAGATACTCTAGATTACTGAGACATTCACTCCCCTATTCTTCCCCCAAACCTTTAGGGTTTTGGTTGATTATAAGGGCCTTCTCCTAGGCAACAGAGATAGAGCTCTCTGCTCTCTAATCTTTAAACTTGTGGGAAGGGATAAAAACTAGGGTCTGCCCTTTTTCTCTTCCTCCATATCTGTGATCAGAAAGGGTAGTAGTAGAGGGGCACCTGGGTGGCTCAGTCAGTTAAGCGTCTGCTTTCAGCTCAGGTCATGATCTCAGAGTCCTGGGATGGAGCCCCACATCAGGCTCCCTGCTTCTCCCTCCCCACTGACCCTTGCTCGTGCTCTCTAGGGTGCTCTCTCAAATAAATGAAATCTTTAAAAAAAAAAGTGTAGTAGAGAACATAAGCTTGTGAACCAAATATCTACACACCTGAGGAGTATGATCACTATGTAACACAACAAATTACGTAACATATACCAACTGAGGCAGAATTATAGGCATATATTTAATTTAAAAAATGTTTTAAGAGGGGCGCCTGGGTGGCTCAGTCGTTAAGCGTCTGCCTTCGGCTCAGGTCATGATCCCAGGGTCCTGGGGTCGAGCCCCGCATCGGGCTCCCTGCTCCGCGGGACGCCTGCTTCTCCCTCTCCCACTCCCCCTGCTTGTGTTCCCTCTCTCGCTGTTTCTCTCTGTTAAATAAATAAATAAAATCTTTAAAAAAAAGTTTTAAGAATTTAAAAAAACAATTCAATTATCATCCAACAAAATTTTACTGAGCACCTACTAGTGTCAGGCACTGAGGATTCATCAGTGAGCAAGACAGACAAAAATCTTTATTCTTATGTATTTTATTTTCTAGTGGTAGGAAATGGCACATCAAACAACTTATCTAACTAAGGAATAAGCCATTTTAGAAAGTAATATTTGCTACAAAAATAAAGTAGGATAAAGCCGATTGGGATTGCTGAAAAGGGTCACGATTTTAAAATGAAACTAAGCCTAAAATACGAATCAAGAGGATGCTGAGTGGGAAGTTAGTAATATATAAAAAAGGAACAAGAAATAATTAAAAAGCCATGGGAGAATATTAGGTATGGAAATAGGGGCTTAAAGAATATCACAGATAAAATAAAATTTAAAAAAGATCATAGATGGATAAATAGCAGGGTTGATCAGATCTTATGATGCTTTTGAGGTACAGAATATTTTTATGTAGCTAAAATCTCTAGATTTTTTCCCTTGTGGTTCCTAGGGCTTTCATGTTTGAAAAACATGACATTTAAAATATTTTAAATTACAAAAGAATATTTGTACATGGTAAGACATTCAAACAAAATAGAAGTAGAAAGTAAAAGACATCAACACCCCTCCCGTTATCCTTTACATAGAGGTAGTCATTTTTCTATGTATCCTTCCAGAAATTTTCTATGTATAATCAAATATGTATATATACATGGTTTAAAAAATTTATAAATAGAATACATATTTTCTGCAGCCTGCTTTTTCTTTTCCCACATTTGGATCTACTCCAGAGATTGAGGTTTTAAATGACAGTAAGAATTTCTTTTAGGAGGTAGAATTATAGAGATAATAAAAAGATCAGTGGGTAAAAAAAAACAAAAAAAAGAGAGAGATCGGTGGTTGCCAGGGATTGGGGGAGAGTAGGGATGAACAACGGAGAACACAGGGCATTTTTAGGGCAGTGAAACTATTCTGTATGATCCTATAATGTTGGATACATGACATTATGCATTTGTCAAAACCTACAGAACTGTACAAAACAGAGTGAACCTTAATGTAAACTATGGACTTTAGTTAATACTAATGTATCAATATTGGTTTATCAATGGTAACAAATATACCACACTAATACAAGATAATAATAGGAGGAAATGTGTGTGTGTGTGTGTGTGTGTGTGTGTGTGTGTGATGTGGGAACTCTGTATTTTCTGCCCAATTTTTCTGTAAACATAGAACTGCTCAAAAAAAAAAACCTATTAAATTTCATTTAGAAAAACTATTTTGTAAACTATTTTTGTAAAGCCTTGTATAAGATATTTTAGAGTTGGAGGCTAGCGGAGGCTAGAGGTCAGATATTAGGCGGGTTGTTGCTATGGTCCAAGCATAAACTGATTAGTTCTAAGGTAGCAAATTAAATTACTTTGAAAAGATTTGCTAATACTGCACCTTATAAGTCTTAAGTGGAATTTACTGTGTTCTTTTGTTTTAGTAGGCTCCACGCCCAGCATAGAGCCCAACATGGGGCTTGAACTCACGACCCTCAGATCAAAACTTGAGCTGAGATCAAGAGTCAGATGCTTAACTGACTGAGCCACCCAGGAGCCCCAGAAGTCTTAAGTGGAATTTAAAGTTTGTGATTTAAAGAAGTAATCTGTCAAAAATATTATGTTAATCAGTAGTAGCAAAAAAAACGCCAATATGCTTTTTTTTCTTTTTAAAGATTTTATTTATTTGAGAGAGAGAGCACACAGAGCACAGGAGCGGGAGGGGCAGAGAGAGCGGGAGAAGGAGAGTCCCCGCTGAGCAGGGAGCTCTATATGGGGACCGATCCCAGGACCCTGGGATCATGACCTGAGCCGAAGGCAGATGCTTAATTAACCGATTGAGCCACCCAGGCATTCCCTCCACCCCCACAAAAAAAACCCAATATGCTTAAGAATTATAAGAACAAAAAGGAAATATGGCTGAAAAGATGTGAATAGCCATAACTGACATGCTGCATATTTTTTAAGTTAACAGGACATGGAGGAGTCAGGAAATTATTCATCTACTACACTTGATATTGCTTATATTCTTAAACCATTTATTTCCAGGTTTTTATAACCTAGATATGTCTTTAGCAAATCAGTCATTAACAAGATATTACACTGGGTGCTTTTAATCTAAATAGCATGATTCCATACAAAATTCAGCCATCTCGGATTTATTCTGTGCACAACAGTATTATCACAAAGCATTAGTTTCCTGTTTTCTTTACTGCCTAATTCATCACACTTAGAGTAAGCTAGTTCCATAAACTATTATTTTAATGATTACATATGAAGATTACAGTAAATATGGAATTTTTACGGCAAAAAAGGTGGCTTCCAAAAGAGAAAAATGTCAAAGGTCTACAGAATCAAGCTTTTTATTATGTATGCATATATCTATGTTTGTATTTACTTCTTAACTGTAATCTTTTTCTAGTCAATGACTGCAAAGTGGTATCTCAATAAAGTCCCTTACCATGGTTTGATTCACAACTTTTCAACTTTATAATGATGCAAAAGCAATGTGCATTCAGCAGAAACCATACTTCCAATTTTGATTTAGGATTTTCTTCTGGGCTAGTGATATGTGATAATGAAATCACGAAATCACCAGCATCAACAACCAATATAGCTATTCTGCACCAATACAACTATTCTGTTTTCACCTTCAATACAGTATTCAATAAATTAGGTGAGATATTTGTTATAAACTAGGCTTTGTTTTAGATGATCTTGCCCAACTATAGGCTAATATAAGTGTTCTAAGCACGTTTAAGGTAGGCTAGACTAAGCTATGATGTTCTTTAGGTTAGGTGTATTAAATGCGTTTGCAACTTAACAATATTTTCCACTTCTGATGGGTTTGTTGTGGCATAACCCCATCATAAAGTGAGCAAGAACTTTACACACTCATAGAATTATAAGTAGAAAGGCTTTTTCAAGGCTCACTCTGTTCCACCACATGTCTCTAGGAATTTCCGATTAGGCAATTCTATATACTGCTTGTTTTTAGTACCAGGAAGTATTATGGAAGATGATTTTAAAAGTTTTACCATATGTTTTTAATTTACCAATGCCAGTTTTGTTTCTCTAATTTTGCTTTTATTCCCAGTTTGCTACATTTCCTCTTAGAACTGTGGGTAGGGCAAGCAGTTAAAAACGTGGTTCCTCATGAAGAAAGGGGAAGTATAATGCGACACCAAACACCAAAATCAAAATACTTTTTAATAAGTTTTGTTTATCCCTTTAAAAATGTTTGAATAAACTGATAAGTTTAAGAAAAAATCTTCTTAAAAATTTGCTTAGTTTCTGATGTAATAATCATTCATTTAACCCCAACCTACAGCCCAGAAGGGTAAACCTGCAAATAATTTGTTCAGACATAACAGGCATATCTAAGAGATATTGTGGGTTCAGTTCCAAACCACCAGAATAAAGCAGATCTCTCAATAAAGCAAGTCAAATAAATTTTTTGGTTTCCCAGTGCATATAAAAGTTATGTTTACACTATACTATAGTCTAAACGTGCAATAGCATTAAGTCTAAAAGAACAATGTACAAGCCTTAATTAAAAATCCTTTATTACTAAAAATGCTAAACATCATCTGAGCTTTCAGTGAGTCATAATCACTGATTACAGATCACCAAGACAAATAATAATAAAGTCTGAAATATTATAAGAATTACCAAAATGTGACAGAGACACAAAAGGAGCAAATGCTGTTGGAAAAAATGGTGCTGACAGACTTAACTCTGTGCAGGGTTGCCACAAACCTTCAGTTTGTAAAAAATGCATTATCTGTGAAATGCAATAAAGTGAAGCCCAATAAAAAGCTAGGCTTGTGTTAGGTGTTCTGGTAATTCCATCTTACTGTTCCATTCCATCAACCTGCAATTCCTTTATCTCTCTCTTATTTTGGGTTTCATATTTCCTTACATGCGCTATTTTTTCTTGATTTAATCCTCATTTAGGTGACACACATTCTCCATTAGCCTCTTGGGAAAGGATGTAGGAAGTGTGTATTTTCTGAGACCTTTTGGGTTTGAAAGTAACTTTATTCTAGCCTCATAATCAGGTTGGCCTATATAGAATTCTGTATTAGAATTAATTTTCCCTCAGAATTTTGAAGCACTGCTCTATTATCCTTTTGTTTCCAGAGTTGCTACTGAGAGGTCCAATACATTTACCTTTGTGTGCATCATACGAAACCTGTTTTGTTCTCTCTACGAACCTGTACAATCTACTCTTTGTCTCTCTACTTGCTATCTTTGTAGAGTGTAGTAAGGGAAGAAGGAGATACACAGAAGAAGTCCAGAAATCCGCATGGGGTTCCCTTAAGCATTTTATATTTCCAGCAATCTTAATAAGACCCCCAAGAGTCACATGTGATTTGCACTGACACACTGCACTATCATCACACTAGCCACTCAGCCCTACAGCAGCCACTGTAAAAAACCAAGTGCAGCTAAAATAAACAAGATGTGCTAACAGTGATATAAAAACATAATTATGACAGTGACAGAAGATAACACAACTGTGCATGTGTATGTGTCAGGTGGGTTTAGTTGCTTTCTATGTATTAATCCACTGAATTAGTATATGCAATACAATCTTAAGAGGTAGGTATTATTTATATTCTTATAGATCACGTAATTTATTTTGGCAGAGCCAGAATTCTAGTCTAAACAGCCTAGCTCCAAAGTCCATGGTCTTAATTGTTACGTTATACTACCTTCTAGTAGTGGGTGGTAGTAGTTTTTTGTTGTTCGTTATATTATAGCTTTTAAATCTTTTCTTGACAAAATAAAAAGTTGGCAAACCTATGTTGATTATATCAATTAAAAAACTTATTGGTGAAATCTAAAAGCCTGGAGATCACCAGTTTGTGGGGCCAGTAGAGAGCAAGAAAAATGAAAATTTGAGAAGATAACTGATGAAGCAAGGTCTTGGAGGATGAGCTCTAGAACATGGGATGCAGAAGCCTTGGAGAGTAGGGCAGACGCTAATTATATGAGAAATTACAGCCACGTTTAGAGATGCTGGTGAGGGGAGCTTATCTGTTAACTAAAATTCAGGGTCATCGAAGCTCAAAATAAGCCTGGTAGTGACAACTAGAAGGCTTAATAAATAATGTAAAATAGTGAAGATTTGAAGGAATGATAAAAGTAAATAAATCCAGGAATGGGCTGACAGACTAGAAAAAGATGGTTTCAACACTAAATATCTTGATAAAGTCAAATAAGTTCAATAGGAGTAAGGGAGTGGAAGGTGTATAAAGAGATATACAAGGTTGTGGTCAGAAGGTAGTATTTCTGAATTTAAGATCTCAAAGCCAGAGTAAAGGCTCATTCATTGGATGATGATGATGATGATACAGATGACAGTAACCATTCATTAAGCACATGAAAACTACTAATTATATCTAGTCATAACAACCATTAATATCAGCATATTAGAGAAGAAACAGGCTCTAACAAATTTTCAATAAAACTCAATTTTAAGTTTTTGCAATGGATCTTAACAAGATAACTCTAAAATTCATATACAGTTATCTATAACTGGCATTTCCAAGATAATTTCGAAGAAAATATGTGGATATTAACTGTTGTTAATATCCTCCTGGGCATTAACTTACTATAAAGCTGTAGCAATTTTAATAGTGTTAATGTCACAAAAGTCCTACAAATTGACTGATGGAAAAGAATAAACTACCCACAGATATGTGGGAACCTGCTTTGAAATCGGTGACATTTAAGTTAAACTATTCAATAAATGCTTCTAGAACAATTGTACGTATATAAATAAATCAAAATAAAATTAGATCTCTATCTCATGCACAAGAATAAGTTGATTAAAAACCTAAATGTGAAGAATAAGAGCTTTAAACTTTTAGTAAAAAGACAGATAAAAATCTTTATTTGAGGTAGAAAAGGATTTCTTTAGATACCCAGAGTACAAAATATAATGGAAAAGATAAATCTGACTACATTAAAACTAAATTTCAGTATTAGAAAAGACACCATAAACAAAGGTCAAAGAAAAGGCTTAGACTGGAAGAAAATAGGCAACCAATATAACCAACAAGGTATTATTTTCCAGAAAATATAAATCAACGAAAAAGATGAGCAAAGCATTAGCAAAATGTGTAAAGATACATGGAGATGTCCAGGAGCATTTGGGATTTACAGTACAAGAGAACTCGGGGGCGCCTGGGTGGCTCAGTCATTAAGTGTCTGCCTTCGCCTCAGGTCATGGTCTCAGGGTCCTGGGATTGAGCCCCACATCGTGCTCTCTGCTCCGCGGGAAGCCTGCTTCTCCCTCTCCCACGCCCCCTGCTTGTGTTCCCTCTCTCGCTGTCAAATAAAATCTTTAAAAAAAAGAGACAAATCTGGGCTGGAGAGATCTGGGCTACATCAACTTATTGATCACATTTGAATTCATGGGACTAAATGAACTTATAGAAGGAAACTAGTTAAGAAATTAGAGACTTGGGTCTAGCTAGGACAGTTGTAGGCAGAGGATTTACTGATCCTCGTTCAAATTCTTAACACTAATAACTCCTTCAGCTTTATTCACATATTATTTTGTCTGGCCTTTTCTAACCATAAAATATCTTTATGTCTTTATTTATTTTTTTAAAGATTTTATTTGACAGAGCGAGAGCAGGAACACAAGCAGGGGGAGTGGGAGAGGGAGAAGCAGGCTTCCCGCTGAGCAAGGAGCCGAATATGGGGCTCGATCCCAGGACTCTGGGATCATGACCTGAGCCGAAGGCGGACGCTTCACGACTGAGCCACCCAGGCGCTCCTTTATGTCTTTTAAAGATGGCATCTAAATACAAAAAATAAACACTAATAAAACCAGATTTTGTAGGACACCATGTCAG
This sequence comes from Callorhinus ursinus, assembly GCF_003265705.2. NCBI lineage: Eukaryota > Metazoa > Chordata > Mammalia > Carnivora > Otariidae > Callorhinus > Callorhinus ursinus. The sequence continues at coordinate 84,393,509 of NW_027397066.1, forward strand.
AAAGTGGTTAGATAAGCCTGTCACTTCTGTGTAGGATATTATTTTCAGCCCCTCTGTTTCATGTACTGCCAAGAAGGCAGGGCTGTGGAAATGAAATGCAAAATTAAAAAATATGAATGAAACAAGATTTAAATTTTAAAGTAAAAGGAATCAAAGAAAATATTCCCTAAAATACACAAAAAGAATTTTATTGGGGGGTTAGGAAACTATCACCTTTTATACATTAATGTAGTTCGTGTAATGCATCTTCTCTAAATTTTAAGATATGAGAGAGAGAAAGAAGAAAGAAACAAAGAGGAAGAAAGATAAAAGATAAGACAGATATGTGGATAACCCACTCACTACATTTCTTCTACCTGGAAATAGCAAACCAGCTATCCACATAAACTGCTCAGGAAAGCCATTCACAAAAGAACTACATGCTGTAGAATTCCTTTTATATGAAGCCCACGAACATGCAAAGCAAGACAGAATAGTAGTGGTGGTGGTTGTAGGGGGACATGGTTGGAAGGGGCACAAAGAAGCTCTCTCGGGTATTGGATATATTCTATATATATTGATCACATCAAATTGTACCTTTGGCTCTCGAACATTTTACTATGCTGTATCTCTGAAGTCTTTATTTTTTAATTCCTTTAAAGAAAAACCTTAGAAGCCTAAAAATCTCAACACAGCTCGTTTTGCCCTTGTCAAGGCTACAAAGCCTCTAAGAAACAAATATTTAGGGGCTATCGCCAAGCCTTTCTTCCCCTAATTTGCCTCACTCCCAACCCACTCGTAGGTCAATCATCTCCCCAAGGGTACTTCTACATCTGATCACAGAGATTAAAGATAACCTGTAAAAGAACAATCCAGAGGACAAAGATACCTGAGAATATCATATTCATAATAAACAAGCTTCAGGGTCCTTCTTTCACCAAACCAAAAGTAAGCTCCCAAAAGGAAATTTAAAAGAAACCCTACTGTAAACAACCTTTTGATCATCACCTTGTATATAACCTTCTATATTGCTCTGGTTCATGACCTGTATCTAAACATCTTCATTGAATTTCCATTGTAATTGTATTCTGAACAGGGTAAAATGATAGAAAATTGGTTTATCTAGATTTCAGCTAACTCTCTTACTGAGGGTTATCTTTTTTTAGTGAAAAACCATCACATATTAAAAGAGTCCAGAGAAGGACTTTAAAAAAATGTCTTCCCTTTCTCACTTTAAAATGAAAATATCCAGGGAAAAATAAAAAGAAAACGTATTTATTACAACTGGCTGTTATATTAAGTCGCACAAAATGAAATACTGCACCATGAGCAGTTCGTTGGTATTGCAGGTTATTGGTCAGGTGGAGTTCAGAACGGTAAGGAGGCACCGCATTAAGATAGCACACCACATACACAACATGCAATCAGCAAGCGCATTACTTCGGATATTTCACTTCAGTAAAAAGAGGAAACAAAGTCATGTCAAGGAAAGTGCTGCAAGGAAGTGAAGCTGTCTCCTTTCTTCATTTTTTTTTAAAAATTATTAATAAACAATTAAATTTAAAGATCTTCACGGATACTTTAGCTTGTAGCAGAAATCCTACAACATAAAAGTCACTTGAAAGGTTTGTATTCTTTTACCACTTTCCTAGTTTTAGTTAACTGAAAAAAGAAAAAAGATCTGCAGAAGGAACTGAAAGTATCTAAAGGACTATCACAGGTCATATCTAAGGAGCAAAAAAAAAACCCAACAAAACACTCAGGGTTGCACAAAACTACCGAGTAGCTAGCTTTGAGCGGTTAGTCGTTTAGGTATTTTCACTTCTTTTTAAAAAAACCTGGCTTGTAGGGGTGAGGGAACGGAGTTAGGCACCGCCGGGTAAATGCGGAGGGTGCTCTTGGTGAATATGCAATCCTAGGGCCATGGCACCCGACCGGTTCCGGGAAGAAGGGGCCGGGACGAGAGGGGCTGAAGAAAAAAGCGACGCCAGGAGAAACTCACTTTTGAAAGGCACTTTCCGGTTACAAAGCACTCTCACATGCTTTATCTCATCGGACACAGTATCCTTTCTGTTGGCCTCGAGCGTCTACGGATGTAAAAGGCCCAACATGAACGTAGGCCCTCTTCAAAACCGAGATCCACGGAAGCCCTCCTTCCTCATCCATTCCCGCTGCTCCGCATCTCGCGGCCGCGCGCACCCCCTCGGCGTCCGCGGGGCGCGCACGTCACTCGCCCGCTGCCAATCGGAGCCCAGCAGGTCAACCTCTCCTCCGGGGGCACCCAGCGCCGCCCCCTCCAGCCCGCCGCGGGACCCAGGCCGCGACGCCCGCTGGCCGCTTCCGCTCTCGGCGCAGGCGCGAGAGCTCGGCCGGAGAACGGCGCGGGCTGGGAGAGGAGTGGACGCTGCTGGCAAGGATGGTGCTGGAGAGCGTGGCCCGCATCGTGAAGGTGCAGCTCCCGGCGTATCTAAAGCGGCTTCCTGTCCCCGAGAGCGTTACCGGGTTTGCCCGGCTCACAGGTAATCCCCGCCTTCGGCCAGTCCCCATGCTTGCAAGTTGCCCAAGGTGGGAGTGGGGGGTGGTCTAAACCTCCCCGGGCCAAGGGGTGGGGCGGGGCTTAGCGTGTGGCGCGTTACCCCGTGACCCTGTGCGCAGAGGGTGGGGGCGCGCGCCGGCGCAGCCGCCGTGGAGCGCAAGTGATTCCTCCTCTCGTCCTTGTCCTAATGGCTCTTCCGTGTCCTTTCGTGATGGGAGACCAGGTTTTTGTAGAGAAAGTGCTGAGTTGGTAGCGGGCCTATATCTTTCATCTCTCATCGCTTGCCGCAGTGTGCTTGTTTATCTTAAAGTAGGATAAGTCATCGTTATCTAAGGCTCTGTGAATCAGGCATTCCCAGCTCTCAGCGGGATTCTAACCCACAGCGTGTGAGTGTTTGGGGGTGGGGGGGCGGGAGAGAAGCACAGTCATACACGCAATATGTGTATGGCAGTTTTATTCGGTAGCAAAATTGGAGACTAACCTCCACTCCCATAGGGAAGCCTTGAGCTACCCCGGGGGCATTTGAGGTCAACTCCATTACTGTGGGCCTGGAGGTAGTTAAGGTAACGAGTTGAGGAAAGATAAGTTAGCCAGAAGGTGTTCAAAGGCTAGTACGATGGACCAAATGTTAGATAAGGAAATTTAATGAATATATGTAACATTCTGTTTTTAAGATCCCTTCTTAAAAAAAAAGAACCCACAACTCAGGATTTTACATCTAAAGGACGAAAATTTCCATAATGCAGTCAACACTTGGAAGAATTTGTAGGGTTTTGGGTGTTACAGTGTAAGCGGGATATTTGTCAATCAGACTGAGACTAGGATGGTAAGGGGGGAAGAAAACCATATTGATTCGGCAAACTTTGCACGCATAGGTCCTGAATGTCAGGGAATGAAACATGAATTACGATAATTTTGAGATAAATAGGGTTGCTTAGCCTGGAGCATTCTGGAGCTCTATGGTAGCTGACATGAAACAGCATTTGGAAGGCTTACTGGTGGAAGAAGAATAGATTTATTCTGTGTGGACCAAAAGACAGAACTAGGACCAAATTAGTGAAAATTATTTGGACATAGAGTTCAGCCCCAACACACAGAAGGCTTCTGTTTGGTTGTTTTTTTGTTTTTTAAGATAATACTATCCCTAAAGAAGGGATAGTATTTAAAAGAAAAAAAAAAAAAGGCAGAGTCGGGTAGTAGACAGATTTAGATGAGGTAAATTAGATGACATTCCAAACCTAGAGATTCTTTGAATTATGGCTTAGTAGGAAGCATGTAATTGAATAGAAAGCATGGTAATTGAATAATTAACATTAAAAGAAACATCTAAACATCATAATCAGCATAAAAGTAACAAAATGAGAAAAAATGTTTCAAGTATTTAGAAACATCAAAATCTTCTTTTGATCCTATTATTCTGATAGATTTTCTGCCGTTCTACAAAATTTTGACTTTTTTTCCCTTTATCATTGCTTTTACTTTAGTACTTTCCATATTTTAATATATTCCTTATCTTTTTGTAACAACTATATAATCCTGTTTTAGACTAACATCACGGTAGGCCTAACCATTCCCCTGCAGCTGGAAATTTGGAATGTTTGTGCATATATAGATTTTATTCATAATGTTCAGTGGTTAAGTAGCCCTATACCAGTTGTTAGGGGTTTCTTTTTCTCCTTTAAATTATACCTTTGAACGTATTCACCAAAATGGTAATACCAGGTCAGAAGAATATGATTGTTTTGTGACATTATTTCCCACTTGTCAATTTATATTAATAATTTGCCCAAATTAACTGCCAAGTTTTTAACGGGAAAGAAAGGAGTCCCCTTACTCCTACCCCAGTCCAGTATAACCTGAATTTTGTGTGTTGATTCCAATGGTGGCTGGTTTTATATTATATTCATATATATATATATATATATGAATATATATATATATATTCAATTTTCTGTAAATAGAGTGTGGTTGGAACAGATAGAAAGTATATAATTTGAGTGGCTAGATTTTAGAAGCATATTTTTTTTTCTTGAAAATCTCCACTGTCAACAAATATTTAATTCCTGTTAAAGGCATTAAGGAACCTCAGCCTACACCTTTTCTCCCTTAAATCAGTAACAGAGTAACTTCCTCTTAAAGTGAGGACTGATGCTCAGAAATAGTGACAACTCTGATAAATATCTTAAAAACATGCACCTAAGTTCCATTACAATGTGTCTGTATTTTAGTTCTCATTGTATTGCTTATTAGGAAACATGTTTGTAATAACTGTTTTATGAACAAATGAGGTAGTCTCTTTCATACTGGACAAGGACAATATAACAGTTGCAGAATTTGTTTTGGAGCACCATGGAATAAAATTCTCACTGACCAATTTCCACTCTGAGTCTTCCCTTCAGAATAGATTGTAATAGCTAACTACATTTATCTGTCTTGATTGAGCTACTTATAGAATCCATACTTAGACTTTTGTTGAAATAACCTAGAAGATCACTTTTCAGCAAATGTTTAAAATGTCTAGGAAACCAAAAGTGTTTTCATTTTCTATCTGAAAATTAGAACAAAGTTACCGCTTACATTATTGCCTGTTTTTTCTTCCCTATTTTCATCTAGTGGTTTTTTTTTTAAAGCAGTTTGTTCTCTCATGATGACTCTGCATTCTTAGTAAACACTTGGAGATCCTTAATCACCATACAGTATTTACAGACAGTCCTTATCTATCAGAAACAACTTATCTATTTTTGTTTAGGTCACATGTTTAACAGTGAGTCTCTTTTAAGATAAATTTGTATAATTCCGCCCTTTGGAAGTGTAGTCTATTCTAATTCTTTGACCTTTAAAAAAGCTTTCCCTGTTTAGAATAGAACAAAATCTTCCTATTCAAAAGTCATGAGCAGTTTACTTCTAGATTTAAAAGCTTGCTATGAAACTTTGAATATAGTAGCTCTTCCCTCCTTGACCCTGTTTGCTTCTTTGAAACTTAACGGTTTTGCTCCTAAAGATAAAGCAGTGAATCCCAAGACAGTATCTTTTCCATAGTAGCACAAACATGTCAGAGCTGACAGCTTTAAAGGCATTAGCTCTGTTTATCCAGAAAGGGCCAATTTTGAGCGAATAATTTGGAAGTGGAAAAGGGTTGAAAACCTATGTCCATAAGAAGACTTCTACAAGCATATTTATAGCAGCCTTATTTTTAATAGCCCCAAACTGGAAGCAACCAAAATATCTATCAACAGGAGAGTGGATAAACAAATTATGGTATATTCAGAGTGGAATACTGGTTAGCAATAAAGGGATGAATTATGGATCCACTGGATGAATCTCAAAAACTTTATGTTGAGTGAAAAAGCTTTGGTTGTAGACATCAGTGGTGGGAAGATAGACTAGAAAGGGATAGGAGAATACTTTCTTGGGTGATGGAGTATTTTGCATGTTTTTACATTTTCAGTGGAGGCTACTGGGGTATATTTGTCACAGCTCAGAGCTAAACACCTAAGATTTGTTTTATTTTATTGTATGTAAAATGTACCACAATTTTTTTTTTAAGAAATGGAACAAAAAGTGAGTTTTCTCAGTAGAGATATATAAGAAATTATTAAGTTCAAACTAGAAAGTTGCATTTATTAATATGTAAATAGAGATTATTTCTAAAACATCAAAGAATTTTATCTTAAAAAGCTGTTTTTGAGAATTTGGGAAAATAGTTACATAGTTCCTGTAGGACTATAAAAGCTTTTTCCCTCTTCCTAGTTAGACCAACTCTACTTAAGTCAGTGTAATTAAAGAATTAAAGATTATACCAGCCTTTGTGGAGAACAATTTCGGTCTCATGAAAACATTTTCTGCCATCTGACTACTTTGCAGTGTAAAATTTCTCAAGTCATCAGGTATTTATTAAGTACTTGGTCAAGGAAGTGTTCTAGATACCAAAACACTGTTCTACTCATAATAGTGAATGGAAAAAAGGTCTTTAAATTGATCATTAATTTCATTTTATTGGCCTTTGGTCCTGAACAGTCTGTATTAGATTTTAAGTGGTAATAGTAAAACCGTCCCTTGAAAATATTTTACTTTCCTCTTTTTACAATTCAGAAATAGAAATCATTTCTGTGTCTTACCTACCAAGAAAATATGTTACTAAATTTATCAGCAACCATGTTCCCAACATTATTTTAATAGTATCAATATATGCCACCTTTTGAGAAGGCAAAAGTCTGACCTAGTTTCTTAGAATATAATTCCTCATTGAGATCTGTGTGTGTCTGTGTGCTTTTACAAATGATAAAAACATACTATTTGTTTATATATCTTGGTCAGGAATAGGGTGTGATAGGTAGCCTGTCTTTATAAAAGTTTGAATCTCTCCTGTCTTAAACTGAATTCTATTTCTCTGAGGAGATACTTTCTTTTAACAGTGTCTAACTTTCAGGAAATTCACCTTAAAACTGCTTGCTACTCACGTTGCTTTGAAATGTTCTTTTCTGTGTAGATTTTGTTTCTCTGATGGTACCGGTTGTTTCACTCTACCTTCTTAGTCTGTTGTTTATCTTAATAGTGGGAAGTAGAATATTACAAAACACATTTAGAACTCCTCTTGGTATTTTAGTATTAGTGTGGTCTGGTTTTTCTTTTTTTAACTTAGAAACAGGTGTTTTAAAAAAATTGGAAACAGGAAAATTTCACTGGTAGAGGAAGAAGGTCTTAAGTAAAAAAAAAATTTTTTTTTGAAATAAAGGAAAAATTTTAAGGAAATTTAAGCCTTTTACATTCAAATGAGTAAGCAAAATGTTGCCTAAATGGGTACCTTTTTAGTGGATTGAATGTTGAGGTCAGCCAGTTCCATGTACTTGACTTAATTATAGCCAAAAATACCTACACCCCACGCTCTACAGCCCTTGATCTCTCACACTATTATCTTCTACTCCTGGCTTGTCTAGTTCATAATTTTTCATGGACACACCTCCCTGCCTTAAATGAAACAGAGCTCTCCCTGAGGGAGTCACTTCCCCTGCCAGTAGCTCTGTCAGTGGTATCTTTTCTTTCTCTATCTTTCCTTGTCTTTCTGGGTTGAGGGGGCAGAGAGAGTTGGTATCTTTTAGTCTCTGCAGAGCAGCTTCCACACTGGACTATTACACTGTTTGAAAGAAAGCTATGACTTGTGCCGTCCACCAGTATCCCTAATTTTTTGCTGGTAACTATTGACCTTTAGTTTCTCCCTTATATTCTTTAAGGATGTCAACACCTCATCTTTTCCTCTTTCTTCTACAACACTACACTGGTCTTTTCCTGCTTAAAATTGCTCTTCTTATGTTCTGTTTTGTTTTTAAATTAGAGACCAGTATCTCCATCCATCCAATGAAACCAGAAATCTGGGAATCATGAAGGAGCCTCACTTCCTGTTTTTGATCACTCACCCAATCCTGTTGATTTTACTTCCTGAGTTCGTGGTTCTTAAGTTTCAAGGCGAGTGCAGATTGATCACAGACCTACTCAGTGTTCCCAGTGAAAGCATCAGACTATCTCCTCAAAAAATGCATGCACACATACACTGTTCAGGCAGTTTTAGGGACTCCATGCGTTGTCCTCTTTACTTTAATGGCCACTGCCTAGTATAAGTTTGCATGATTTTGGGGGGGATTATTTCAGTGATTTCTAACATTGTCTGCACACTACCAGCCCTCTCTGCTCCGACCTCTGTCTCTCCACCAGTCCATCTTCTGTCTGATACCATAATTCCATCTGATTTCATAAATGAATAGCTTTCCATTGACATTAATATTCAGAGATATCAATGGTTCCCTTTTATGTACAGAGTAGATTATTACCTACCTGTTGATTTTTTTTATTTTAAGATTTTATTTATTCATTTGACATGGAATGAGAGAGAGAGCACAAGCAGGGGGAGCTGCAGGCAGAAGGAGAGGAAAAAGCAGGCTCCATCCCAGGACCTGGGATCATGACCTGAGCCCAAGGCAGACGCTTAAGCGACTGAGCCACCCGGGCGCCCCCCCCTTCCCCCGTTGAATTTTATCATCTGGCACCTGATCACCTCTACAGTCCCTTTCCTACTTCATCATATTCCAGCAGTATTGCGGTGCTTACTTTTCACGCACCTCCTATCTCTGTGCCTCTTCCTTTGCTGTTTCTTCTGTGTGAAATGTAGCCCCTCCTTCCATAAGCCTGTGGACTCCTATACTCTTACTCATCTTTCAGAAACCTGGTTAGGTGCCAGATCCTCTCTGTAAAGTCTCCTCATCCCTACAGAGTTAATCATGTCTTCTGTACTGCTTATTTATAATTGCACATACTATACAGTACTGTAATCCTTTTTTATAGATCTGTATTCCTTACTAGATGAAAAGCTTCTTTGGGGTAGGGACTGTGTCTTGTAATTTTTGTATCTTCACCTGTCATATCACCTAATCTGTGAGGTTTTATATTTCTTGAGGGTGCTTAAAGTTTTTTTCTTAAATATTTTAAAAAGAATTTTTGTCCGTTAACTTACACTGTTATCATTCATAAGCCTTGAACAAAGGCAAACAAGTGCATACCTAATGGCAGTTACCTTAAATACCAGTTTAATGGAGTACAGACTCAATTCAGTTAAAATTCATTGAAGTCTTGGCTTGTATAAGTCTCTGTTAGAGGACAGAGAGTGGGTGAGGAGACCAGTATTTACATAACTGTAGTTTCAGAATGCATTAGTAGCTTTCTTTTGCATAGTGCTCAATGGTTTTTACAGAGTGGTTTCCAACTTCATTTGTTCATTCTTGCCAACAGTTCAATGAAGTTAGAAGTTTCTTTACGTGTACTCTTCCTTGTGCCTTCAAAGTTTTTTACTCAAGTCTTTGAGCCCCCAGCTTTTCTTTTGGGTCTTGACTTAAAGATCTTTCTTCCCTTCCTGTCTCCTTTACCTAAAGTGGCAGTCTACTGCTTTGCCCCTAGGATAGTCTCTTTCTTTTATCATCCTGTTTGTTTCCTTCATAGCTCTTATTATAGTCTAATTATCTTGCCTTTTTATTTGTTTACTTGTTTGTGGTTATATCCTCCTCTAAAATGTGTACCCTATGAAAGTAGGGACCTTATTCATCAGCCTGAATCCCCAGCACCTAATGCAATATTTGGGATGTGGTGGGTACTTGTTGAACAAATGATTGAGTTATGTTGTTCTGATTTTTGGACCAAAGAAACCCAATTCTGAGTATATGAAAATCTGGATTTATACAACAGATAAACTGTGAATTCGTTAGGTATTGAAATCCTGCTCTTGTGTCAGGCACTGTCCTGAGAGCACTGGGTACATAGAGACAAATAGGAAAGCCGCTACACTTGGATTAGCACGTTGTCTCCACGTTATGGGTACTTACTGTATAGTAAAAAACTAAAAAGGAATTATTTAAGAATAGCAAAGAGATCAGATTTCTTAATTCAGTAATATCTATTAAGTACATAAATTGACGAGAGAACTCAGAAAGAGGGGATTGTACAAGAGCCAACTTGTTAGAGTGATGGAAATACCATGTATTTTGCTTTAGGTGGTGTTTATAGGTCTATATAGTTGTAAAAACTCATCAAATTTAACACTTAACTCAGAGCTCAACAGGCTAAAGTATAAATTAGGACTCAATATAAAATAAGTTGAAGCAAGCATTATTTAGGCACTGAGGATATAGTGGTGACCTAGACAAATAAGGTGTCTGCTTTTGTATATCTTACATTGATTGGGGGACACGATGGATGGATGTAGCCATTAAAATTCATGTTTCCAAATGACGCTAAGAAATTGGGAAATGTTCCTCATATAAAGTGAAAAAACTAAGATATGGACTGTATATACAACATGGTCTCAATTTTGGCTTTTGAGTATTTAAAACGTATATTTACAGAGCAAAAATACCAAAAGTAAAATGTTACCAACTCTTGACTGAAAGGATTAAAGTTATTTTTTATACTTTTCTAAATTTTGTAAAATAAATGCTATTTTTGATAATTCTTAACAATAAAAATAAAAAATATACTGTACAAAATATACATTATACCTAACAGGAGATGATAGTTTTCCCCTCAGAATATCTAAAATATCTGTGATAGCTCAACATGTATCAAGCAGGTTCATAGGAAATAGCTATTCTTAAAATTTTTTTTAATTTCTTGTTTGATTTTTCTGTATTTCATATTTCACTAAAAATATATTTGCAGTGATTTAATTATATTATATTAAAATATATTTAAAGTGATTTAATTAAGCTTCATAGGCTGTTATTTTTCTTTATTATGCTTTTCTATAGTTAAATTGAAGTTTATCACCTTCAAAAAGTTGATTGCACTCAGAGTGTTGTATCAATTATTACTTTGTTGTAGGAGATAATAGTACTTTTTATTACCATATTACCACAGAGTAATGTTTTACTGAGGAATTAAGTATGTTGAAAGAACAACATTTTCGGAAGTAGATTTTTTTAAAAGTATTAACGCCATTTATTCTCAGATTTGTGGGCTAGGACAGGAAATGCTAAACTTAGGAATCTAAGTACAGTTTTCATCTTTAAATTCTTATTTATTTACTTTTTGACTTTGAGTCATTTAACCTCTCATGACTTTTTAATTTTGTAATATACAGAATAATATTTAAAGTTACTCTACATTTAATAAGCATTTACTGAATAACTACTACTTCAAAATATTTTACTGGGTGTTGGGGTCAATAAGCAATGTCAGACATTCATTGCCAAATCTAGAAGATAAGTGTAAATAAATAATTACAGTACTGTGTGGTGAGTGAGAAAGGGACTGACATTTATGTTCTGCATTCATTCATTTAAGTCATTCATAAAACACCTATGAGGTATCTACTTTGTGTCAGGGAGAGTAGTAAGGACATAGCTACTTTTCTTACAGGCTTATGAGTCAGTTTTATAAGCAGATAACAGACAGTGGTGTGATAAAAGAAGCATGAGCAAAAAGTGTTTGGAAGTACAGGAGGAAGTGATTGATTTTGCTTTGTGAAATCAAGGAAGACTTCTGGAGAAGGCAATATTTGACCCTAATCTTGAGGGGTCTACACAAATTAGTCCAATGGACTAGAGGTCAAAAGACAGGAGTTCCTTAGGCAAAGAACACAGGAAGGCAGCTACTAGGTAGTAGTAGTAGCTTTGGGTGGCTTCAAGTATGTAAGAGATGGGTGCTGAAGCTGTCAAAGCAGCCATGCCATGCTATAGAGATGTTGCTTTATTGAAACAATGGTTTATAGCAGTGCCATCCAAAAAACATGATGGAAATGATCTCTGGGCTGTCAGCTATAGTAGCTACTGGTACTGTGTCACTATTGAGCTGGTGATATGTAACTAGTTTGTCTTGGAAATTGAATTTTGAATTTTACTTAATTTTAATGTATTTAAAGTTAATAGCTGTATGTGTATATTAACCATGTTTTTTATTTTCTATATTTTATGATACTTTGACATCTTGGGGCCAAGAATAACCTGCACCTTCCCAGGAGTAGCTAATTCCTAGAGATAGTAAACAACCTGCCTCTGAACACACTTTTCATATGCAAACCAACCACCTCCTTTATCTCCCTCTCACATAGCACCCAGTATTTCTCCTGCCCTAATCACCCAGGGCGAAGTACTAGACAACTAGGGACTACCGCAGTAGCCCAGAGCCCACAGAAATTATTCCTTCGCCTTTTCCATGGAAACCACAATAAAGATTTGTGCTGGTGCTTTCCTTTTGCCTTCCTCCTGACCAAACCTGGTACTTAACCTATGTGGCCCTGTGTGGCATGGTGTACCCCTTCTTGGGAATTACAAACAATAAACCTTTCTTTCAAGGTAGTTGTCTCCTTGTCTGTCATCTTACCATACCTGGTTAAAATAAAATCCCAGGTACAAATCAAAGCAGTGCGGCTAGTGGCTACTATATTCGACAACAGCTGATCTATAGATAGACCCCTTCTCCCCAAGAAACAGTTCTTTTCATTTCCAGAACTTTAATTCATTCAAAGAATCTATATGGAGTGTCTGCACTTTGGTTATGAGAATAAAACAGCCAACGTGACAGGCAAGGTCCTTGTCTTTACAGAGCTTCATTCTGGCAACTAAAAAATTATATCCCCAAAGATTTCAACTATATACTGTTATCAAATTGAGTTGGCAATATTTTTCCAAAGGAGTTGCTACCAATCTCCATACTCTATTAATAAAAGTTATTTATTATGTATCTTCTTTGTGCTAGGCACTGTTAGGTTCTATACACATAGTATATAAATAGGTTGTTTCATTTAGAGCTCATAACAAACCTTTGGCATGGTGTTGTATCAAAGGTAGTTTCATTTTAGAAGAATTGGTATAAGGCCAGTCTTTTCTTTTAATACTTGAATAGTAAGAACAATTATCTCTGGGAGTAGTTTTACCAAGAGAAGAACAGATAAAATTTTAAATCTGTTAGATTTGATTCGTGGTGATTGAGAACAGGTTATGGATTTATTGTCTTGCACTAAACCTGCTTATTAAGCTGTAGTTTACCCACATGAAAAATGGGAATAATAATGGTACCTACCAAATATAGCTGTTTGAACTAACACAGCTTAACAGAGTTAAATAAGGTAATACAATTGTACTCTTAGGGTAGTCTGTTAACATTAATTAGCATGCCTTGGCACATAATCTTTAGTTTTTCTTTTTTTCTTGACTAAGCTATTTCTACACAGTGCTTAGCAAGATATCAGGTAAGCATCCAGTGAAGATTGTCAAAGGATAACATTTTAAGAACAAAGGATTCTCTGCAGAAGCATGGCACTAGCCAGCCAGCATTTGATGAATGCATGCTGAAATGTTTATCTTGGTTTCCTCATGTGTTTGTCTTCATAGATCTAGGGACCATTTTATTTACTTATATTCCCTAACCCCCCCCCCCCAAGACAGTACTCCTAAGGCATTTAATGACCACTTAGGGAATAAGATGTATCTAATAATGAGAACATTCAGTGTATGAAAATTTCAATTAGTTCTTTAAAATAATAGCTTTTAGACAACATTTCTTAAGGAATCACTATGTCTTACCAAAAATGTAAATTAAAGCACTGAAGACATGTTCTGTCTGAAATCCTAAATCAAGGGTAAAAATATTCATTCTTGGGTATTTTGTTATGTGATTTTTTTTAAAGAGCACATGGACAAGCCGGAGGACAGGGAGAAGCAGGCTCCCCACTGAACAAGGAGCCCATGTGGGGCTTGATCCCAGCACCCTGGGATCATGACCTGAGCTGAAGGCAGACGCTTAACCCATTGAGCCACCCAGGCGCCCCTGTTATATGATTTTAGACATGGCAGAAATGTTTTCTAAACCTATAAAATATATCACTTTTGTTTGTAATTGTGGTGATCATTATTCCTGTAATGAAAACAAAGATAAACACAAATATACTTAGTGTGAGGATAATGAAATAGGATATTTGACACAGGATCTATTTCTCAAAGTTATGTGTCCCAGTTTTACAAGTCTTAAGTTAGCCCACAGATAAAACAAGGTGGTCTCAGGTATAGGTGGCTTGTTGTGTTACTTATACATAGTGTTATATAGGTAAGTTAGTTTTGAGATTAACGTGAAAAGTAAAGAATAGGTAAAGAGTAAGCTCAAGGATGACACGTGCTGTTTGAGCTCTGTTATGAGAGGGCTGCACACTGTTAAATCCGTACGTGTTCAGTTTCAGAATGGCTTCGATTACTGCCTTTCCTCGGTGTACTTGCACTGCTTGGCTACCTCGCAATTCGTCCATTCCTTCCGAAGAAAAAACAACAGAAGGATAGCTTGATTAATCTTAAAATACAAAAGGAAAATCCCAAAGTGGTGAATGAAATAAACATTGAAGATCTGTGTCTCACCAAAGCAGCTTACTGTAGGTGTTGGCGTTCTAAGACGGTAAGATGTGCACTCACATGTACTCTTAACACCATGCAGTTAAAGTTGTTCTGCTTCTTAAAATCATCAGTTTTGAGGTTCTGGGAGATGAACGGCTTTTCCACAGGGTTCAGTACTGAAAATCTATATGCCTAAGTTAAAGTTTGCATTTTATGATGGATACTTACCTACATTAGAAATGTTACAGCAGCAAGGAAGGATAGAAATCTGATGCTTCAGAGCTGATGTCTGCCACTGATAGTATGACTTTGGTTGGGCAGGTTACTTAATCTTTAATCTCTGATGTTCAGGGTTTTATTTTTTCCCTGATAATATGTTACCATCATAGACATTTTTTAGGATTTAGTGAGATGCTGTATGTACAGTACCTTATATATAGATGAGCTTATAAATGGCACCTGTAATTATGGATGACTTTTAATGTGGAAATAATAAGGAGTATGGAGTGATGAATATTATAAGTAGCTAGTGAGATCTGTTTTCTTCCAGTACTATGATCATAGGTTATTTGAAGTTTTAAGTACGGTAGTGTTCATCACAACATTTTATATATTTTGTAATAGCAAAGTTTTGGATCTGATAATGGAAATGATTAAAGCATGGTATAATACAAATTATGGGATATTAGGAAGCTATTACAAATCATGTTGTTTTTTTTTAAATATATTTTTTTAAAGATTTTATTTATTTATTCATGAGAGACGGAGGGAGAGAGAGAGAGAAGCAGAGGGAGAAGCAGGCTTCCCGCTGAGCAGGGAGCCCGATGCGGGACTCGATCCCAGGACCCCGGGATCATGACCTGAGCCGAAGGCAGATGCTTTAACTATCTGAGCCACCCAGGCGCCCCATACAAATCATGTTTTTAAAGACATGAGAGCATGATGTAATTAATAAGAAAGCACAGTACAGTATGATCCCAATTTTGTTTTTTAAAAAAGGAATACACATTGTAAAGGCAGAAGAAAAATAGATCAAAATTATGATTATTGTAACTTATGAGTGAATTTTTTTAAATGCATTTTTAAATTTCAAAAATTTTATAATATGTGTGAGTTTTATAGTAAGAAAACATGAAGTAATGTATTTTGAATTTAAGTTGCAGTCAACTCTTGAACAACGTGACGGTTGGGGCAGCCACCCCCTGCACGGTCAAATCTGGGTATAATTTTTGGCTCTAAAACTTAATAGCCTACTGTTGACCAGAAGCTTTACTGATGATAACTCAGTTAACACATACTTTGTATGTTAGATGTATTACGTACTTTATTGTAAGCCTGAGAAAAAAATAAGAAATTTTCTCTTCCTGTGGTAAGAAAACCATAAGGAAGAGAAAATTCATTTACAGTACTGGACTGTGTTTATTGAAAAAAAAAATCCACAGTTAAGTGGACCCGCACAGTTCAAACCTGTGTTGTTCAAGGGTCAACTGTACATTCTTTTCTAATTTAAATAAATGAAGAGGTGAGCTCTAATTTGGGGTTCCACAGAGAACAAGGGCTTTTTTTGATCCTCCTTTAAACCTGTTTTGTTGACTCTTGGAATAATTCAAGATAAAATAAAATCTATGTCAAATAATACATTATTTAAAATCATTAGATTTGCTGTGAGATTCGAATGAGTTAGGTTAGATGCAGAATATACATTACTCCGGAAAGCTATCTGATGATTTTTTTTTTTTGAAAGTTATGTACTTCTTTATAAGAGCATTTCACAAATATTCCTACCTATTAAATCATTTTTAAAATAACACTTGTAATTCTTTTTCCTTTCTAGTTTCCTGCCTGTGATGGTTCACATAATAAACACAATGAATTGACAGGAGATAATGTGGGTCCACTAATACTGAAGAAGAAAGAAGTATAATAGTAATGACTTAGGATTGAATTTAGTTGTGTGCTGTAAAATCTTATAACAATATTTTTTCATTCTTTGTGTGTAGATCTTTCAAGTGGTGGTCTTAATTATTGCTACTGGTTGAGTAATTATTTCTGCCAATTTATTTTCTTGCTACACTACTGTTTATATTTGATACTTTGTATATTCAAACAGTCATTTATATAGAAATTAAATTGTACAACCCTTTCATTCTTACTTCAAAGACTTAATGTATCTTCCTAAATAAAACCAACACTCTTGGTTTTAACTGAGAAAAATCTGTTTTTGACAATGGGTCCAAAGCTATTCCTTTGGATATCAATATTTTCTATAGAATCTACATTTAAAGTTTTTCTCCCTACATATACTATTAAATATATTATTTTTCAGTCCCCTTCTGTTTTGATCATTTGAAGTGATTTTTCCTCTTGGCCGTCCACACTCCTTTCTTTTCAGATCAATAAGAAAAATACTGCTCTCAAGAACTACTTGAGTTTTTAAAGAGATAAATGCTTTGCTTTATAAAGACTGTGTCTAATAAGTGTGAATATCCCAATTTCAGAAAAGACATGAACTGGATATAGAAAGTTCCAAAAAGGAACAGTTATTTACATTATAAAAATTTTACTTTACAAAAGGCTTGTGTTTGTTTAGGTGTGTTTTGTAAAAGTATCTTGAACTCTTTGACTCAGTGACAGGGTGGGATGGGGTGGCAAGAATACTTATACTAAACTCCTGAGCTGCTGCAGTTTGAAGGTTAATTAGAAATAAACATAAAATATATCTGAATTCATATTAAAATGATAAATCAGTGTTCAAAATCATATACATTTTTTCTCTTTGTAACAGTGTAAGCCAATAAAAGATAAAATACAAAAAAGTTGCAAAATAAACTTACTGGAGAATCTTTAAAACTTTTAGAATTTTTTAGCCTGAGTCTATTTAGTTTTATTATATATTATAGTTCTTACATTAATAGCTGTCCTTACGTCTGTCTATGAAAGGTACAATCCTTTCAGTTTACTGTGTCTTTTTTATATAGAAAGAAGGTACAGGAGGCAGACATATTTAATTCTCCCAATAATAATCAAAGCTAAAAGCACGTGTATACACGAGACCCTGCACTAAGTCCAGTACCTAGATTTGTAATTTATTACATGTAATGTCAGTAGGTTCTATTGTGTGATCTTTGATCTTGACTCTTGTGACCAACAGCGGGAATTTTAAAGTTAGAGTTAGAAATGTAATTGTGATTTTGAGAAGTTTTACAAGGTGTATGTACAAAATAGTTAATCTTTCCTCATGTGCGAAGAGGGAGAAATGTACCACTGCTGTCACCATGGCTCTGGATGTTCTTTCTTACAGCCTTCTCTTTGACACTCTTAAGGGGCTTCGCTGTCAGATGAAGCAATTATTTTTCCATAAGTGATCACAAGACTTTGGGAAAAATCCTCCTTACCAAAAGTTTGAATCTCCATGGTCTGTGGTCATGAAATGCTTTTCTTTAAAATTATTTAGTGCAGCACAACAACATGTATATTCTAGTGGTTCCCAGACTTAGATTTCACAGGAGAAGGTAAAATTTCCTAAAAATGTGGAGACTAAAATGAAATTATCAACTTTAAATTTTGTCAACTAAACATATATAAAGAATTGAAAACTAATGATCTCATAAAAGGTAACTTTAACAGCCAAAAGTATATGGGCTATACTCTCAGGATAGTTTTTGCTCCCCACATTTTCAATTTTTAAAATATGTTAAAGAGCTGTGTCCAAATATTTTCCTACCTGTGCAGATTTTTCAGAAGCCTCGGGCTGCTAGCAAGCTGTTATTTTAATGACTCCCTTTACATAAGCATTATTATCAGTTGCTGTCACTTCCTCTTGTAAAATCACAGAATTCTATCATGTCTGCTTTAAAAACTGGATATCTAGTAACTGCTTCTGAATTGTTAGAACAGAAGATAACCGCTCTTGAAATACTTACCTTGGGTTTCTAGAACCTTTAAGAAACAACTCTGTCACTGTCACGTGATTGTTTTGAGGCCTGCTTCTCCTTACCCAGGGAACTGCTCATTGCCTTACTCAGCAAATGAGCCACCACCATTACATAAATATCAGGTATCCAAAACTGTTGAGCAGGCTTGAGGTATTAATGACTCATTCATATGGGTAATTAAGCAAGTTGTATTATGAAAACACCTTACAATTGAACTTTGAATTCAGTGCCTCATAGGATGATTCATTGAATTGCTTTTGTATTTTGTAACCTAATTTGTTAGTAAGTTTATGGGAAGCTACTTAAGCCAGTTGCTGATCCAAAGAGTTCCTTATTGTGATTCCTATAGTTTTCCAATAGAAACATGCTGTCAGACTCTCCCTCTGCAAAGAGAGTTTTAAAACTCTACTGTTCGATAGGGTTCTTAAATTGTGGTGGATATTTTATTAACTACCAGAAACATCTAAGAATTGAGTACCTCAGGTCCCCATCTTCAGAGTCTGCTTATTCTTACTTCACAACTAATTCTGATACATTTGGTTATCTGATTTTGCCTAAAAAAAAAAAAAGAATGGACAGGGTCTTGCTAGTGGCAGGTGAACAATAAAATGTAACAGCTGATAGCAGGGGAGAGAACCAAACAATAAATTTAATGTGAACATGAAAAGCATAGCAGCTTGAGAATTTAACATAGGATCCTGCACACCACAGACCCTGAGAGCATCTCTGTGATCAAATTATACAGTAATGTTTCATGATGAATTTGAATCAAGATAGGTAGTATATGGTGTTTAAGAAGGCAGGATATGTGTGGCATTTGGTGATACCAGTTTCCAGTTTAAATAGTGAAAATTTTAGCACTTAAAAGTCTTATATCTAGGCGGAAAATTTATGCAGGAAATCCTTGACTCATTCTTGGATATTTGGAGGGTTATCATAGGAAGTTCTTCCATTTAATTGAAACGTTTTTCAAGTTTAATGATGGTAATTCACTACATAATTTAATTTGTTTAAGTATGAGGAAAACTGAAGGAACAGTGATTTAAACCACACAAATCATGTTAGAGGACCTCCACCTTTGGGAGGCTAAAGTATGTTTGTTTGAAAAGCACTCAGCCGCGGTTTTGTGACCGCCTGTCTTGCTGGCCATGGAGTCCCTTTGCACCAGAGGTTGGACTGCAGAGGACTTCTGTAGCTGTTTAGTTTTGTTTTGTTTTGGCTGTGCATCATCTGAAGCTATATTTTAGTTTGTCACGATAGTATTTTCCTGGAAGCTCACTTTATTTTATCATGTTCAGATAGTGAATACTTCTATCTCTTGCAGAAATCCAGTTTAGTGGAATCATGTTATAGCAAGCATTATTTTAACATAAGAAGTAGTCCATACTATTAGCGACAGTATTATGCCATTTTATTAGTTATGGTCTTGAAGGACATTGGAAATCTGTATGCAAGAGGCATACTTACGTTTTTACTCAGAGATGACATCACCCACTAATTGTCCTTTGGTTTAAATATTTGATTCTTTGCTTATAAAAAGAGTATATCTGTGACTCTATTCTCTATTGTCAAATTCAATATTTACTGTTGTCAGATAGATCAGCCACAGTGTTAACAAATTCCTGATCTCTCTTATAAGGCTGAAATTTTCCAATATGTAGAAAAGGGGAGAACGGTAGTAAATTGCATAATTACAGAGGTGAACCCTGTACTAGTGAGAAAATAAAAAATGTCAAGAAATAATTCACTAAATTTTCAAATTTCCTGTAATTTTCCATTAGTATCCATCATATATTCCTCTGCCTTATCACAATGAAGATAGGAATCCATAACACCCATTCAACAAATTTAAGAAACTCACAACTTAGAAGTACAGTCTTCAACTATGTTGAATGCTGCCAATAAGTGAAATAAGATGATAGAATGATGTTCATTTTAAAATGCTGCATACAACTATAAGTAACACATTGGAAAACCTAGAGGAAATGGATAATTTCCTAGAAAAACATAAATGACAGAAAGTGACCCAAGATGAAATTTAAAATGTTGATTGGTTATCAAATGAGAACATAAAAGTGAGTTTTTAAATCCATAATTTAAAAAGTACTTGGGGTGCCAGAGTGGCACCGTCTGTTAAGTGTCCTACTCTTGGTTTCTGCTCAGGTCCTGATTTCAGGGGTTCGGTGCTCGGTGCAGAGTCTGCTTGTGATTCTTTCTCCATCTCCCTCTACCCCTCCCCCCCATGCACGCATACTCTCTCTCTCTCTCTAAAATAAGTCTTAAAAAGTACTAAGATTGCAAGAAAAATAATTCCAATGTTATTTAAATTATCCCCAATTTTTTATATAGGAAAAACTAACCAACTCATTTGATACCGTTATATAACATGAATATGAAAAGCTGATAAACACACACAAACTCAGAGCAATCTCACTTATACATATCAATGAAAATTCTAAAAAATGCAACAATTAAAAAAAAAGCTTAATATACCATGGCAAAGAGAATTGTACTCCAGGAATTGAGTATTTTGATCAGTAAATCTATTAACACAATTCTATAAATGAATTAAGAAAACATCATATCGATAGATGCTGAAAGAACTATTGCTAAGATTCAATAGCCATACCTAATCAGGATTCTTCAGTAAAATAGAAGTTGAAGGAAACTATTTAAACACAATGAAGGTTATTTATGAAAAGCCTACAAGTATTTAAAATCAAATTCTTCCATTTAAAATCAGGAACTAGCAAGAATGAATGCTTACTGTCATTATATGACATTAAAAATTTTCTCAGATGATCCAGTGAATGTGACAAGATTAAAAAGTGAAATAATCAGTATAAATAAAGGAAAATAGAAAACTGTTGATGTAATTCTATACCTAGGAAACCACAGAGACTAGGAAAAACAGAATTAAAGAGAGATTTTGTAAGGTATTTGGAAACAAGATGAATCTACAAAATTTAGTAGCAATAAGCACCTTGAAATGCTAATGGGAAAAATATTTAATTCACAAGAGCGAAAAAAATTAATAAAGGTAAAATAAACTTACCAAGAAAGGTAAAAGACCATGGAGGGGGGAACCTATGAAAATGTTATTAAAAGAAATTGAATGACATTTAAACACATGAAAAAAAGCTTGCTAGTGTAAAAACATAAATCTTTTAAAATAATATATGGGCACCTGGGTGGGTCAGTTAAGTGTACAACTCTTGATCTCAGCTCGGGTCTTGATCTCAGGGTCATGAGTTCAGGTTCCACGTTGGGCTCCACACTATGCATGGAGCCTACTTAAAAAAAGATAAAAAATAAAAATATATAAATTTAATTAAATTCACATTAGAATCCCAAGATTATTTAAAAATTGGATTAAATTAACTTTCATATAGAAGAATAGTTAGAAAATTCTACCAAAAAAAAAGACTGTTGAGAAGAACTTTACTCACCAGGTATCAGCATATACTATAAACCCATCAGAATCAAGTTAGTTTTGTTTTTGTTTTTGTTTTTGTTTTTATTTATTTGACAGAGAGAGTGAGAGAGGGAACACAAGCAGGGGAAGTGGGAGAGGGAGAAGCAGGCTTCCCACTGAGCAGGGAGCCCAATATGGGGCTCGATCCCAGGACCCTGGGATCATGACCTGAGCCGAAGGCAGACGCTTAACAGCTGAGCCATGCAGGCGCCCCTCAAGTCAGTTAATAAAGAAAAGCAATTGCATTAAATAAGAATAAACACGATTGATAGAAAAGAATTGAGACTCCAGATATATATGAACATTTAATATATGACGTGTTTCAATTCAAAGAAAACAAAATTGGATTCCCAATTTACACTAAAGGCTTTGATGTGACATATAAAATGATGTTTAAAATCATTTTAAAAGTAGAGAGTGGGAGCTGGGGGAAAGGGAGAGAAAATAGACTAATACGGGGAAAACCTTTGTAGCAAAAATTAACAATTTTTGTGATAAACGGTAGAGTCAAATATTAATATAAATATGGAGAAAATTGCAATGTGGGTTACAAAGAGTTAACATCTGTACTATACTAACATGTATAACATAAGATGTAGTGATAATATATACTATAAAATGAGCACTTACAGGAAAACACAACACAAAAATGTGGGTACATAAAGACATAACCATAGAAAAGTAAATCCAAATGACCAAAATGTATAAAATTACGCTCAAGCTCACTAATCAAGGAAATGCAAATAAAGCATTAGAGGATTGTCATTTTATACCCCATTAGATGGTCACATATCAAGAGAACAATACCTATTGTTGGTGAGGATTTTGGAGTAGGGGAGCAAGTACCCTTACATACTGCTGATGAGAAATATGGATTGTTACAGATTTTTTGACAAATAACTTGGTGACACTTGAGAAAAAAATATATGTCACAGAAATTTACAGAAATTAAATCAGTATATATGGAGATATATATATAATTTTTTTTTTTAAGATTTATTTGTCAGAGAGAGAGATTGAGAGTGCAAGCAGGGAGACTGGCAGGCAGAGGAAGAAGGAGGAGCAGGCTCCATCCCAGGACCCTGGGATTACGATCTGAGCTGAAGGCAGACGCTTAACTGACTGAGCCACCCAGGCGCCCCTATATATGTTTTTTATTTCAACATTGATCTTTGTGGAAAGTCCAAATTAGAACTATATTAATCAACTCAGCATTTCTATGCAGTAGTGAAAAAAGAAAAATGAAGTATGGCATGTTTAATCCCCAAACCCCTTTCTATGATAGTAACTTTCTGGGTGTATATATACACACTTGTATGTATGTTTGGGTCTTGTGTATATGCATATATGTTTGTATATGATTTTATGAGTGTGGAGAAAAATAGGGATGAAATCTAATGAGGATGACATTATTTGTCTGGAGCGGGTGGGTGAGGTAAAGATGGGAATTTGAGTGGGAGAAAGAGGAGAGAGTAAGCAAAAAGAAAAAAGTACTAAATTCCATGTATGATATCCTATTTTGAATTACATAAATTAAACATGTGTATACACTGTAAGAAAATGTAAACCATTAACTGGCATTGATAACATGAAGGTCATTGATGACCTTACCCAGAGCAGTTTTAGTTAAGTGGGACAAAGAATGAAGTAAAATTCCTATTACAGCAGTTTTAATAATAAATAAGTGGTAAGATAGCAGACTACAATAAACTGAGTTTACTGAAATCATGCCAATAAAAATAAACCCCCAAAACGAGTAAAATATAATAAACAACAGAGAGCAAAAAAAAAAGTGATAAAGAGAATCACTACATGTTACCCTGTGAATGAGGCAAACGAGGCCTCTGTATATTGGCCCCTGGGGTTGTTTATTAGCTCAAAAGCCCACTGGCACCATATCAAAATTTTACACAGCCATTTGTTTTAAACATAGCTTAATCAGAGTTTTAGCTATTTATAGCTTGGCTGCTTTATATACCCTATGAAACTGTGCTTAAAATCGGCTTGCCACAGATAAAATAAGTCTTGGGTTATAAAGACCCTCACCTGCTGCAGCTCTTTAGAATTCTGACCCAGAGACTCCCCGCCATGCTGCTGAGTGACATCATACAAAACCACCTAGACACATAAGCCCTCTTTCTGATGCCTTTCTCCTCCAGGAGGTCCCTTGCCCTCCTCCCCTTCTGAAGGACAGCCTCCTAGTCTTAAGCCTCTGGATGGTCTGATGGTGTTGGGGCCCTTCCCCGGTACGCAAACCTTCAAAGTACCACCCAAATAAAGCTTGTGTGTGCTACTGCCACCTCATGGCCATATTTCCCCCCTGTGATCAGCCTTGAAATGCTCAAACTCACCCCCTTCCACTAGATAATAATAAAAGGAAAAATTCACGAGGAAGATACACCAATTCTAAAATTGTAGATCCCTAATAATATATCTTCAAAATAAATAAGGCCAAAATTAATGGAATTATACAGAGTAATTGATAAATGCACAAATACACAGATTTTAACACATCATTTTTAGTAATTGACTAAATGGACTTAAACTTAGTAAGGCTATATAGATGATACAGAACTATAATCAACAATTAGATTATCCCTATTCTTTTCAAGTAAACTTGAAATATTTACAAAAATTGACCAGATATTAGGCCTAAAGTTATCACACTTTATTTTTTTAAATTTTATTTTATTATGTTTTCTTTTTATTTTTAAAGAATTTTTTTCAATTTATTCATTTGAGACAGATACAGAGCGAGAGAGAGAGCAGGAGCAGTGGGGAGAGGCAGAGGAAGAGGGAGAAGCAGACTCCCTGCTGAGCAGGGAGCCTGATGTGGGGCTCCATCCCAGGACCTGGACATCATGAGCCGAAGGCAGACGCTTAACCATCTGAGCCACCCAGGCGCCCCTATATTATGTTATGTTAATCACCATACAATATATCATTAGTTTTTGATGGAGTGTTCCACGATTCACTGTTTTCATATAATACCCAGTGCTCCATGCAGGACGTGCCCTCCTTAATACCCATCACCAGGTTAACCCATCCTCCCACCCCCTCCCCTCTAAAACCTCAGTTTGTTTCTCAGAGTCCATAGTCTCTCATGGTTCGTCTACCCCTCCGATTTCCCCCGCTTCATTTTTCCCTTCCCTCTCCTAATGTCCTCCATGCTATTTCTTATGTTCCACAAATAAGTGAAACCATATGATAATTGACTTTCTCTGCTTGACTTATTTCACTTAGCATAATCTCCTCCAGTCCCATCCATGTTGATGTAAAAATTGGGTATGCATCCTTTCTGATGGCTGAGTAATATTCCATTGTATATATGAACCACATCTTTTTTTAAAGATTTATTGTTTTTGTTATGTTTTTATTTGTTTCACTATTTGTACGTTTAGCTCGCAAGAGCCTACAGAAGTGAGCGAAATTGTCTGCAGTCTAATTTTAAACAACATGAGAGAGAGGTTAAGCATTAAATATAAAAAATAGAACTTTTAGCTTACTATACTAGAAAGAATCTTCCTGAAACATGTCAGTTAAATTCGTCTGCAATGCATTAAGAAATGGGGAACATGTATCTCCTCTAAGAAATATTTCAAACATTGTGTACACTATCAAAAGAGCTGGTCAGCAAGTTTTCAAGTCACAATCCCCTGAACAAACTAAAGACAAGTTACCTTTTACCTGAAGTCAGAAGAGCAAAGTCTGTAGGAGTAAAGATATTGCCAGTGTTCTCAACAATCTACCCATACATGACAGGTTCTGAAAGTCTATTCAATAATGTGAACCATTATTTATTTCCTGGCAAGCTCCTTGCTCAAGTGGCAAGTAACTTCCGAGGCTGGGCTTCTCAATCTGTGGAGAGAGAAGCAAGCCATATTGGCAGCATTGCTCCATCTTGAAAATCCTCTTCCAAATGGGAAAAGAGTCCAGCAATGACCTTCCTAGCAACACTGCCCGAACACACAGAGCTGCAAGTCTGCACTGCGGGTCGCTGGGCAGGTGCGACTCTCAGCCACTAAGCCAGAAGCAGATTAAAGAGAAGAGAAGGAAGTGGAGGTCAAACATTTCAGTTGATAGATGCTATAACATAGCAAGGGCATGTGGTCTAGAAATGGATGAGATGTCAAAATGAGGTAACCAGGTATTGATAATGTTGAGAATTTAAAATGCAAGTCCCACCACTGAAGATGGAGCTTTTTGACATGGCGCTATAGGGAGTTCTGCCTGGGATCGATCTATTTGGAAGTCCCTTCTGGGCAGCACTGTTAGATATTTCTATTATCTGCTACATCGGTACCTCTGAATAATCATGACTTATACTCAAGATGATGCCTCTGACACCTGCAAGGTTCTGTAGGATCTTCCAAATCAAAGAAAGATCATATAATGCCTGGTATCATTTTGGCATTAGCCTATTATTATATAACGATTATTTAAAATTCGGTAATCCATATTTGGGCTCAATGATAGCTCTATCAATCTTACTGTTTTCTTACCTAGAACATCCCATTCTCCCAGTAGGCTTATTGTACAACCAAAACCAAAGTGGGGATGGTGGGTTCTTGAAATCTAATCAGCCAGGAGGAAAGATCCCACCGGCCACTCCCTGATACAAGATCACCAGTGTATCTCAACACAACCTGAATACTCCTTACAGTAACATCCTCTTGAAGACCAAATATTCCAAACCCTTAGTTTTTTTATAGGATTTAGAATCATTTTTCACTTAGCTACCCCACCACTTGCTTACTGTCTTCTATATGCATTTTACCAACTTGAGTTGGCTGTTGAGTACTAGTCGAGGGGAATCCCAATTCTGGCTCCTCGACTCTCCTTTACAGACTTGGAAATGGAAGGTAGTGCAGTTCTTTCTGGCCATCTGCCAGGCTTGAGACTCCAGGCTTCTCGGAGTAAGTTCGACTGACAATTTTAAAGAACTCTTCTGCTGCATCAAGAGCAATGAGACGATCCACGACAAAGAGGTATCTCTTCGAGAGCTCCCAGCTTGTTTGGAAAAATACTGGTTTCTTCAGCCCGTTTTAACAATATCTCCCCCGCTTTCCTTGTGTTTTTAGAATCACTGATGGTGCTGAGTTTCATCCCTGACAACAAAGAGTTGGCTTCCTTTTGAAAATCTTTCAGTCCTTCCAAGAGTCTACACCGAGTTTCACTGTCTCTCTTACAAACAGTATTTCTTCCAATCTGCCTCTGATTAAACAGCAGCTCCTAACTGGCCAGTCACGCTCATCTAATTCAATCCACGACGTACACTAAATTCTCTAAAAAGCGTTTCCATCTATTTCTCACTCCCCTCTGAATCTGCCGCAGGGTGTAGATATCGTGGATGAGTTTTTGCCACTCCTCTGAATATTTGGCCTGCTGATTTCGAACGACTATCAAATTGTACAGGATTCTGTCGTCATCTGCCTCTGTGTGGGACGCATCGTGGGGCATGCTCCACAAATTCTTTTCATCATCTCTTGCCAGAGTTGCTCCAAACGAAGAATACGGATTGCTATCACTGACCAGGGGCTCCTTCTCAGGCGCGGCGGGCTCCTCCAGGCACCGGCAGGGGTAGCAGCAGCACACGGTCCTCAGCCAGTCCCGTGGCCCCATGGGGAGCGAGGTGCCCCGCGGCACCCGCACACGGGGAGACAGACTGCCAGCTGGGAGGGGCCAGTTGCGGCCCGGGCATTGTGGGCCCGTCCGTGCACATGGACCACATCTTCTTTATCCATTCATCTGTTGAAGGGCATCTTGGCTCTTTCCACAGTTTGGCTATTGCGGACATTGCTGCCATGAACATTGGGGTGCATATGGCCCTTTTTACTACATCTGTGTCTTTGGGGTCAATACCCAGTAGTGCAATTGCTGGGTCATAGGGTAGCTCTATTTTTAATTTTTTGAGGAAACTCCACACTGTTTTCCAAAGTGGCTGTACCAACTTGCATTCCCACCAACAGTGTAAGAGGGTTCCCCTTTCTCCACAACATCTCCAACATTTGTTGTTTCTTGCCCTGTCCATTTTTGTCATTCTAACTGGGGTAAGGTGGTATCTCAATGTGGTTTTAATTTGAATTTCCCTGATGGCTAGTGATGATGAACATTTTTTCATGTGTCTGTTGGCCATTTGTATGTCTTCTTTTGAAAGTGTCTGTTCATGTATTCTGTCCATTTTTGGACTTGATTATTTGTTTTTTGGGTGTTGAGTTTGAGAAGTTCTTTATAGATTTTGGATACCAGCCCTTTATCTGTAGTGTCATTTGCAAATATCTTCTCCCATTCTGTGGGTTGCCTCCTTGTTTTGTTGACTATTTCCTTTGCTGTGCAGAAGCTTTTTTATCTTGAAGAAGTCCCAAAAGTTCATTTTTGCTTTTGTTTCATTAGCTTTTGGAGATGTATCTTGAAAGAAGTTGCTGTGGCCTATGTCAAAGAGGTTATTGCCTATGTTCTCCTCTAGGATTTTAATGGATTCCTGTCTCACATTGAGGTCTTTCATCCATTTTGAGTTTATCTTTGTGTATGGTGTTAGAGAATGGTCGAATTTCATCCTTCTGCACGTGGTTGTCCAATTTTCCCAGCACGATTTATTGAAGAGACTGTCTTTTTTGCATTGCATTTTTTTCCTGCTTTTATCAAAGATTATTTGACCATAGAGTCAAGGGATGCAAGGGTGGTTCAACATTCACAAATCAATCAATGTGATAGAACACATTAATAAGAGAGAGAAGAACAATATGGTTCTCTCAATTGATGCAGAAAAAGCATTTTACAAAGTACAGCATCCTTTCCTGATTAAAACTCTTCAGAGTTTAGGGATAGAGAGAACATTCAAGTTCATAAAATCCATCTATGAAAAACCCACAGCAACTATCATCCTCAATGGGGAAAAGCTGAGAGCCTTTCGCTTAAGATCAGGAACATATCAAGGATGCCCACTCTCACCACTCTTGTTCAACATAGTACTAGAAGTCCTAGCAATGGCAATCAGACAACAAAAAGAAATAAAAGGTATTCAAATTGGCAAAGAAGAAGTCAAACTCTCTCTTTTCGCAGTTGACATGATACTTTATGTGGAAAACCCAAAAGACTCCACCCCCAAATTACTAGAACTCATACAGCAATTCAGTAATGTGGCAGGATACAAAATCAATGCACAGAAATCAGCTGCTTTCTTAAACACAGTGCACCTGTAGAAAGAGAAATTAGAGAAACAATTCCATTTACAATAGCACCAAAAACCATAAGATACCTCGGAATAAACCTAACCAAAGAGGTACAGGATCTACACTCTAGGAACTACGGAACACTCATGAAAGAAATTGTAGAAGATGCAAAAAGATGGAAAAACATTCCATGCTCATAGATCGGAAGAATAAACATTGTTAAAATGTCTATGCTACCCAGAGCAATCTATACCTTCAATGTCATCCCGATCAAAATTCCAATGACATTTTTCAAAGTGCTGGAACAAACAATCCTAAAATTTGTATGGAATCAGAAAAGACCCTGAATCGCCAGGGAATGTTGAAAAAGAAAAACAAAGCTGGGGGCATCACGGTGCCTGATTTCAAGCTATAGTACAAAGCAGTGATTACCAAGACAGCATGGTCCTGGCACAAAAACAGACATATAGACCAATGGAACAGAACAGAGAGCCCAGATATGGACCCTCAACTCTATGGTCAAGTTATCACATTTTAAAATTCATGTATAGACAACTAAGCACTAGTATTAGAAATCAATAACAAAACGGTTTTCCAGGGGTGCCTTTGTGGCTCCATTGATTAAGCATCTGCCTTTGGCTCAGGTCATGATCCCAGGGTCCTGGGATCGAGTCCTGCATCGGGCTTATTGCTCAATGGGGAGCCTGCTTCTCCCTCTCCCTCTGCTCCTCCTCTCTCTCTCATAAATTTAAAAATAAATAAATAAATAAATAAATAGGTGATCCAAAAGAGATACATAAATTTTAGAAATTAAAAACAAAATCCCAAATAATTTATGGAACTAAGAAGTAATTATACTAAAATTAGAACATTTAAAATTGGATGAAGAGGAAAAGATTATAGACCAATAGGTGTGCAATATACCTGAAGCAGTACTTTAAGGGACATTTACCAGAAGCAATTCACATTCATGAGAAGGACAACAACATACATTTACAGTCTTGTCCAAATTCTATGTTAGCTTTTCTACGCTCTTGTCATAATACAGTCCAAAGAGACCTGGACTGTCTGTACATTCTGTAGAATATTGCATTTGTTCATTATATGGATCAGTTAAATCAGACTGGGTGAATAAGAAATGGCAAGTATGTTGGACATCTGGGACACACGCAACCCTGAGAGTAAGAGAAACCCCTTTGAAGATGAAGGGACCTACCACATCAATAGAAATTTTAAGGGTCCAGTGGTCTGCGGTAGGTTTAAAATAAAGGACAAACTATTGCATCTTGTAGTCCCACCACGAAGAAGGAAGCACAGTGTCTCATAGGTCTCTGGGTTCTGGCAGTAGCATAGTCCAAACTTAGGAGTACTGCTCTTACACATTTGCTGAGGGACACAGAAGGCTGCCAGCTTTGACAGGAACTTAGAGTAGGAAAGGGCTCTGCAGCAGGTCCAAGCCACAGTACAAGCAGCCCTACCACTTGGGCCATACAATCCAGCAGACTCAATCCAGACATTAAAGATACACATGCAGTGGGAAAGACACCATGTGGAGTGTATGGCAAACTGCAATAGGAGGAATCACAACATAGTCCTATGGGGTTCTCTAGCAAGGACATGCCAGCTGCTGATAATTGTATATCATATTGTATAGTATAATTATACATCTTAATAATACTGGATTTACCTGGCAATGGGTATTGAGTGACCATGTGACTAGAACTTCTCATAATGAGCTTGGTTTTGTTAGACTACCGAGTTCCTAAGGACAACTTGGCCCCATAGGAAACCATCATACGATGAAAGTAGCACATCAAGGATCAGTCAAGAGAAGTACTACAGGGCACAAGTAAACAGTATGAGCAGGTGGCCCAGGTTCTCACATCATCAAAAACTATTTCACTAGTTTCTCTCCCTCAGCTTGCAACTATGGTTGTGTAGGTATTCCCATATTGCTTAGGGAAGAAAAAGTTTGTTAAACTTGGTTTATTGAAAGTTCACCTCAAGATGTGGATGCAGGCCAAAATTGTATGGCTGCCTACTTCAGCTCTGGAAAGGTATCAGAAAATAACATCCTCCCAGTAGTCAGAACTTTGGACTGTGTACCTTGTTATTCATTTTGCATGTATAGAGAGGTGGCCCAGAGTAAGAATGTACTCATATATTCATAGCCAAATGGCTTGGTTGATAGGTCAGGGGTTGGAAGGAAAAAACTTGGAAAATTGAAGACAAAGGAATCTGGGAAAGAGGCATATGGATGAAACTATGGAAATAGATAAGATATGAAGATCTTTGTATCACATATTAACTCTTACAGAGGCTATCTACCAACAACCAAGGCAACAAAATGATTCAGTCAATTGATGTCAGCCAGCTTCTTCCATTGGCCACCTAAGTACTAGCACAATTGTGCATAAATGTGGCAGGGATGGAAGCTATAAAGAAGCCCAAACAGCAGAAGTTCCTTCTGACAAGTAGCTACTGCTGCTGCTGAATGTCCAACCTGCCAGTAACAGAGAACAACCCTGAGGTCTCAATATGGCACCATCCTTCAAGGAGACCATTTAGTCACATAGTGGCAAGTTGAGTATATTGAATCCCTCCCATTTAGGAAAGAGAGCAATTATCTTGACTGGAACTGAGACTTATTCTGAATATGGGCTTGCTTTCCTGCTCATATGGCCTCAAACAGTACCACTATCCAAGGGCTAACAGAATGTTTGACCCCAAACATGGAATCCTGGTCATCATTGCATTGGACCAAGGAAAACATTTTACAGCACAGTAGTTGCAGCAGTGGACACATGACAATGTGAATCAGTGATCCAGCAAAAATCATAAAATCATTACAGCCAGAACCTGCCAAACTGATGGAGTGATAGAAAAAGCTTTAGAAGCCCTCTGAAGCTACAAGTATGGTGTACTAGCATACACTCTAGATCAATGACCATTATATGGTCCCATGTCTCCAGCAGACAGAGGATCAAGGGTAGAAGAAAGAGTGGAACATTTACCATCATTCACAATGACCCGCTTGGGAAATTTTTGCTTCTTATCTCTCTCAATCCTGTTACAAAATGGAAGGAGAGATGAATATGGTTGGCACATTCCAAGTGATCAACTGGGGGATCTTTAGGTAATCTTTTGTTCAGTTTTGATGGCACAATTGAAGTAGACAAGTGCAGTACCATGGCTGAGCATGACATTCTCTGTTCAGTAGAGGAGGAATGATGACCTGGGCTAAGACCACTCAGGGATGATGATCTGGGTCACCCTGCCAGATAAGTGACAGAGACCAGCAGAAGTGCGAGCTGAGGATAAGAGAAATGTAGAACAGATAGTATGTGGATAGTAGAGGAGGGAGATAATCAATTGAGGGTGCAAGACCAGCTGCAGAGGTAATGGGCTATAGTTCATTCCGTTAATGTTCCTTTCATAAATTTCCCCAGCAAAAGAAAAGAATCCTGGAGGAGATTTTCCTAGATGGGAGTGAAATTATATGGAACAATAGATCCAAAGATCCAAATGGCACAAGGGGTGGTGATGTGTAGCCAAGGTCCTTCTTTCAGGACCAAGGCACTCATTCCCCTGACTGCTTTGAGTGTTGTCTGTTGAGGGATCACAACCAAGACCCTCCTTAAGAATTGCCTTCAGGCAAAAGGAACTATGTAGCCCAAATTACACTACCTCTCTGGGGGCAGTACACATCCAATACTACTTCATTGGAATTGATATGAACTATTGCCAATAATATTTTAAGTAATATGTTGTCAGTGAAAGAAAAAAGAAAACTTTTTAAAAAAAGATTTTATTTGGGCGCCTGGGTGGCTCAGTTGGTTGAGCAACTGCCATCGGCTCAGGTCATGATCCTGGAGTCCCGGGATCGAGTCCCACATCGGGCTCCCTGCTCAGCAGAGAGTCTGCTTCTCCTTCTCACCCTCCTCCCTCTCATGCTCTCTGTCTCTCATTCTCTCTCTCAAATAAATAAATAAAATCTTTAAAAAAAAGATTTTATAAAAAAAAAAGATTTTATTTATTTATTTGAGAGAGAGCAAATGAGAGAGAGAGCACAAGTTAGGGGGGAGGAGCCGAGGGAGAGGGAGAAGCAGACTCCCCGCTGAGCAGGGAGCCTGGCGTGGGGCTCCATCCCAGGACTTTGGGATCATGACCTGAGCTGAAGGCAGATGCCTAACCGACTGAACCACCCAGGCACCCCAGAAAATAAAAAAAACTTGAGATGAACTGATATAGAATGGAACTATTGGAAGACTGTTGGTAAGAGCAGAGGAAATAATGATGATATGATCAGCGTGGCCCTTGATATTCAGAGAGCTAGCTGAGAGAGATGGATTTGAGGCCCAGATGAGACACTGGCCAGTAATAATATATCTGGGTTTCAGTTTTCTCATGTAGATGAGGCAGGTTAGATTAAATGATCACCAAGTGTCTTCCTGCTCCTGTATTCTGTAATTCTAAAGGCCTCTGCTCAACATACAAACAAACAGCATGGGGGAACAATGCTTTAAACCTGTAACTAGCTTACTAATAGAAGATTATTCTTTAATACAATGATACAAATGGTTATCTAAAACCTAGAGATTCCTGCACCATGAAGTAATTCTTTTTTTTAAAGATTTTATTTATTTATTTATTTGAGAGAGAGGGAGAGAGAGAGAGAGAGACTGAGTGCACAAGCAGGGGGGAGGGGGAGAGGGAGAGGGAGAGCAGGGAGCCCAATGTGGGACTCGATCCCAGGAACCTGGGATCATGATCTGAGCTGAAGGCAGACGCTTAGCCGACTGACCCATCCAGGTGCCCCACCATGAAGTAATTCTTATGTGTACATTCCAACAGACAATAACTCCTATGAACAAGCACAACAAAAATAATTGTTTTTATTAAAAATAATAGGACATTAAGAATACTGTCACCATGGGAGTATAATGTACAATATAAATTAATGTAGTAGTAAGGATATTAAATACAGCAGTCATTCCTTCCCTTAAACAAATGAAAGTCACTTAAACACAGTCTATTCAATTCTTTTATGAAAAGCATTGATGTTCCCTGATCCACACTCTCCTTCTGTGTCTCTCCTTGTGCAGTGAATGTTGGATTGGATACTTTACCACACGTTGCTATACTGTTCTCAAGATGCAGGCAGAGTAATATGCAAGAATTATGTTCTGTATTTAAACAGTTCATCTTAAAATAAATAAACAAGGAAAGTCCTGGGGAAAAGGAGCATTGAGCTCTACCAGATATTAAAAGATAACATATAAAGCTACTAAAACTAAAATATTCTGGAACACATGGATGGCTCAGTCAGTTAGGCATCCAACTCTTGATTTCAGCTCAGGTCATGATCTCAGGGTAGAGGGATTGAGCCCCAAATTGTTGAGCTTCACGCTCATGGGGAGTCTGCTTGAGATTCTCTCCCTCACCCTCAGCTCCTCCTCCCACTCTCTCTCTCTCTTTCAAATAAACATTTAAGAAAAATACTCTGGTATTAGTAGGTGAATAGATAAATCAGTGGAATAAAATAAAACTTCAGAAATAGACTCAAGTATATATGGAAATTTAATATGCAATACAGAAGACATCTTGAATCACAGAGGGAAAAGGATAGTTATTTTAATAAATACTACTTATTATGGGTTGAATTGTGTTCCCGCAAAAGATATGTTGAAGTCCTAATCCTCAGTAAGTCAGAATTATTTGGAAATAGTGTCATTGCTGATGTAATTAGTTAAAATAGGGTGAAGCTATACCAGAGTAGGCTGAGCCCCTAATCCAGTATGACTAACAACCTAAGAAAGGGAAATTTGGACACAGAAACAGATATGCACAAAGGGAGGATGATGCAGAGACACACCAGGAGAAAGGCATGTAAAGACAGAGGCAGAGACTGGAGTGATACATCTACAAGCCAGAGAATGCTTGGAAGAGGCAAGGAAGTATCTATCTTCCCATGGAGCCTTCAGAGGGGCCATGCCTCTGCTGACACCTTGATTTTGGACTTCCTAGTTTCCAGAACTACAAGAAAATAAATTTCTGTTGTTTTAAACCACCCAGTTTGTGGTACTTTGTTTTGGCATCTCTACCAAACTGATCCAGGATCAGATAACTGGATAATCATTTGGCAAAAGATAACATTGAATCCATACCTCATATCACATAACAGAAGAAATTCTAAATGCATTAGAGAAATAACAGTGAGAAATGAAATTATACAAGCTCTAAGGGAAAAAAGAGTGAACTCCTTTCTAACCATGAATCAATATCTAGTAGCATAAAGGAAAAGATTCATATATTCAACTCTATGAACAGAAAACTCTTTTGCTTAACAAAAGAAGCACAACTAGCAAAATCAAAAGACAAAAGAAAAACTGAAGAAAATATTTGTAATTTACATCACAGACAATTGACTATTCTCTTCTATTCTTTACAGCTTTTTAAAACAGAAAAGAGAAATACCAAAAATCACAAAGGACATGTACAGATAGTTTACAGAAGAAGAAAGGCAAATGACCTTTAAACCAATGAAAAAGATGCCCACTCACTCATAGTCAAAGAAATTTAAAATTTCACTGCAATGCTCTCTCTCATTTATCAGATTAGAAAAATCCCAAAGTTTGAAAATATATAAAACTTTTAAACTATATAAATGTTTTACATATCCAAAATTATGCATATATCTTGTTTAAAAGCAATTCTTAGAACTGAAAGCAAATAGAAATAAATAAGTCTGTACATCAAAGTATATATATTATATAGTATAACTATATGTAATTATATATATATAATTTCAAGGGGCTTTAGAATTTAGTACTTTTAGTGGACATCTTTGGTGAGATATAGTCTAAGGACAAAAAGAACTGCAAAATATCTTAAACTTAATTCAGTAATTATAAGTAATAATATTGGTATTGCTATTTTGAAATTTTTGAATATTATAAAATAAAGCTAATACCACATTAATAATATTAGGAACCAAGATATTCAGTGTAAGAGAAAAAAGATAAAGGTAAAAGCCTATGATGTTACATTTGAATTAGAAATAGCAACTCGATCTCATGTTTTTCATAGTTTTATTTTTATTTTTATGTTTTTTAAAGATTTTATTTATTTAACAGAGAGAGACACAGCGAGAGAGGGAACACAAGCAGGGGGAGTGGGAAATGGAGAAGCAGGCTGTCCGCTGAGCAAAGAGCCCGATGTGGGGCTCGATCCCAGGACTCTGGGATCATGACTTGAGCCGAAGGCAGACGCTTAACGACAGCCACCCAGGAGCCCCATAGTTTTATTTTTATTTATTTTTTTTTAAAGATTTATTTATTTATTTTGAAAGAGTGAGAATGAGAGAGAGAGACAGAGAGAGCACATGAGAGGGGGGAGGGTCAGAGGGAGAAGCAGACTCCCTGCTGAGCAGGGAGCCCGATGCGGGACTCGATCCCGGGACTCCAGGATCACGACCTGAGCCGAAGGCAGTCGCTTAACCAACTGAGCCACCCAGGCGCCCCCCCATAGTTTTATTTTTAAGTGATTAAAAACTATGATAACTTAGGAAACTTTTTAAAAATATTTAGTTATCTTATAGAATTTATGTCCTATAATTACATGGTTTTATATAATATTTACTTTTCCCCCTCATTAATCAGCACTGAAGGGATTTTGACTACATATAATCTGTACTATGAATTATATTCTAAAATCACCAGTAATAATAAAAACACTTTTTTATTTTAAAACATGTATTTTATGATTTCTAAGACTTGTATTTTTTAGCAATGTTTACTGACAAGATCTAGATGCAGTGATTCTCCAGCCATAGTGAGCATTCCTAACCTTCAGATTTTGGTTTTAACATACCTGTTTTCATGGAAAGATACCAGTTTTTTGGAGACTAGCTGGCTCGATCCCAGGACTCTGGGATCATGACCTGAGCCGAAGGCAGACGCTTAACGACAGCCACCCAGGAGCCCCATAGTTTTATTTTTAAGTGATTAAAAACTATGATAACTTAGGAAACTTTTTAAAAATATTTAGTTATCTTATAGAATTTATGTCCTATAATTACATGGTTTTATATAATATTTACTTTTCCCCCTCATTAATCAGCACTGAAGGGATTTTGACTACATATAATCTGTACTATGAATTATATTCTAAAATCACCAGTAATAATAAAAATACTTTTTTATTTTAAAACATGTATTTTATGATTTCTAAGACTTGTATTTTTTAGCAATGTTTACTGACAAGATCTAGATGCAGTGATTCTCCAGCCATAGTGAGCATTCCTAACCTTCAGATTTTGGTTTTAACATACCTATTTTCATGGAAAGATACCAGTCTTTTGGAGACTAGCTGATTCCAGGTCTGGAGTAGGGAAAATGCATATGAATCTGGGACAGCTTGTTATGCCTGAAAGGAAGAAAGCATTCAAACACTATGGCATCATGTCCAAAGAGTACAGAATCAATTGTGAAGGATACCCAAGGACCATATTTGGGACAATTTGAGAATCAAAAAATCAATTGTGCTGGGCTGAAACACACTGCATATTTTAAAAAATCATAAGTTGACAGAATACAGGGGACTTCTGGCTCTGGTGATGATATAACAGCTAGTATTCAACGTAATCACCAGCTGGAAACGACTACAATACCTGGATACAAGTCCTTCAGGTTACTTCCCGGCAGCTATCCTGTAGACTCAGAACCACGCTGCATACTATCCTTCTCACCAAATTGCTCAACTAAGACCAAGTCCTTGCTGGACTGTTCAGGGTCCCAGACCTCATCCATTCCAACTATGCCTGGTGCTGTCTGCCCAGCTGCTCCTAGACTACCATTGAATAGTGAGTCCAGCTTCTTTATAGGTTTCACGAGTCATGTCAACAGTGTGTTGCTAACACAACACAGTGGGTCCACCACTGCAGCAGCTGCTGTGGTAGCTATTCCTGCCATCAGTGTTCTTCCACAGTATAAATATGCTGTAGGAGTTTGCAATCCTCAACAACGTCTTAATATGAAGCCACAGGTTACCATGCAGCAGCCTGCTGTTAATGTACAAGGTCAGGAGCCTGTAACTACTTCCATCTTGGCATCTGCTCCTCCTCAAGTACAAAAACAAATTTGGGTGAATGCTTCCTTTTAGTCAAGCCATGCACCCTACTGTTGCTGGTAAAAAATCACCAATGTGTTGTTGGACACTGATAATCCAGAACCTCTCCATAGGCTTGAATCTCCAGAGTCTCTCTGATCTAAGGTTGCTGAAGCATTGGTGTACTACAAGCCCACCAAGCTAAAAAGGCTTCCCAGGAAGCAATTAACAATGTCCTTGGAGTTCCAACTGCTTAAAATTGATCAGGGACTATGAATAGAAACACATGCTTCACCAGAGAAAAGTATCTAAACACCAAAAAGCTTACATATTATGGGGGAAAATTGCTAAATATAAAATAGATGCAAAAGAGGAAAAGAAACTTTGAACCTTGTGTACTGAGCAAATGCTAGGTCTAGATTACTTCCTAATTTACACACACACACACACACACACACACACACACACACACACACAAGGCCATCAGAAAAGAGGCAAGCCTATAAAAACTAATGTTTTATAGATCCTGGGAAAAACAGTTTTCAGCAAAGTACAAAAATTTAAAGCATTCTTTTAATTTTATAATTCTTTACTGTGGAATAGCTCAGAATGTCATTTGTTTTAAATAACAATTGAATACTGAGCAAGGAAACGTAATTTGGATTATAAAATTCTTGCTTTAATAAAAATTCCTTAAATAGTGAAAAAATATTAATGAGTAAACAAAGACATACTTGATAAATTTATAAGGAACAGTGTTCTTGTATTTACTTGTTTAAATACTATGAACACTTGAATACTGTACACATGGTTAACTGGTTGTAATTTTAAAATGACATTAATGAAGGTAATTTTTTTTATGTTCAATTAGCCAGCATATAGTACATCATTAGTTCTTGATGTAGTATTCAACGATTCATTAGTTGCATAGAACACCCAGTGCTTATCATGGCAAGTGCCCTCTTTAATACCCATCACCTGGTTACCCCATCCCCTGACCTTCTTCCCTTCTGTAACCCCCAGTTTGTTTCCCGGAGTCTAGAGTCTCTCATGGTTTGTCTCCCTCTCTGATTTCTTCCCATTCAGTTTTCCCTCCCTTCCCCTGTGGTCCTCCACACTATTATGTTCCACATATGAGTGAAACCATATGATAATTGTCTTTCTCTGCTTGACTTACTTCACTTAGCATAATCCCCTCCAGTTCCATCCATGTCAGTGCAAATGGTGGGTATTCATCCTTTCTGATGACTG
Organism: Callorhinus ursinus; assembly: GCF_003265705.2. Taxonomy (NCBI): domain Eukaryota; kingdom Metazoa; phylum Chordata; class Mammalia; order Carnivora; family Otariidae; genus Callorhinus; species Callorhinus ursinus. The sequence goes on from NW_027397066.1 coordinate 84,432,826, forward strand.
AGTAATATTCCATTGTATATATGGACCACATCTTCTTTATCCATTCATTTGTTGAAGGGCAACTTGGCTCCTTCCACCGTTTGACTATTGTGGACATTGCTGCTATGAACGTTGGGGTGCATGTGCTCCTAATGAAGGTAATTTTTATAAAAGTTTTTATGTAGAAAATTTAAAATTCAAATTATTTGAATGCCTGCAACACTACTTTTAAAAAGTAGAGTGTTTTGATCTAATGAACATATATTAAATTTAATACTTAAGAAACAATCTATAAATCACAAAAAATGACAATTTCCCCTTAATTAAAAAAACATAGTTCCTCATTCTGAAAATGATTTATTGTACCTTTATCTTTTATTAAGATCAACTTTCTATTTTAAAATCTAATTGTCTTGTAAATGTAAAATACTATCTTGTGAATGTAAAAATATTTTCATTTACTTATTCGTAAAAATGATTTGCCCTCATGATATAACATTAGTCAAAACACTGGAGCAGTTTAGAACTTTAAATTTTTAGAATTTTAGTACTAGAATTAAAATAGTTGAAATGAGGCATAAGATCTATGCTGAGTTGTAAAAATGTAGAAGAAAATGCTACTAGAACAGCAGCTATTTTATCTCCTCCAGAGTTATCCAGGTGTGTGTGAACTTTTGACAGATTTACTGTTATATTTTGTGGAAGGTCCCAGTCTTAACAGGAATATATATATACATATATATATATGTATATATATATGTATGTATATATATAGTTTTGGTTGCCTTATAGTTGTTTCGCTTTGCAAATTTATGGGTAAAGTTCACATTCTGTGCTATTTTAGTATTTTACTTACATAGAAGAGGGAAGACAGAAACCAAGTAATGTTTAGTTCCTGCATTTGGCTTTTGCCAAAGAAGTCTGAATGGTTTCTAAGAAGCCATTCACTAAGGCTATTTGAGAAGGTTTTATGTGACCCTTCCAACTTTAAAATAATCTTTTTTTTTAAAAAAAGATTTTATTTATTTATTTGACAAAGAGAGACACAGCGAGAGGGAACACAAGCAGGGGGAGTGGGAGAGGGAGAAGCAGGCTTCACGCCAAGCAGGGAGCCCGATGCGGGGCTGGATCCCAGGACCCTGGGATCATGACCTGAGCCCAAGGCAGACGCTTAAGGACTGAGCCACCCAGGCGCTCCTAAAATAATCTTGACATAAACGGAAACTGCATTTTGCTTGTGATTGGTTCTATATAAGCATAGCAGATTTCATCAGCCAGAATTGAAAGGAGATTCCGTATTACTGAGGAAAAGAAAAGCTCACATGGACAAGTCTATTAATCTTTCATTTCTGTAGGCTGACTTTAATTCTTTATTTTATACTCATTGAAAAATCATGGTTCATTTCCATTTGTGATTTAATTTTATATCTACAAATAAATACTACACATAATGTTTCATTTAAAAGCTATTAAACTTGTCATTTTAAGGGTACTGCAGAAGTAAATAAGTCTAATTTTGGTTCTTTTATTTAACATACCATTCATTTAGATAGTCGCTGAAAACAGAATTTGAAATCCATTTTGTTGACCCACTTATTCCTGGCATTTTTGTCCTTCATAGTGATCTTTTTAACCAAATTACTAACCTAATGGTGGGTCCTACTTCTCCTGTCTGGAGGCTTAGACTATCTTACCTTTCTGTCATTGGGCTCATTTAATTTTTTATTATACCGAGTTTGTAATATGACAGCAGATTCAGCCCGATGGATTACTTTAAACTTTCCTAGAGTACTTACAGATTTACTTTGTTCTTAAAATACATAAATACTATTTTATCAAATTAACCTTGGAATAAAAAATCATAGGAAAGCTCTGTAATGAAATCACATATTTATTAAGTCCTTGGTTCTATGTACAATCTCCACGTATTTGTATGTTTTAATTTTTCTCTCATGTAAGATAATTTATTAAAAGAAGCAGGCAGGTGATGGCAAATAAACTTTTTAATGAAGTTCTAATTTTGTCAATTCTACATCGATTTTGTTTGGCTCATGGTGTGTAAGTACTTTGGGTCCCAGTACGCCAATAATTAGAGCTCCATTTGGAGCTGTAATCAAGATGGCTAAAAATGCTACTGTCATCACATCCTTTGAATATGGTTCCAAGTGGGGTGCACTGCTTCTTGCTGTTTCTAGAGCCAGAGGACCTAATACAGCCTGCATATAGGGGGTAAAAAGATGAGACATAAAGAAAAATATTAAATAGTTAATACATGATAAAAGGTAATGGCCCTGTTAAAACAAACAAAACCTAGTAGTAAGCCATCAGAAAAGAGACAAGACTTAAAGTGCGGAGGAATTTTCATGAATTACTCATCAATTCTATGTTCTCCCTAGCAAATATAACTGGATGAAAAGTGAAATAGTGACAAATTATCGTGCACGCATTTTGGGGCCGATTTTGTATTTTTATCATCTCAGCTTTCTCCTGTTTAAATATCTTTTTTGAGTGCTTGCATTAGTCTCAGAACCTCAGGAGTTCTAGCTGAAGCAGGGTTTTGCTTATTTACCTTTACCATGGACTATAAGGTTCTTGGCTGTAATAAGAAAACACAAAATACTAAGGTTTCTTATGGCTCTCTAGGATTTTGTTGCTTATCTTCTCCTTATTCTTCCTACTTGGGAGGCAATGTGTCCAGTAAAACTGACAAGAGGTTTGGAATCTACAAAGTGGACATGAGAGATTACGAAGTAACTTGCCTAATGTTAGAGGCAAAACACCCAGGCTGGTCCCATGGACCTGCTTTTTTAACCATGACACGGAGAATTTTGTTGCACAGGAACTCACAAACTTCTGTTTTGGAATAACAATGGAAAAAAGAATCTCCGGAAATCAAGACTTATGCTGCCAGGTTAAAAAGTCTAACAATAAGTAGTAATACCTCTTTGTAGGAGCAGAATATCATTGAATTAGAAGGCAAAGCCACAAGGTCTCCCCATTCATTCATTCATTCATTCATTCTTGTAGGTATGCAATGCTTACTAACTGTGTACTTCCTGTGTGCCAGGCACTGTATTAAGTACTAGGGGAAAAATAATGAAAGAAAGCAAACACTGTTCTTGTCTTTCCCAGATAGTCTGGTGAGGAGATTTAGTCATTAATTAAAATCATACAAATTAAATGCATAATTAAAAATAATACACGTGCATTCATGTATGGTAGAGTGGGTGGCAAGGGTAGGAAAGATATATTTTTAAAAGAATTAATGTGTCTCCACTTTAAAATCATTACATTTATCCCTATAATATTCAGCAAAATGTAAACATTCCAGTATCCAGATATATTCTTATTTTGTATTTTGGGACAACAGAAAAAAAGTTTCAGAAGTTTAGGAAGTATTTGTCATTAAAAGTACACTTTTTAACTTTAGAAGAATTGCTTTTAAAACTGAGATTTTAAAAGATTACATTATTTTCAATGAGTAGTTATGATCAAGTATTTTAAAAGTAAGGCTAATAGCCTACATTTTGTAATTAAAGTAACATTCATTTGGAATTTTAAAAAATCATCAACATTACAAATTATTAAAATGACTTAATATGTTCTTACCTGGACTGTAGCTTTGGGCATCCACGATAAAGCAATAAACATTTTCTCCTTAAAACTAAAGCCAGCAAAGCACATCAAAACAAATGTAAAAGAGATTCGAACCAATAGTGCCAGACTCATAGTAGCAACACAAATGCCTACAACAGACAAAAACAAACATAAACAACAAAATGTTTGGGAAGAAGTGGTTCTTTATACCTAGAAAAAGTGCAAGAGATTATCTGATGGTGGAGGTACCATGTAAGATAAGATAGATTACATTTATTTAATTCTGAGCTAATAGACTTTGAACTTTCACTGTAAATGAAAGTATTCAAAAGGTGCTGATGGTATGTAATATTTTCTGTCAGAAAAGAATTCCAATCTGCATTTCCTCAGATCATTCAGGGAAGGTATTCAGCGCTATCTTTGGTAACAAAGGGCATACAGGGTAACAGAAGAGCAAATGTATGTTATTAACTGTATCATGAGTTTCTGAAGAAGGTTCTTGTAGCATTCAAGACATATTGTAAATGAAATAAAAATTATTCATAGTTTTCTTAAATATTTTCAAATCTTATATTTTTTGTGCCTGTAATTATTCTTACCAATAGCATTTGATTTAAGAGATGCAACAGATACTTCTGATCCAACCAAACCAAAAAGAAGGGGTTGAAAAATATACCATGTAGTTTTAATAATTCTTTGGACTTTAACCTGTAGAAAAGAATAATATATTTTTAGTTATTGTGTTTAATTGTTTTGACACTTAAAAATAATTGCATTTTAAAAAGTTAAAGTCTCTCAATATTTAATGAACTTAAGATATTTTATTTGTAGAAGAAATGTTAAAGCTTAAAAATTGAGTATGTTAATTCTTTTACTCAAACACTTAAGTAGAATTTGGTTAAAAAAATCATCAAAGCTTATAGCAGAATTATTTACAATAGCCAAGACATGGAAGCAGCCCAAGTGTCCATTGATTGATGAATGGATGAAGAACATGTATGTGTATACACACACACACACGCACGCGCGTGCGTGCGCACACACACACACACACACACACACACATGCACACAATGGAATATTATTCAACCGTGTATTTCCAGGTCATTTTCCTAAATATTTTATTTCCTTGATTGATTTATATACATCCTTGAAGACACAAATTTCTGGAACATCTTCCAACAAGAACAAAGAGATTTCCTAAATGTCTATTATAGATGTAAAAAAATAGTTATTTTATCTTAAAAAATGATGTATTAAAAATACTCACCTTTTCTGTGGACCAATTTATCCCTGCAACAAAAGTTAATGCTAATGTGCATAATCCTCCAGCTGCATGTAAACCAATATGATGGCTTCCCAAGACAGCAGTAACACACATACTCAAAATAAGGAAAGCTCTCTTCAGTGGCAGTTTTGTCTAGAATTAGATAGATATTTGGAAATTAATTTACATTTAATATATAATACAATATTTATATCTTCTACCATTTATTATTGACCCTTTGGTATCATGTCTCTATATGTTATATTAAATAGTGTCTAGAATTTTTACTTTCTTCCTCACCAAAAATTTTAGCAAACTTGGTACCAAGTGAAAAATTTTGCAATTATTAAATTTTATCTTCTCCCACATCTCTGATACCAATGTCAGTAAAATGGCTATAGTACTTTAGCTATAAGTGAAGAAGGAAGGAAAGAGACCCATATAAACTGTAGTTCCTATAACATATCTAATGAGTTTCTTTTTAAGATTTTATTTATTTATTTGATAGAAACAGAGATAGCGAGAGCAGGAACACAAGCAGGGGAAGTGGGAGAGGGAGAAGCAGGTTTCCCGCCGAGCAGGGAGCCCAATGCGGAACTCGATCCCAGGACCCTAGGATCATGACACGAGCTGAAGGCAGACGCTCAACAACTGAGCTACCCAGGCACCCCATATCCAATGAATTCTTAAAAATTAAAGTTTTAAATATCTCTTAGCTGAGACAGCTGTTACAGAGAAATTAAGATGCAAGTCACAGAAATACAAGAGTAATGGCATATCCTTTAGGGGAGGAAAGGGTTGAGTTTAATAGTGTTGCCTCAGTCAAAGGCAGTGGGAGTAAATTTAAGTCAGAAAATATTCAGAGATAAATGGCAATCTCTTTCACCAAAAATGTTCAAGGGAAAATTTGAGGGAAAAAAAATTAGGGAAAATTGTCAGTGGTCAATAGGCAATTTAATGAATAAAGGGCTGGGGTGGAATGGAGAAGGTACTCTGGGTTAAGTACACTTTTTTGATACTCTTATTTGCCAAATCAGGAATCAGAGACTTCAGTCAAGGCCATTGACCTGTATCAATCACAACTGTGCTCCATTTCAAGCAGAGAGTAGCACTAGGGGCTATTTTGGGGAAAGAGAATTAAATATTACATTTAATAGTTCATGGATCTTCCAGAAGTTCAAATTTTTGAAAGAAATGTCTAACACTACACTTCTAAAAAATAGTAACTTTTTATTTACCTGATCTCCACTTGGAAAATATTGAACAAAAATTCCCAAAACAGCTCCTGCCAGCGCGCCAATAAGTACGTCCCGAAAAGAGGCAAGGACATTATTAAGTATACCACCTGTAAGGGCACACAATAAGGGAAACATCTCACAGAGTAATATTTTCACATACCTAACATATCAGAAGATCAAATCTAGGTGGTTCATAGAGAAAAGCACATATCTTCTAGAACAAATATGCAAAAATGGGCCTTTAATATTCATATACTTGAAAACATAATGATCTATTTGATAAATTAAGTATGTACTCTCAAATAATTTAATAAATACACACAATTCAGAAAAGTTCATTGAAAATATAGGCCAGAAAACAAGGAAGTAATAAGCCACTGTGTGTTCCCTTATAAACACAACCTAAAAGACCAGGTGAGGTGGAAGAATGGACAGAGTTTTGACAAAGGAGCACCTCTGGCACCTCACATGTCTGGTGATGTTTCTTCTCTGATATACTGTTATGACAAAGAAACAAATGACTTAAACATAAAAAGAAAAATTTAACAACAACAGAAAAAAAAAAGATTTACTCCAGGATCAATCCTAGGAATATTTGAGTCAGCAGTCAATTGAGTTTCCAACATATTTTATATGCCCATATCTGTAGTTTAGAGTAACAAATTCTAAAAAAAGATCCTACATCACAAAAAAAAGTTGTTATGCTATGGGTATTTTAGCTCAATGAGATATGTAAATATATATATTTTAGAAATGTTTTTCCATGAAAAAATAACAGAAATGCAGGATGACAACAGCAAGATGGTAGAATGGGAAGCCCCAGAACCTTGATCCCTCAAAGAGGCATTAACTTAACAACAATATACAGTCCAAAAGCCTTAATGGAACTCCACAAACCAATTAAGAAGTTGCAGCAAGAGAAAAATGACTCATCATGTACAAGAAAGCTCCTATAAAATTATCAGAGGATTTCAGAGCAGAAACCTTACAGACCAGAAGGAGGTGTGATGGTATATTCAAAGTGTTGAAAGGAAAAAAAACTGCCAATGAAGAATACTATTTTACAAGATTATCTTTCAGAATGAAGGAAAAATTAAGATTTACCCAGATAAACAAAAGTTGAAGGAGTTCATTACTACTGCACCTGCCTTACAAGAAATGTTAAAGGGAATTCTTCAAGTAGAAGTAAAAGGATGGTTAGCAACACAAAAGCACACAAATATAAATCTTTGGTAAAGGTAAATACATAGATGAATTCAGAATTCTGTAATACTGTAATGGTGGTGAATAAATCACTTTCAATTCTGTTATAGAATTTAAGATAAAGACATAAAAATAACTATAAGACTGTATTAATAGGGACGCCTGGGTGGCTCAGTCGGATAAACATCTGCCTTCGGCTCAGGTCATGATCCCAGGGTCCTGGGATGGAGTCCCACATCGGGCTCCCGGCTCAGTGGGGAGTCTGCTTCTCCCTCTCCCTCTGCCTGCCGCTCCCCCTGCTTTGTGCTCTCTCTCTCTCTCTGACAAATAAATAAATAAAATCTTTAAAAAAAGACTGTATTAATAGATATACAACATAAAAAGATAGAATTTGTGACATGGATAACAAAGGGAAGAGGGCGAGATGTAAAGGATTAGAATTTTTATATGTGATTGAAATTAAATTATCACTTTACGTTTTTATAAATATAGGGATAGAAAAAGATATTCCATGCAAATGATAACCAAAAGACAGCAGGGTGGTCATACTTATATCAGACAAAATAGAATTTAAGTCAAATACAAATAAGTCACAAGAGATAAAGAAGGGTATTATATAATGACAAAAAGGCCAACTGACCCAGAAGATAGGGTTAAGTCTCCGTATCTACCATATTCCAAAATGTAGATGTATTGAAGATCTAATGTAAAAAAATAAAACCTTGAAAGTCCTTAACATTTAAAAAAATGTATTTTATTTATTTGAGAGAGAGAGAGAGAGAGAGAGCATGAGAGGGGGAAGAGCAGAGGGAGAAGCAGACTCCCTGCTGAGTGGCAGGGAGAGGGCCTCAATCCCAGGACTCTGGGATCATGACTTGAGCTGAAGGCAGACACTTAACCGACTGAGCCACCCAGACACCCCAAAAGTCCTTAACATTTTAAGTGACCATTTACATAGTCATGAGTCAAGAGGATTTTCTAAGCATGTAGCTGCTTTTGGTTTTTTTACTTTTTCTGTCCTCCACAAATTAGGTTGATCTCCTGTAGCATGTTCCATAGTACCTTATACTATGTACTATTCATCACATTTTGTAATTATTTGTTTAATACAAATTCCTTGAGAACATGAGCCACATGGTCTTCTCTGCTGTGCTAATAGTACAGAATAGCACTTAAAAGTGTGGGTCTGGGGTCAGACTGCCAGATTGCATCTTGGCTTCCCTACTTTTTGGATCTGTGACTTTGAGCAACTTACTTAACCTCTGTTCCTTGGTTTCCTATTCTGTAAAATGAGTATAGTACTGATGTGTGACTATTAAATGAGTGGAAATAGCTACGGAACTTGGAGCAAGTACCAACCAATTACTCAATAAAAGCTAATATTGTCGTTCACTGTTTATCCTCAGTGTTTGGCACAATTGTTGGCACAATGGAAGAGGAACACAAAAAATTTTAAAAAGAATTACTGATACTAGTCATGAAGGAAAAGACTGTCAGATTTGACAATAAAAAATTTGAAAAATCTGAATTGCAAAAAAAGATAAAGTTAAAAGAAAAATTATAAATGTGGAAAACTATAGGACATGAAACAAAAGGTTATCATTCCTAACTTTATGCAGAATCTTGACAAAAGAACAAAAGATGAACACATATATAAGATAAAAGCAAAGGATTTCAAGAAAAGCAATTTATAAAACAGGATGCCAATGGCCATTAAACATGAACATTTTAAAATATCACTAGTATTCAAAGTACTTCATCTTAAGAGGCCTCACCTTTCACCTATCAAATAAACAAAGATATAAAAGACAAATAATACCAAGTTTTGAAGAAGGTGAAGAGAAAGTGGCAAGCTTTTACACCCTGGTAGGACATGACATTGTGGTAATATATCTCAAAAAAGCTTATAACTTTTATACTTTTATCTCAACAATTTCACTTTTGAGATTATGAAAATATTAAGATTAGGTACAACTATTTAGCTCTAAGATGTTCAACCAAGCATTATTTTAATAGTGAATATTGGAATCAACTTCAATTTTCAACAGGTTACATAAGTATGATGCAGCCAACAGAAAACTATACAACCATTAAAAATGTCATGGAAATATATTTACTGAAAAGAAACATGTTGGTGATATACAGTTAAGTACAAAACAACTCAGGTTACAAGAAAGTATGGCCGATTCTTATAATTTTATAAGAATATTGGGAGGGAAGTCAGAGAGAATGGGGAGAGAGTGAGAGGGAGAAAGAGAAAGTCTGGATTGATATCAAGAGTCGGTTATTATTTCTGGGGTTATGTTGCAGAGTTTATTTTTATATTTTCCTTTTTTTCCTTCTTATTTGTCTTGTGATTTTAATAGTAACTATACATATTACTTTTCAACTTAAATATTTTGGTGCTTCAATAATACAGAAGATGGAATTTCAGACATTGCAGATAATTAAAGCTTTACAATACGTGGAAAGATTTACTTTCACAATTTCTTGGACATTCAAGCCCAAATATTACCTTGGGATTCAGAATTGCTGCAGATCTTGTCCCACCACTACCAAAAAGGCACACAGTTGTTCATGCTCTATATATTTAGGTTGTCTTAATAACAGAACAACCAGTTATTTATAATGATGGCCAAAAAGGCACATTTTAGAAATATATATTAAATAGCAGTACTTAATAATATTGCTGCTTAAAATTTTCTATTGAAAACTGTGATAAAATTCCAAACCAACATAAACAGAAAAATGATAATAATATGGGTTATCAGATTAATTACAATATATGGTTATGAAAATAAAATCATGTGTGTTAGTGGTTTCTCAATCCCTTGAAACTTCTTCCCTGCTCTAGAATGAGCTTTCTATGGAGAATAAAAAGATGTTACATGTCAAAATAAATAAATGTTAATAAAGAAGCAAAGCCAGAAACCTTGTTTAAAGAACCAGAAAAAGCTATAATGAGGTGGCAGTTGCTGTATTTTGTTTACCTGAGGAGAAGACTATGCTCAAGCATGTACTGAATCCAGTGACTGCTATGATGTCATCCAAACTGCTAGCAGCTATCAGTAAGGTTGGGATGCCTTTATTAATGCCATATCCATTTTCTTGCAAAAGGAGCATGGAAGGGACAACCACAGCAGGAGAGACAGCACCTAGTACAAAACTATTAGAAAAACTTTGAAAACCAATTTTAAAACATCCTTTTAACAAAGTAGTGTTTTATATTAAATTTTACAACAAATACATTAACCTTTTCAGATTTACAATAACTTCAAAAGTAAAAATGCTGAGTCAATATCATTTAATGGGTAAAATTTTTCACACATTTTTTCTGCTGGCTGATAGTTTATGGAGATTTCATTTAACATGTTGGTTTGGGCACAAATTGCCTCTCCCTTCATTCCTAAATCCTTTGAGATGAAGATATAAAAATAATACGAAAACCCATAACCTAACTAGAAAAAAAAAGGAGAATCCTTAATGGATAAGAAACCACGTATATCCCAGGAAGATAAGAGTTTAAGATTGAAGAAGGAAATCATAAGCCAAGTGTGTGTGGGTAAACATTGCTACAAAAGATATGGTATACTTCTAAAAATGCTCCAAGCCCAGAAATGGCAGATGCTGGGAGCAGGGGAAATCTGAGGAAATCCAATGGGTGACTATTTGGAGTACCACTGTAAGAATGGCCAGACAAATGTACTCTCCACCCCATTTCTAACTCTTGAAGAAGTCAGTAAGGAATGGATATCTGCCCCAAAGAAGGAACAATGAGTGTGGGCACCTAAGTTACAAAGGCTTTCTAGCAGCTTTCTAGCAGTCTTACCCTGCTGAGAAGAGCTTACTTGGGGAAGCTAAGGAGGTTTTCCTACTCTTCCTTCTTCTAGACAGATCCTGTGAATTACTGACTGATATAGAGGGTCTGAGAGTTTAGCACTTTTGCCTCTCTGGCTGTACAATCCCTCTGATACAGTTTTTTCTCAAGATTTCCCTGTAGACTCAAGAAGAGCCTAGAATTCCATGAAAATACTTATTTGCTTAGTTCGATTGTTTCTGAACTTTATGGCACATTGGAATCACCTGGTATATTATTTTTCGGTAGCTGCTTAACAAATTATTCCCAATTTTAGTAGCTTAAAGCAACAAACACTTATTATCATACAATTTTTGTGGGTCAGGAATCTGGGTATGGCTTAGCTGTGTGCCTCTGAATCAAGGTCTCTCACAAGGTGGTAGAAGATCTGCTTTACTCACATGGCTGTTGGCAGACTTTCAATATTTTGCCCTGGAGGTTTCTCAACAGGGCTACTCATAATATGGCAGTTGGAGTCCCTCAAAACGAGTAATCAAAGAAAATGCAAGAGAGAACACACAAGATAGAAGCCATGGTCTTCTCATGATATAGAATGTCTCAGGACATTCTATCATTTCTACTGTATTTTGTTCATTAGAAGCAAATCAGTAAGTCCAGCCCATATTCAAGAAGAGGGTATTACACAAAGGTATAAATATTAGAAAGCAGGGATCATTGGGAGTGATCTTAGAGGCTGACACCTTGTACTTGGGGACCTTTCAAAATACTGATGTTTGTCTCCCCTTCTAAGACATACTGATCTAAGATGGAATTTGACCTGAGTACTAGGATTTTAAACAATTTTTTTAAATTGTGGCAAGGAATACATAATATACAATTTACCCTCTTAATCATTTTTAAGTGCACAGTTCAGTAGTATTAACTCTATTCTGATTGTTGTATAACAGATCTCTAGAACTTTTTTGTCTTACAAAACTAAAACTCTATATCCATCAAACAACTCCCCTTTCTCCCTCACCCAAGACCCTGACAACCATCATTCTACTTTCTATTACTATGGTTTTGACTACTTTAGATATATCAGTGGAATCATACAGTATTTGTTCTGGCTTATTTATCCCAGCATAATGTCCTCCAGGTCCATCCATGTTGTAGAATGTGACAGGATTTCTTTCTTTTTTTTTTTTTTTTAACAGGTGAATAATATTCTATGTATATACCACATTTTCTTCATCCATTCATCTGTCAATGTGGGCTGCTTCCACTTCTTGGTTATTGCAAATAATGTTCCAATAAACATGGGTGTGCAAATATCTCTTTTGAGATCTTTTGTTCTCAGGTATCCAAAGTGTGTCACTCTTTTTTTCTGCCAGTATTCTGAGTCAGGTGAGACAGAAACCAGTCCCTTGGGTCAAAAAGCCAAAATGTAGGACACATACTCCAGCTTTTTTCTTTCCCTCCTGATGGAGAAGCCAGGATTTGGGAGTTTTCTCCTGGTTGCCCCTTGCTGTGCAGGGAGGGGGTGAGGTATGGTGGGTAAATGCAATGAAATGTTCTAACTGCTCCAATGTGTCTCTTCTTGGCCTTGTACTTGGATGGGATACTATAACCTCTCAAGTGGTTTCTGGAGTTCTCACAAAGGTAATCTGGTTCTTATGTATTTAAGTCAGTGTTGTGCAAGAAGGAGAGCTGGGGCTTCCTATTCTGCCATCTTGCTGACATTACTCTTCTGATTGTTGGGATTTTTAAAAGCTCCCCAGGTGATTTTAATGTATAGCAAAGTTTGGGAACCATTGATTTTCCCCATAGTCTATCTAGTTTCCTTCATTCAGAGGTTTCTACTGAGACTTCCCTCAGTACATTACTTGCATAAGAATCTTAATCTCAGCCTGAGCTTCTAAGATACCTTACTTGGTTACATGATTGGACTATTCCCTGCAAGAAGACAAAAGCCAGTAAGATAAAGTAATCACAAGTTAATGGGAAGTTTAAAATACAAAAATGAGCCCCCATTAAAGTATCACAAAATATTTAGGGAAGTCTATTACTTTGAGGCACCATGTTCATTAAGTGGAAAAAATGTATACCTGAGAAAAGAGATGTAGGAAGAAAGCCACCAAAACATGACTTCAGAATAACTATAAATATCCTCTGAATCATGAAACTATACTGCATCTATCCATAAAATTTTAATGATAGTTCCTAGAAATTAACAATAAATTCCCCAAATTAAAAAAATTGGTGATATAAACATAGCTGAAGAGTGATTTAATAAGCTAGAGAACTGTGCAGAGAAAATTTTTCAGTGTATACTGCAAAAAGGTAAGCATATAGAAAGTATAAAGAAAACTTAATAGGTATGGAGGAGGGAGTTACAAAAGGACATAATAGAAGAGAACTTCAGAGAGGTAAAAGATATAATCAAGTTCTGAAAAAAATACACAATCTTCTGATTGAAACATCACACCAGATATTGAGTTGAACAAATTTTAAAAAGACTTGCCTAATGATATTAAGGAATTGTTGTTAATTTAATAAGAAAAATGCTGTTACCTTTTAGAAATGCGTACTGTAGGAAATAGGGGTGAAATACCATCATGTGTGTAGTTTACTTTAGGATTCATTAGGGACTATTAAGTTTAAATTAAGGATATTTGGTGTTTGTTATTGTGTTATTATTCTCTCTACTCTTGTACATGTTTGAAAAATTTCACTAAATAAAAAGACCTATCTGAGATTGCTCTTTTCAAACTTTAATATGAAAATGAATTACATGAGAATCTCATTAAAATGCAGATTCCATTTCAAAAGTCTGGGATGGGGCCCAAGATTCTACATTTCTAACTTTTAGGTGATATGAATGTTGCTGTCCAAGGAACATACTTTGTATAGCAAGAAATTTTTTGTTGGAAAAATTCAGAAAACCGAGCTTCCAAAGAGAGAGAGAGAAAAAGACTGGATTAGCCTACCTAGAAAAAGAATTAAAAATTAGTTTGATAAGAGATTCCTCATGGGCAAAACGAATGCAAAGAGATAACAGTGATATCCTTAAAGTATTGAGGGAAAAGAATTTTGAATCTAAAATTCAATACTGAGTCACACAGAAGTCATATTCAGACATTCAAGGATTCAGTTTATTATCCACTGATCAGTTTTAAAAGAACTAGAAGATCAACTCATCAGGAAAAATATTTAGTACAAAAGAAAGGAGTTTAAAAAAAGTAAAAGGGCATAGGCAGCATAATGTAGACATTAAGAATAAAGGCTCTAGCCATAGCCAAAGTTCTGGATATATCTATTTAGTTGTCTGATGTTAGGAAAACTATGTAACATCTCTTTGTCTCTGTTTGTATGCAAAAAAATGGGAATAATAATAGTATCTATTTCACAGAACTTTGTGAGGATTAAATAAATTAATTATCAAGTACTTCACAAAGTGCCTGACACAGGGTAAACACTATGTAAATGTAAGTTACTACTATAATTATTATGATTATCATCACAAGAGATAATGATGAGCAGTGAAATTCATTGCTAAATCTATTGAAGTGTTCATTGTAAAGAAAACTTAAAAATATTCTTGGTAGTAAAATTCTAGATTATATCAACTGGGGAATATATAAGGGAGTGAAGGAAAGGGAAAACAGGCTATAAATTTAAGTATGCTTTTTGAAAAATTATAGGTAATTACTAGGAGAATGAGTTTGTAATTTCTAAATATTAAAGGAATAAACAAAAGTGGAACAAAGTAAATGCTGTTAATCCAACAAAAGGTAGGAAAAGTGAAAAAAGAATGAAATTCACATGAATGTATAATACTTTAAAAAGTGAAATAAAAGCAAGGTTAAGTCAAAATTGACCTACAAGGAATTGGTTGGATGGACCTGTTAAGAAAGAGCCCCTTCAGTTGAATTTTAAAACTTTAGCTCTGAGCTGTTAGTAAGATATACATCTAAGACAAAATGGTACAGAAAAGTTGAAAATTATAAGTATGATAAATAAATTGAATCCATTTCATAAATGAAAGTTGGTTTACATTAGAAAATTAACATAATTCACTATAAGAGAATAAAGGAGAAAATTCATATTATTTCAGTAGAAGCAAAACAATTATTTGATAAAATTTTATACCCATTTATAATAAAAACTTAGCAACCTAAGAACAGAGATAAATTTACTTAATCTTATTAAGGGCAGCTACAAAAAACTTATGACAAATATAGAATCAAGACAAAGATGCCTATTATCACCACTTCTAATTAACATTATATTTAAGGGTCTAATCAGTGCCACAAAGAAAGAAAAGTAGATGGTATACTTATTGGAAAGAAAGAAGTAAAGCTGTCATTATCCACAGATAACATAGCTGTACATTAGAAAAACCAAAGCAGGGGCACCTGGGTGGCTCAGTTGTTAAGTGTCTGCCTTCGCCTCAGGTCATGGTCCCAGGGTCCTGGCATGGAGCATCGCGTGGGGATCCCTGCTCAGTGGGAAGCCTGCTTCTCCCTCTCCCACTCCCCCTGCTTGTGTTCCTGCTCTTGCTATCTCTCTCTCTAATAAATAAATAAAAAATCTTTAAAAAAAAAAAAAGAAAGAAAAAGGAAAACCAAAGCAACCTACAGATAAATTTGAATTAATGAGCCCAGCAAGGTTGCTGGAGACAAAAGCAATATAGAAAATAATTAAATAGGGTGCCTGGGTGGCTCAGTCGTTAAGCGTCTGCCTTCGGCTCAGGTCATAATCCCAGGGTCCTGGGATCAAGCCCCGCATCGGGCTCCCTGCTCAGTGGAGAGCCTGCTTCTCCCTCTCCCACTCCCCTGCTTGTGTTCCCTCTCTCTCTGTGTCTCTCCCTGTAAAATAAATAAATAAAATCTTTAAAAAAAATTAAATAATATTTCTAAATACCAGTGACAATAAAAACCTAAACATATATAAGCACTATTTATAATTGCATCAAAACTATCAAATGCATAGGAATAAACCTAATTAAATATACACAGGAATTCTATGTAGGAAATAAAAACCTTTTGATTAAGAAAAATTAGAGAATGCCTAAATAAATGGAGGGGCAGGCCATGGGTATGAATTGAATAACTCAATATTATAAATGTACCAATCATCTCCTAATTGATAGATTCAGTATAATTTCAATCAAAATTTGGTAAAAATTGACAAAATGATTCTAAATTTATATGGAAATATAAAAGTTTATGAATAGTGAAGACAATTTGGAGATCATAAAAGTTTTGTTCTATAAGATATCAATAATTATAACAACTGTGTATTTAACACAGAAGATAGAAAAATGGACCACTTGTTAAGAATAAAGAATCCAGAAACAGACCCATACTTATATGGACAGATTATTTATGACAAAGGACACACCATAGAGCAATGGGACTGGAAAAAGTGGTCCTTTAAATCAATGGTGCAGGGTCAATTGGATATTGAGGGCAGAGAAGGGGGGAGAAAGAAAAAACTTGGCCCTATCTAATGCTAAACATAAAAAAATCAATTTAAGGTAGATTATGGATTTAAATGTGAATGGTAAGACAGTAAAATTACTAGAAAATAATATAGAGAATATCTTTATGACTTTGGATAGGGAATGACTTCTTAAACAAAAAGTACCAATAATGAAGAAAAAGAATGACAGATTGGACTACATTAAAATGAAAATTTTCTGCCACTAATGGAGTGAAAAGGGTAGTTGCTAAATGGAAAAAGATATTTGTAACACCTTTAACAAAGGACTAGTATCCAGAATATGCTAAGAACTCCTACCAATAAATCAGAAAAAACAACAATAACCAAAAGCCCATTAGCAATATGGGAAAGAAACATAACAGGCACTCTTCAGCCTTATTATAAATCAGGGTAATAGAAATAAAAATCCCAATGAGATATCACAACATACCCATATGAATGGTTCAAATTAAAAAGACTGATGATTCCAAGTGTTGGCAGGAATTGGAATAACAGGAACTCTTATATACTACTGGTGGAAATGTAAATTAGGAATTCTGAAAAATAATTTGACATAATACAAACTTTGAAACATATAGTTACCCTATGAACCAACAATTCAACTCCTAGTTATGTACCTATAGGAAACTGTGTACCAAGAGTTATTTACAAGAATGTTTGTAAGAGCATTGGTAATAACAACCCCCAACTAGGAGCAATGCAAATTCCCACTGACAATAGAGTGCACAAACTAGTATATTCATACAATGATATACTATGCAAAAAAGTGAACTATGTCCACACAATAACATGGGTGAATCTCAAATATAATGTAGAGTTTAAGAGCTACACCCAAAAGAATATATACTATATGATTACATTCATATAAAGTATAACTACATGCAAACTAAATTGTAGTGTTAGAAGTTAGTATAGTGGTTACCTGTGGAGAAGAGGGAGAGAAGTGATTAGGAGAGAGCATAAGGGCACTTCTGGGGTACTGGTAGTGTTTTACTTCTTTATCTGGGTGATGGTTAAATGAATATTTACTTTTTAATTATTCAAGGAACTGTACATTCATATACTTTACACTTCTCTCTATATGAGTTATACTTTAATAGAAAGTTTAACAATTCAAGAATGGAGAAATTCATTCCAAATAGGGTACCCACAACAAATCAGGAGAGAAATATTAATATCTGACAAGGTAGAATTCAAGATAGGTAAGGATTAAAATGAGTGAGAAGGATATGCTGGGTATAGAAATTACTTGAAAATAAAATCTTAAAAAAAAAAAAAGAATAGCAGTAGATTTGCCATTATCTAGATAAGAGTACCAGAGGGTGCCTGGGTGACTCAATTGGTTAACAAGCAGACTTTCAGCTCAGGTCATGATCTCAGTGGCCTAAGATCAAGCTGCGTAGTGCTCCATGCTCAGTGAGGAGTCTGCTTTGGGATTCTCTCTCCCTCTGCTCCCCCCGTACTACTTGTTCACTCTCTCTAAAATAAATAAACAAATCTTAAAAATAAAGAGTGCCAGAAAGATAAATATATTAAATTAGAGAAGATGGTATACTCAAAGAAAAAATGAAAGTAAATTTCCCTTAATTAAAAACAGAAGGCCTTAAATCTAAATAAAGGGTCACACAGACAATAGAATAACCCATATCTAAATAATTTACAGTAATATTTAGGAAAATCAAAGACAGGAAAGTCTAAAAACATCCAGACGGAAGGGTTATCTACGAAAGAATAAGAATTAGATTGACATCAGACTTTTCAATAGCAAGGAGAACAGTTTTAAAAAGTTTAAGGAAAATGATTTTGGACATTTTCCTTTGTTTCTTTTTCTTTCTTTCTTTCTTTCTTTCTTTCTTTCTTTCTTTCTTTCTTTCTTTCTTTCTTTCTTTCTTTCTTTCTTTTCTTTCTTTCTTTCTTTCTTTCTTTCTTTCTTT